>NC_053026.1:571369744-571698767 GCF_003073215.2 Triticum urartu | reverse complement strand
CAAGATGGGGTATTTATCATATTGCATGAATTTATTCCTCTACATCATGTCATCTTGCTTAAGGCGTTACTCTATTTTTAACTTAATACTCTAGATGCATGCTGGACAGCGGTCGATGAGTGGAGTAATAGTAGTAGATGCAGGCAGGAGTCGGTCTACTTGTCACGGACGTGATGCCTATATACATGATCATACCTAGATAACCTCATAACTATGCTAAATTCTATCAATTGCTCAACAGTAATTTGTTCACCCACCGTAGAATATCTATGCTCTTGAGAGAAGCCACTAGTGAAACCTATGGCCCCCGGGTCTATTCTCATCATATCAATCTCCATTACTTTATTTTACTTGTTTTGCTTTTACTTTTCACTTTGCATCTTTATACCAAAAATATTATCTCTATCAGATCTCACTCTCGTAAGTGACCGTGAAGGGATTGACAACCCCTAAGCGTTGGTAAGTGAACGTGAAGGTATTGACAACCCCTAAGCGTTGGTTGCGAGTTGCTACCGTTTTGTGCAGGTACGAGGGACTTGCGCGTGACCTCCTACTGGATTGATACCTTGGTTCTCAAAAACTGAGGGAAATACTTACGCTACTGTGCTGCATCACCCCCTCCTCTTCGGGGAAAACCAACGCTAGCTCGAGACGTAGCAGACCTCGACGAAGGTAAGGAGTCAGGTATGACACCTAAGTTTGATTGTGTTAAATCTTTTATGGATACCGATGTTTTCCATAAATTTAGCACTAAATATGGACTTGACTCTGAGATAGTAGCTTCTTTCTGTGAATCTTTTGCTACTTATGTTGATCTCCCCAAGGAGAAGTGGTTTAAATATCATCCTCCCATAGAAGTAAAAGTAGCTGCACCTATTAAAGTTGAAGAAAAGATTGTCACTTATAATGATCCTATTGTTCCTACTGCATATGTTGAGAAACCACCTTTTCCTGTTAGGATAAAGGATCATGCTAAAGCTTCAAATGTGGTTCGTAAAAGCAATATTAAAACATATACACCTCCTGAACAAGTTAAAGTTGAACCTAATATTTCTATTGTTAAAGATCTCTTGTCTGATAATATTGATGGGCATGTTATTTATTTCTGTGATGAAACTGCTAGAATTGCTAAAACTTGTGCTAAAGATAAACCTAGACCTGTGGTAGGCATGCCTGTTATTTCTGTTGAAATAGGAGATCATTGTTATCATGGCTTATGTGGTATGGGTGCCAGTGCTAGTGCAATACCTATTAGCCTTTATAGAGAAATTATGCATGATATTGCACCTGTTGAGTTAGAAGATATTGATGTCACAATTAAACTTGCCAATAGAGATACTATTTCACCAATGGGAATTGTTAGAGATGTTGAAGTCCTGTGTGGGAAAGCTAAATATCCTGCTGATTTTCTTGTTCTTGGTTCCCCACAAGATAGCTTTTGTCCCATTATATTTGGTAGACCCTTCTTGAATACTGTTAATGCTACCATAGATTGCAAAAGGGATGTTGTTACTATCGGTTTAGATGATATGACTCATGAATTTAATTTTTCTAAATTTAGTAGACAACACCTTGAAGAAGAATTACCTAGTAAGGATGAAATTATTGGTCTTGCTTCTATTGCCATACCTCCTAGTGATCCTTTAGAACAATACTTGCTAGACCATGAAAATGATATGTTTATGAATGAAAGAAGGGAAATAGATGAAGTATTCTTTAAACATGAACCCATCCTGAAACACAATTTGCCTGTTGAAATCCTAGGGGATCCTCCTCCACCCAAGGGTGATCCCATGTTTGAGCTTAAACCTTTACCTGATACTCTTAAATATGCTTATCTTGATGAGAAAAAGATATATCCTGTTATTATTAGTGCTAACCTTTCAGATCATGAAGAAGAAAGGTTATTGAAAACTCTGAATAAGCACCGTGCTGCTATTGGATATACTCTCGATGATCTTAAGGGCATTAGTCCCACTCTGTGTCAACACAAAATAAATTTGGAGGAAGATGCCAAACCAGTTCGTGATCATCAACGACGACTGAATCCTAAGATGAAGGAAGTGGTAAGAAAGGAAATACTAAAGCTCCTTGAGGCAGAGATGTGAAGAAACTAATCTTGTCTTGAATTGGGGAAAATGACAAGGTTAATGAAGGTATTGTCTTGGGGCATAAAGTTTCTGAAAGAGGTATTGAAGTTGATAAAGCCAAGGTTGATGCTATTGAAAAGATGCCATGTCCCAAGGACATCAAAGGTATAAGAAGTTTCTTTGGTCATGCCGGTTTTAGTTCATTAAGGACTTCTCAAAAATTTCTCGGCCTCTGACTAATCTATTACAAAAAGATATACCATTTTTCTTTGATGATGATTGTGTAGAAGCATTTGAAATACTTAAGAAAGCATTGATCTCTGGACCGATTGTTCAGCCACCTGATTGGAATTTACCCTTTGAAATTATGTGTGATGCAAGTGATTATGCTGTAGGTGCTGTTCTAGGGAAAAGAGTTGATAAGAAATTAAATGTTATTCAATATGCTAGTAAAACTCTAGACAATGCTCAGAGAAATTATGCAACTACTGAAAAAGAATTCTTAGCAGTCGTATTTGCTTGTGATAAGTTCAGATCTTATATTGTTGATTCTAAAGTAAGTATTCACACGAATCATGCTGCTATTAAATATCTTATGGAAAAGAAAGATACTAAACCTAGACTTATTAGATGGGTTCTCTTGCTACAAGAATTTAATTTGCATATTATTGATAGGAAGGGAGCTGAGAACCCCGTTGCAGACAACTTGTCTAGGTTAGAAAATGTGCTTGATGACCCACTACCTATTGATGATAGCTTTCCTGATGAACAATTAAATGTCATAAATTCTTCTCACACTGCTCCATGGTATGCTGATTATGCTAATTACATTGTTGCTAAATTTATACCACCTAGTTCCACATACCAGCAAAAGAAAAAGTTCTTCTATGATTTGAGACATTACTTTTGGGATGACCCACATCTTTATAAAGAAGGAGTAGATGGTGTTATTAGACGTTGTGTAACTGAGCATGAACAGGAACAGATCCTACGCAAGTGTCACTCCGAGGCTTATGGAGGACACCATGCTGGAGATAGAACTGCACACAAGGTATTGCAATCCGGTTTTTATTGGCCTACTCTCTTCAAGGATGCCCGTAAGTTTGTCTTGTCTTGTGATGAATGTCAATAATTGGTAATATTAGTAGACATCAAGAAATGCCTATGAATTATTCACTTGTTATTGAACCATTTGATGTTTGGGGCTTTGATTATATGGGACCTTTTCCTGCCTCTAATGGATATACACATTAGTTGCTGTTGATTACGTTACTAAGTGGTTAGAAGCTATTCCAACTAGTAGTGCTGATCATAACACCTCTATTAAGATGCTTAAAGAAGTTATTTTTCCAAGGTTTGGAGTCCCTAGATATTTAATGACTGATGGTGTTTCACATTTTATTCATGGTGCTTTCCGTAAAATGCTTGCTAAATATGATGTTAATCATAGAATTGCATCTCCTTATCACCCACAGTCTAGTGGTCAAGTAGAATTGAGTAATAGAGAGCTCAAATTAATTTTGCAAAAGATTGTTAATAGATCTAGAAAGAATTGGTCCAAGAAACTTGATGATGCATTATGGGCCTATAGAACTGCATATAAAAATCCTATGGGTATGTCTCCGTATAAAATGGTTTATGGAAAAGCATGTCACTTACCTCTTGAACTAGAACATAAGGCTTATTGGGCTATTAAAGAGCTCAATTAGGATTTCAAACATGCTGGTGAGAAAAGGTTATTTGACATTACCTCACTTGATGAATGGAGAACCCAAGCCTATGAGAATGCCAAGTTATTTAAAGAAAAAGTTAAAAGATGGCATGACAAAAGAATACAAAAGCGTGAGTTTAATGTAGGTGATTATGTATTGCTATACAACTCTCGTTTAAGATTTTTTGCAGGAAAACTTCTCTCTAAATGGGAAGGTCCTTATGTTATCAAGGAGGTCTATCGTTCCGGTGCTACAAAAATCAACAACTTCGAAGGCACAAATCCGAAGGTGGTGAACGGTCAAAGAATTAAACATTATATCTCAAGTAATCCTATAAATGTTGAAACCAATGTTATTGAAACCATAACCCCGAAGGAATACATAAGGGACACTTTCCAGAATGTTTCAGACTCCGAAAAGGAATAGGTATGTGGTACGGTAAGTAAACCGACTCCAAAATAGTTCTAATGGCAATTTTCTTCCGTTTTGGAATATTTAGAAAAATATAAAAATAAGAAGCAGTCCAGGAAGGAGACAAGGGCTCCACGAGGGTGGAGGGCGTGCCCTACCCCCCTGGGCGCGCCCCCTACCTTGTGGGCACTTCCTGTGCTCTCCGGACTCTGTTTTCTTACACGACACGTATTTTGGTCGGTAAAAATTCATTATATAACCTCCCGAAGGTTTTAACTCCCCTATCACGCAAAAATCTCTTGTCTTTGTTTCGAGATGTTTTCTGTCAGGGTTGTCAAGGCCAGGCATTATGTCGTCTCCCTCCTCCTCCAACCATGAGGACAACGATGCTTGGCTAATGAAGATAGAGCTGAAGAGAGAAGAACCCATGGAGATCAAGAAGGATGAAGGGATCAAGAAGGCCAAGGGGGACCAAGTTCCGACAACAAAAGACATCCTTCAACTTACCCCAATTGAGATCGAAGCTTTCAATATGATTGAGTTAGCTCGTATACAAAATAAGTATCTCACACGTGAAAATATTTTGTTTAAGGAGCATATCATCGCACTCAAAGGCATTATCCGCAAGTTAGAAGACCTCCTACGCTCGATATGCGACTATCCACTATCAACAACCCCACCTTCTTCACCATCAAAGAAGAACTGAGCATAGGGTATGGGCACTCCCCTTGGCAACTGCCAAGCTTGGGGGAGTGCCCCGGTATCGTATCACCATCACTTTTATCTTTACCGTTTTTCTTAGTTCGATCCTTTTGGTAATATCTTGATCTAGTAGAATAAAAGCTTTTCGTATGATCTAGTTGTGAGTTTTGCTTTATGATCCTTCTATGTAATCGAGTCCATGAGCTATATATAATGAAGATTAGTGTTGACTCAAAGGCTTGACTATTTTGCCATGATCTTGAGTGAATAAAAGAAAAGATAAAGAATAAAAAGAAACAAAGAGATCATATGGATCTTATGGAGAGTAATGAGCCCACATAGAAAAAGTATGATGAATAAAGTTGTTGAGAGTTGACTAACATAGTTTTGGTCATCGTTGCAATTAATAGGAAGTAATAAAGAAAGAGAGGTCTTCACATATAAATATACCATCTTGGACATCTTTTATGATTGTGAGCACTCATTAAAATATGACATGCTAAAGAGTTGACGTTGGACAAGGAAGACAACGTAATGGGTTATGTTTTCTTAGATCTGAGATAAGTTATATTGTCATGGATCATCCAACATGATTGAGCTTGCCTTTCTCCCTCATGTTAACCAAATTATTTGCACCAATTAGAGATACTACTTGTGCTTCCAAACACCCTTAAACCAGTTTTGCCATGAGAGTCCACCATACCTACCTATGGATTGAATAAGATCCTTCAAGTAAGTTGTCATCGGTGCAAGCAATAAAAATTGCTCTCTAAATATGTATGACTTATTAGTGTGGGAGAAAATAAGCTTTATACGATCGTGTGATATGGAAGAAATAAAAGCGACAGACTGCATAATAAAGGTCCATCTCACAAGTGGCAATATAAAGTGACGTTCTTTCGCATTAAGATTTTGTGCCTCCAACCATAAAAGCGCATGACAACCTCTGGTTCCCTCTGCGAAGGGGCTATCTTTTACTTTTATCTCCTACCTTGCATAAGAGTCATGGTGATCTTCACCCTTCCTTTTTACATTTTATCTTTTGGCAAGCACAACATGTTGGAAAGATCCTGGTATATATGGCTAATTGGATGTGAGTTTTCATGAACTATTATTGCTGACATTACCCTAGAGGTAAAATGTTGGGAGGAAAAACTATAAGCCCCTATATTTCTCTGTGTCCGATTAAAACTCCATACCCATAAGTATTGCGTGAGTGTTAGCAATTGTGGAAGACTATATGATAGTTGAGTGTGTGGACTTGCTGAAAAGCTCTTATATTGACTCTTTCCTATGTTATGATAAATTGCAATTGCTCCAATGACTGATATTATAGTTTGTTAGTTTTCAATGAAGTTTATGATTCATACTTGAAACTGTGATTGAATTGTTACTCTAGCATAAGAGATCATATGACAAAATTATATAAGTTGATGTTCCAAGAATGATCATGATGCCCTCATGTCCGTATTTTATTTTTATCGACACCTCTATCTCTAAACATGTGGGCATATTTTTTGATTTCAGCTTTCGCTTGAAGACAAGCGAGGTCTAAGCTTGGGGGAGTTGATACATCCATTTTGCATCATGCTTTTATATCGATATTTATTGCATTATGGGCTGTTATTACACATTATGTCACAATACTTATGCTTATTCTCTCTTATTTTACAAGGTTTACATAAAGAGGGAGAATGCCGGCAGCTAGGATTCTGGGCTGGGAAAGGCGCAAATATTAGAGACCTATTCTGCACAGCTCCAAAAGTCCTGAAACTTCACGGAAGTCAATTTCAGAATATATAAAAAATACTGAGCGCAAGAAGTTCACCAGGGGGGCCACACCCTGCCCATGAGGGTGGGGGCGCACCCTACCCCCCTAGGCGCACCCCCTACCTCGTGGGCCCCCTGGTGGCCCTCCAGTGGCCATCTTCTGCTATATGGAGTCTTTCGACGAGGAAAAAATCATAAGCCATCTTCTCGGACGAAACTCCGCCGCCATGAGGCGGAACCTTGGCAGAACCAATCTAGGGTTCTGGCGGAGCTGTTCTGCCAGGGAAACTTCCCTCCCAGAGGGGGAAATCATCGGCATCGCCATCACCAACGCTCCTCTGATCGGGAGAGTGCTATCTCCATCAACATCTCCATCAGCACCATCTCCTCTCAAAACCCTAGTTCATCTCTTGTATCCAATTCTTGTCTCCTAGTCCGGGATTGGTGCTAGTAGGTTTCTAGTAGTGTTAATTACTCCTTGTAGTTGATGCTAGTTGGTTTAATTGGTGGAAGATCATATGTTCAGATCCTATATGCATATTAATACACCTCTGATTATGAACATGTTTATGCTTTGTGAGTAGTTACTTTTGTTCCTGAGGACATGGGAGAAGTCTTGCTATTAGTAGTCATGTGAATTTGGTATTCGTTCGATATTTTGATGAGATGTATGTTGTCTCTCCTCTAGTGGTGTTATGTGAACGTCGACTACATGACACTTCACCATTGTTTGGGCCTAGAGGAAGGCATTGGGGAGTAATAAGTAGATGATGGGTTGCTAGAGTGATAGAAGCTTAAACGCTAGTTTATGCGTTGCTTCGTAAGGGGCTGATTTGGATCCATATGTTTCATGCTATGGTTAGGTTTACCTTAATACTTTTGTTGTAGTTGCGGATGCTTGCAATAGAGGTTAATCATAAGTGGGATGCTTGTCCAAGTAAGGGCAGTACCCAAGCACCGGTCCACCCACATACCAAACTATCAAAGTACCGAACGCGAATCATATGAGCGTGATGAAAACTAGCTTGACGATATTCCCATGTGTCCTGGGGAGCGCTTTTCTCTATATAAGAGTTTGTACAGGCTTGTCCTTTGCTACAAAAAGGATTGGGCCACCTTGCTGCACTTTATTTACTTTTGTTACTTGTTGCTCGTTACAAATCATCCTATCACAAAACTATCTGCTACCACTTATTTCAGTACTTGCAGAGAATACCTTGCTGGAAACCGCTTATCATTTCCTTTTGCTCCTCGTTGGGTTCAACACTCTTACTAATCGAAAGGACTATGATAGATCCCCTATACTTGTGGGTCATTGTCGGTGTCAAAACCAGCGGATCTCGGGTAGGGGGTCCCGAACTGTGCGTCTAGGCCGGATGGTAACAGGAGGCAGGGGACACGAAGTTTTACCCAGGTTCGGGCCCTCTTGATGGAGGTAAAACCCTACGTCCTGCTTGATTAATATTGATGATATGGGTAGTACAAGAGTAGATCTACCACGAGATCAGAGAGGCTAAACCCTAGAAGCTAGTCTATGGTATGATTGTATGTTGTGATTGTTGTTCTACGGACTAAAACCCTTCGGTTTATATAGACACCAGAGAGGGTTAGGGTTACACAAGGTCGGTTACAAAGGAGGAGATATCCATATCCGTATTACCTAGCTTGCCTTCCACGCCAAGTAGAGTCCCATCCAGACACGAGACGAAGTCTTCAATCTTGTATCTTCATAGTCTAACAGTCCGGCCAATGGAGATAGTCCGGCTGTCCAGAGACCCCCTAATCCAGGACTCCCTCAGTATCCCCTGAACCAGGCTTCAATGACGATGAGTCCGGCGCGCTGTATTGTCTTCGGCATTGCAAGGCGGGTTCCTTCTCCGAATATATCAGAAGAATTTGAATACGAGGATAGTGTCTGACCCTGCAAAATAAGTTCCACATTCCACCGTAGAGAGAATAATATTTTCGCAGATCTAATTTGCTGGCTTGTTTTGGCAGCATGACGTTATGTCATGGCCCGGTGATTATTCGAACCATTTCTTTTAACCAGCCCCGCACATAATGCGAGGCAGTTTTTCGACACGTCTTGTCAAAGCAGAGATCGTGTCCCCTTCTTACGGGATTCTCATCAATACGGGCGTGGGTAACCCAACCGCGCCATCAATTGCTGCGCTTGGGGGATGAGCGAGTTTTACCAGGCAAGTGGGGACGCTTAGTTTCGTCCGCCCATATAAAGGGATAAGGATTCACCTTTCTATCCACGCCTTCTTCCTCCTTTGCTCATCCATTTCCGCACACTCGAGCTCTAGCGCCCAAGTCCTGACTTCCACCTCAACCTTCTCCAACCATGTCCGGAGCGGGAGGCAAGTGGATGGTCTCCTCCGTCACGGAGGGAGACATCAAGAAACTGAGGAGAGCCGGATACCCGCCTGACGACATCACACACCGGCTCCTAGATGAGGGGCAGCTCATCCCCACCCCCAGGCCCCATGAGAGGGTAGTATTCCTTAACCATTTCCTCCGTGGACTGGGATTCCTCTCCATCCATTCGTCCGGGGGCTCATGTTCTATTACGGCCTGGATTTCCACGATCTGGCCCCGAACTTCATCCTCAACATCTTGGCGTTTATCGTCGTGTGCGAGGCCTTCCTCCGCATCAAGCCCCACTTCGGCTTATGGCTAAAGACCTTCAATGTCAAGCCGAAGGTGGTGGGCGGCCGCCAGGCGGAGTGCGAAGGCACCATGGTGGGCAAGATTCCCAACATAACATGGCTCGAGGGCTCCTTTGTGGAAACCATAAAGGGGTGGCAATTGGGGTGGTTCTATATCACCGAGCCGCGCAACCCTGCATGGGCAGCGGCCCCCGAGTTCCAATCTGGCATCCCCACGTGGCTCACCTCCTGGAAAGAGAAGGGCCTGTCCTGGGGTAATTCGAAAGAGCTGACCGGAATCCAAACATGTATTCAAAACATGGTGGACAAGAAGCTCAAGCTTGTCAACATAGTCCAAGTTATGCTCATCCGCCGGATACTCCCGTGCCAACAACGGGAGTTCAACTTGTGGGAGTTCAATCCAGCGCAGCACCGAACTCTGAACAGGCTCTTCGACATGACTCATGAAGACGCCTGGAGGGTGTTGTTCAAAAGTGCCGAGGTCCCCCCCTATTACGGAGGATCGCGGATTCAGCGCGAGGCGCCAAGCCAGTGCGGTAAGCTGCTCTACCTTTCACATGATACTTATTTTTTCATATATATTGACTCTATGCGGGATCTAAACTCCCGTACCTTTGACAGGACTGGCAAAAGATGGCCGGGCAGATCGACTGTCCGGCTCCTTTGCCCGAAGGCCCCGCGGACGCTCTTCTGGCGAAGATGCTGACTCCGGCCCCTTAGAAGGTGCCGGAGAAGGCCAAGAAGGCCAGGGGAACCCGAAAGAGTTCCCGACGCCAGGCGTCGTCGGACTCACCGTCCGATGACTCTGTGGCGCACCCTTCCCCCGAAGACAAGGAAGAAGAAGAAGAAGAAGATGCTCCCCCACCGACTGGGGGAGACAAGAAAAGGAAGGCCGCCCCAACTGGGGAGGCCGGAGGGTCCAAGAAGGGAAGGACTCTCCTTCCGGACAGTTCCACCGCCGCCGACGAAGGCGAAGACGAGTGGTTGCCCAGGGTCAAGCCCCCGGGGAGATCGTAAGTATTCAGATACCAGAGTAACTCATAGGATTCCTTTGTCGCACTGCTTTCCCTAATCGCCGAACATAATTATGCAGGCCGCCATGAGCCAATATTGAGGTATCATCGGACAGCTCCCTGGGCTCGTCAGACATGGATAGCGACCCAGTCCCGACCGCCACCTCCCCTCATCCTGCCGACGATGCCGAGGTGTTGTCTCAAGAGGCACCGGATCGAGGGGAGACAGTCCCGGAGGCGCCTCAAGGCGACCTTTCGGACTCCGGGAGCCGAGGGGACGGGGCCCCCAAGAGCTCCGAGTTCGGCCCTCAGCCGAACACCGTGCCGGACCCTCCAGCGGTTCCGGGCTCGGGCAGGTGGCCTCCTTCTAAGAGGGGCAAGACGCCTGTGCCGGTGACCTCTGTCCATCCAGAGGCACCGGACAATCTACTGGAAGCGCTTCGCAGCGCTTCCATCGACGAGGAGCACCGCACTATCATGAGTTCGGTTATCCAGAAGGTTCAGTCCGCCAAGAGCGGATTGACTGAAGCCTGTGCCAGCCTTTTAACAGGCTTCGAGGTAAGTGTTTTAAAATGTAGTAGAAATATTGCCGCATAGACAGTAGCCCCTGATGCTTTGTTCGGTGTTCACAAAGAAAAGCCGAACAAAGGATCAAATAATATCGTAGGAGTCTAATATAGGTGTGTCAATATGCGTATGCAGGCTTCGCTGCTCGCGTCCGCCGCACTGACTGCGGAGGTCGCCGTACTAAAGCAGGACCTCGAGGGGTCCAGGAAAGAGCTCGGCCTTGCCAAGAGGCAGCTCGAGGAGAACAAGGGTAAGTAATACCCCATATAGATATGTAAAAAAGGACGTGATTGCAAAATGACAGGATCATCGTATGTTTGTCAGGGGCCACGGCCGAGGTGGCGACCCTGAAGCAAGCGCTAACCAAGGCCGAAGATACAGCGGCCAAGGAGCGCACCGAGCAAGAGAATCACGAGGCTTGGGTGGGCGAGGTGCAGCAAGAGCTCCAGGCTCTCGTGACAAAGCACGAGGCGTTGGAGCTTGACTCGAAGACGTGAGAGTCTGAGCTTGCCGCGGCCCTTGAGAGCGCAAAGAGTGCCAAGGCCGAGGCCCAGAAGGCCCTCTAGGAGATCGACGCAATGAAGAAGATAGCGGCGGGTAAGGCTTTCTATATGCAAAGCAAGCATGTAAAAGTAAATTACCGATTACTTACCCGGATCCGGAGCTCTTCAGGAGCATTCGTAGATTTTCCCCGTAGTGTGTCCGATGCCGCACAATTTTACCAGACCGAGGACGGAAGCTTGACGGAGAAGCTGTTCTGGTCTCAGTATGCTGAGGCTGAACATCCGGTGCCGATGAGCGACCAGCTGAAGCAGATGGTCGAGCTACATAAGGCGGCCGATCAGGCCATGAAGTGCTTTATAGTCCGGCTGTGGCCTGGCGACGCCCTTCAGAACAGCTTCTTCGGCCTGGTGAGGCGGCTTGTGGATGCCTGCCCATGGCTGGAGGTCGTCAAGCGATCCGTCTGCATTGAAGGTGCACGCCGGGCTTTCGCCCGTGTGAAATTGCAGTGGGTCAAGCTAGACGTCGTGAAGCTGATCAAGGAGGGGCCGCCGGAGGGCAAGGAGCACCGCCACCCCGAGATGTACTACGAGGGTGTTATGCCGGGTGCCTGTCTTATCGCGGATGAGTGTTCAAAAGATGTAATATTTGAGTAAACTCGCTCGTTTTATCCTGTATTTATGAAAACATGTTTCATATGCGCTATGCAACGCTTGTTTGAATTTAAAATATTACCTTCTGTTTGGCTGTTTATCCAATCTGAGAGATGGCTAGTCCTCGGCTTCTGACCCCATGGCACGAGTGTTGGGGTGTTCGGGATAAACCTGAGCACTCTTGTTCCCATATTTGGGTCCTTCGAGGGAGGTGCTCAACACAACGAACAAGGCAACCGAATTAATAATGCTTTATCACTCTCACTTAGCCATAGAATTCTATAATTTTAAATTTCGGCGAAGCCCCTGGTATTCGGAAGGCCGAATTCGGGGCGCGATACACGCGTGTAAGCCGGACAGGGCCGGCCCCTCGCCCTAAGCGGCATAAGTCTTTAGGGACTCGAAAAACCTCGCCGAACAGCGACCAGTCTCTCGCCTTATCATGACAGTCAGTTTTAGCTTTCTCTACTGAGGTGCTAAGCCCGGTAGAACCGGGGCACAATCGCAGTAGTTCTCCTAGCGCTACCTTAGCCGATAGAGCGGAACGTAAGGTACCAAAACATAGGAGCCGGGCAAACCCAACATTTGACCAAAGACATGATTCGGAGCTGATGCATATAATGCTATAAGTTCGGGGTGCCGCACTTGTGAAAGTGTTCGTACTTTTCACACCGCATTGTGGGGTACGTAAGCCCCTGGTGTATTGGCTGTACCATAGTGTACGGTTGCAAGTCGTCATTAATGAACACACACATATATATATAACAAAAATGCAATAATAGTCGTAATGACATGCATTGTTTATTAAAAAAACTGCGTTAAAGCAGAGTGATGCAGATAGTGCAATAAGCAAAGAGTAGGACTAAGTCCCTTCCAAGGGCAAGCTGAGGAATGATATTAAATTGAATATTTCACTCATTACTATAATCAACCTGGGAATTCCGTGGTATGACGTAGCTGTCTGCCTCCTTGGTTGCTGCATCATGTGTTCGGCAATAGTGCTGCCGGACAATGTTTCCAGAGATTAAGGTCCTGAAAGAAAAAGAAAAATAACCGAACGGGAAGCCCCTAGTGCGGTTTAGGCCACGTCTTGGGGCGTGCCATAGTTGTGCCCCCTCCCCACCTGTGCCCATGGTATTTTTAATGCGTAATTATGTACGCGCGGCACGAGTTTCGCCGCTGGGCTGGGATTGGGGTGGCCGCTGTATTGCTACTCGAGCTCAGATCGCGCCAGGTGGTCTATTTGCCGATTACCCCGAGCGTGCTTGAAGGTGTCCGGGCTGTGAAGCGCCGAACTGGTTGATTGCCTTGAGAGGCTGCTTTGCGCTTCTGCTGCAAGGGCTGCGGTGTGCTCCTCTGTTCGGAAAGAGTGCTCTGTGTTTCCATTGACTGTAATAACTCCGCGAGGTCCTAGCATCTTGAGCTTGAGGTATGCATAATGCGGTACCGCATTGAATCTAGCAAATGTGGTTTGCCCGAGCAGCGCGTGATAACCACTGCGGAACGGGACTATATCGAAGATTAACTCTTCGCTTTGGAAGTTATCTGGGGATCCGAAGACCACTTCCAGTGTAATTGAGCCTGTGCAATGGGCCTCTACACCTGGAATGACGCCCTTAAAGGTCGTTTTGGTGGGTTTGATCCTTGAGGGGTCTATACCCATTTTGCGCATTGTGTCCCGATAAAGCAGGTTCAGGCTGCTGCCACCATCCATAAGGACTCGAGTGAGGTGAAATCCATCGACGATTGGTTCTAGGACCAGTGCGGCGAATCTGCCATGATGGATACTAGTGGGCTGGTCCCTGCGATCGAAGGTGATCGGACAGGAGGACCAAGGGTTGAACTTTGGGGCGAGTGGCTCCAACGCATATACGTCCCTGAGCGCACGCTTCCACTCCCTCTTGGGGATGTGGGTTGCGTATATCATGTTCACCGTCCACACTTGCGGGGGAAACCTCTTCTGTCCTCCAGTGTGCAGCTGTCGGGGCTCCTCCTCGTCATCGCTATGCGGCCCCTTATCCTTGTTTTCGGCAATTAACTTGTCGGCCTGCTTGAACACCCTGTTGGTGTGATTGGCTGGCTTGTCTGGGGTGCCGTGTATTTGACACGAGCGATCGAGTATACGGTCCAAGCTCGACGGACCCGGCGTACTTTGTTTGAATGGCTTTTTCCGCTTACCGGGTTTAGAGCCTTTGAGTCCGGCATTGACTGTCGTATCCTTAGTATTTTCGCTGTCAATGTGGTGCTTATGCTTGTTGCGACATGACCTGCTATTGCCGTCCTTAGTATCTGAGGTACCATGGTTCTTTGATATGTTATTACTGCGATCCAGCCAGCTGTCTTCTCCCGCACAAAAGCGGGTCATGAGCGTCATGAGAGCTGCCATAGATTTCGGCTTTTCCTGACCAAGGTGCCGGGCTAGCCATTCGTCTCGGATGTTGTGCTTGAAAGCCGCTAAGGCCTCCGCATCCGGACAGTCGACGATTTGATTTTTCTTTGTAAGGAACCAAGTCCAGAATTGCCTGGCCGACTCTTCTGGCTGCTGAATTATGTGGCTCAAGTCATCGGCGTCTAGTGGTCGCACATAAGTGCCCTGAAAGTTGTCGAGGAATGCGGCTTCCAGATCTTCCCAACAGCTAATGGAGTCCGCTGGCAAGCTGTTAAGCCAATGCCGCGCTGGTCCTTTGAGCTTTAGTGGGAGGTATTTGATGGCGTATAAGTCATCACCGCGGGCTATGTGGATGTGGAGGAGGAAGTCCTCAATCCATACTGTGGGATCTGTTGTGTCGTCGTATGATTCAATGTTTACAGGTTTGAAACCTTCTGGGAATTGATGTTCCATTACTTCGTCTGTGAAGCACAAGGGGTGTGCGGCGCCTCTGTATTGGGCTATATCTCGATGAGCTCGAATGGGTCTTACCCGCTGTGTTCGGCCTGGCCGGATTTGCTTTTACTGTATCCGGCATGACGTTTGTTGTCTCGCAGAGTGGTGCACCCTCGTGATCCGTAGATCGATCTTGAATGCTTTGCCTTGTCCTCCAATATGTCTCGCAGGTCTGGCGTATCTCCCCATGCCTTTTTATTTGAATGGCGTTGGGGTGTAGGCTGAGCTTTTGGCTAGAATGCCTCTCTATCGCGGCCACGAGGTGGCCGATCAGCCGTATCATACGCTTCTTCCTCCAGTCGGGGTAGTAACCTGTGCCTTGGGTAACTCTTGGAGGGGCGCTCGAGTTTATATTCCTCGGCCGCGAGGACTTCAGTCCATTTGTCAGCTAGCAGATCTAGATCAGCTTGAAGCTGCTGCTGCTTTTTCTTTAGGCTATTTGCCGTGGCCATAAGCCGGCGCTTGAAGCGCTCTTGTTCGACGGGATCCTCTGGGACGGCAAATTCATCGTAGCCGAGGCTTGCCTCGTCTTCGGAGGGGGGATGTAATTGTCATCCTCCTCCTCTCCGTCTACCGCTCTCTCAGGAGAGATGGCTCCTTCATCCTCCTGCTCTAAATCTTGCTGGAGGGGATTGTTGTTGTCTTCGGCACTATCCGGAGTGTTATTATCTCCTGTGCTGGTATCACCACTTTTGCTTCGGCGGGACTTAGAGCGGCGCCGCTGACATCGGCACTTGGGTTGCTTCTTGGAGGGGTCATCCTCCACTATGTCATCGCCGTTGCCTTCGTTGGGTGCATCCACCATGTATATATGTCATATGACGAGGTGGCTTTCCAGTGCCCTATAGGCGCTGGTTCATGTTTGTCTCCTACATCGTTGTCCATACCATCGATGTCTTCGGAGTCGAAGTCGAGCATGTCGATTAAATCATTGACAGTGGCTACAGAGTGGGTGGTGGGTGGGCGTCGAATTTCTTCGTCGTCCGCATCCCAATCATGTTGGCCATAACCCGGCCAGTGCTCTCCTGACAAAGAGAGAGACCTTAGTGAATTCAGAATGTCGCCGAAGGGCAAGTGCTGAAAGATATCCGCGGCGATGAATTCCATGATCGGCGCCCAATCGGATTCGATTGGCAAGGGCGCGGATGGTTCGAAGTCTGGGAAAGAGTCCGGCACCTTGGAGTCACGGGCTGCGTAGAGGGTTAGGCAGGTGTTCGGCTCGATCGCCGTTGAGACTGCAGCCTGTGAGGCGGTGTCTAACCACCCGTCCTCGATTGGCGCAGTTGGCTCCGGACTAATGGTCGGAGCTGATGCGGGCGCGGCCTCTGGGGTACTGTTCGGCGGTAGAGCTAGGTCATACCCATCGCGATAGTGCGGCGCGCCTGGCTGTGGCTCGAATTCGTCGGAGATCAAGTCTCCGCGGATGTCGGCCGTGTAGTTCAAAATTCCAAATCTGACCTGATGGCCAGGGGCGTAGCTTTCAATCTGCTCCAGATGGCCAAGCGAATTAGCCCCAGTGCAAAGCCGCCGAATACAAAGATCTGTCCGGGGAGAAAAGTCCCACCCTGGACCGCATCGCTATCGATGATAGTAGGAGCCATCAAGCCTAACGGCGACGACACAGAGGAACTCTCAATGAAAGCACCAATGTCGGTGTCAAAACCGGCGGATCTCGGGTAGGGGGTCCCGAACTGTGCGTCTAGGCCGGATGGTAATAGGAGGCAAGGGACACGAAGTTTTACCCAGGTTCGGGCCCTCTTGATGGAGGTAAAACCCTACGTCCTGCTTGATTAATATTGATGATATGGGTAGTACAAGAGTAGATCTACCACGAGATCAGAGAGGCTAAACCCTAGAAGCTAGCCTATGGTATGATTGTATGTTGTGATTGTTGTTCTATGGACTAAAACCCTTCGGTTTATATAGACACCAGAGAGGGTTAGGGTTACACAAGGTCGGTTACAAAGGAGGAGATATCCATATCCGTATTACCTAGCTTGCCTTCCACGCCAAGTAGAGTCCCATCCAGACACGAGACGAAGTCTTCAATCTTGTATCTTCATAGTCTAACAGTCCGGCCAATGGAGATAGTCCGGCTGTCCAGAGACCCCCTAATCCAGGACTCCCTCAGTCATCATGCCTCAAGATGGTGTTAATTGTGGCCAAACCAGATAACATATAATGAACAGAGCATAGCTTATGAGTTTCTAGGGCTTTGTCAGGAATTTCTTTGTACATGTTGTCCATTGAGTTGTGGTCTTTCTTCTTCTTGGCTTAGACATCCAAGTCATCCTCATTCTCTTCAGGGTCATTGAATAATTTTCCCAACTCAGCAATTGTTAATTGGTACCTAGTACCCTCAGACATCCAGACGATTCTGCCATTAGGATAAAGGTGTGTTGTGGAATAGAATTGCATAATGAGCTCATCATTCCACTTGGTCAACTTCTGACCCACAAAGGCATCTACTCCACATGATTTGAAACTTTCATGCACTCCTAGAAAATGATCCTTGTTGCTGTCAATATATTTCCAATCCACCCACTTCATATATATCATAGACAATGGGCTTCTTGTCAAGCAAGATGGTTTCATAGAAGTCATGCTGCTCCTTGGTGTGGAACATGTAATCAACAGTAGTCCTTCTCACTGCATATGGATCAGTTCGTCTCCAAAGTCTGAGACCTGCATCCTTCCTAATGTTCATGTCTTCTGCCACTAGATGACCGTAGGGATCTTGGGCTTTAACTTTCTAAGCACATGGGCTTCAGCATCTTATTCATCAATCTCAGGCACTGGGGCCTTGTTCTTTTCAGCAGTTGGAATATTTATTGTGCTCCTCTTGGGTGCAGTCTTTGGAGCTAGAGTAGAAGCTTTGGGAGCTGTCTTGGGCTTAGAAGGGGCAGCCCCAGACTTGATGGCATCTCCCATCAGCTTTTGAGACTTTGATGCCGGTGCAGCATCTTCTTCTTCTTCTTCTGGATCTTCCATCATAGAGGATCTTTCAATGACTTTGGCTATAGTTTTCTTGACCCTTTCTTTCCTTTTCTTGCCCTCACCAGCAGCCTCTTCAACATTTAACTTGTAAGTTTCAATAGTTGAGGCCCTGGCTTTTAAGGTTGGCACCCACTTTGCAGGAGCCTTCTTGTGCATTCCAGGCTTGGTGGATGCAGCTGAGCCAAACTCCTTCTTATCAACCCTTTTCATGGAGCTCACTTCTTCCTCAGCAGCAACATAATCCTCATCTTCTGAGTCTGAGTTTCTCTTCTTCCTTGTCCTTGTAGCTGCCTTGCGCAAGTTGCTTGGGGTACTCCTGCTGCCCTCACCATAGCTGCTAGAGGGACTAGTGCCCTCACTCAGGTTCATCTGCTCTTCTGACTTATTCTGGCTATCACTCTGATTTGACATTCTGACAAAGCAAACTGACAGCTGACCCTGTGAATAGTTATAGATGAGATAGAGTGGATAAGCATCACAAAGTGCAGAGATTTTGCAAAACAAATGAGTCAAAAACTTAGTTTTGGTTTTCCATAGAAAGCATTTTGGAGCTACCGATTTTTGTTAAGCTCGGTGACACCGAAGCAACTTTTGGAGTCTAAACTAGGGAAATCGGTCAGACCGAGACACAGTTCGGTGACTCCGAGATTGCTAGGGTTTCATTGAGAATTGAACTCGGTCACACCGATTTGCAAGTTTCGGTCAGACCAAAACAGGCAAGTGCAATGGCCTAAGCCAAATTGGTGAGACCGATTTCCACAACTCGGTTGGTCTGAGATGAGTTCGGCGGAAACCTAACCCTAAATTTTCGAATCAAACCTAATCTAAGGGATGTTCTTGCTGGACAGGATGATCTCATATGTGGTAAAGAACGTGGCATTTGCTTTGTGCTAAGAATCGGAGTAAGGAACAACACAAAGATTCGAACTCATACCCTAGTTCGGTGATGAGCTCGCTACGGCGGCAACGGTGGGGTTGAATTCTGTTGACGGTGACGGAGACCAGCGGCGGGAGGTCGCTGGCGATGAGAGGAGGATCCGGAGACCCGAGGCAACAAAGCAGGACACGCGTGGGCTGAAGGGTTTTGGAGAAATTTCCAAAATTCGACCCAGCGGTATATATATCCTGACCCTATCGGTGTGACCGAGTAGAACAACTCGGTGGCACCGAGATGCAGAATCGCAAGCGGTTACTGCAACTCGGTGTGACCGAAAAGTTCTAATCGGTTGCACCGAGATTGAAAACCTAAATCAACTCAGTGAACTCGGTCAGACCGAAAAGGATGAATCGGTCAGACCGAAATGCATAGAGAGGTTTTGAAAGTTTAAGTCTATGACGAATCAGGGACTCCGAGTGCTCCTCACACAGAGTGTTCGAATCTGACTTGATCAAACTTTGTGATGTAGCATGAATATAGTTTGAGACAAGAAAAGCATAGATAGCTAGAGGAATTTCTTAGGCATTCTTGTCCATCCATTTGGCAAAAGAAAAGGAGCCAAAAAATCAAAGCAACAAATGGATGTCCTCGAATGAGTAAAATATGCAACCAACATACTCACACAATAAAATGGCAAATGAAATATGTGACAAAGCATGCACAAACACTCTAGCATCTATCAAGTAATTGGTGATGACTATGTCATCTATATATGAGTATATTGACTTAGGAGTCAAATGAGAACATTTGATCATAGGTCATACTCATCGTTTAAGCACAAGTGGGGTTACCACTTTTACATAAAGCATTGTTGTGTTCACACCATTAGAGTTGCCTTAGCTCAATATTTTGAGTAAAGCTCCCCCTAGATGTGATATCCCCCTAAGAGGGATGAACTAATCTTGGTTTTTGTCGATGATGACTTCATGTAGATGTTGAAGATTTGGATGCTCAAGGTTGATGCAGATCATTTGGAGCAATCCATTGGAGTGAGTTGCACTTTTAATACCTACACGGGTTAGTCCCACAAGGAACAAACAAGGATATCCATGGACATAGAATGAAGTTCATACATGATGATGTCCATTAAAGCATTAGGTTACCTTGTCCCTTGTCTTACCAACAAGAGGGTTTGTGACTCCTTGAACTAGTGCAAGATGTGGAAGTTGTTTGCACTTGTTCTCGCCCAAATGATATGAGTGAAGTATGTTGGCGGAGTCACCCTCAAGAACTCTCTAGTTCTTCTTCTTCGGGATCCACATCATCTTGATGGGAATCCTTGGAGTTGTAGTTGTACTTGATGAAGTAGAACTTGATTTAGTCTTGGGAACCCACTTGATCAAGGCCTTAGGAGCTTCTTCAAATGCATCAATCTCCTCTTGAAGCTTGTCCTTGCCTTTTTGCCTGTGGTCTTGTGGTGGAAGATCATCTTGAGCTTGTGTCCCCTTGAAAGAAGTAGGATCATACTTCTCTTGTTGAGGAACAAACTTCGTCTTGGGGTATTGATCTTCTTCCCACTCAACTCCATTGGCATTGAACTTTCGTTCAAAACCAACACCTTGATTCTTCCGGTGTCTTCCTTGCTTGCGTACAATTTCCTCAAATTGCTTACTTCTGACAAGGCTCTTGTAAACACCTTTCTCTATAATTCCCTTCAATAAGCTATTTTCTTGCTCAAGTGTAACTTGGCTAAGAGAATCATTACTGGAATCAAGAGAACTACTAGAAGCAACAATATTGGATTTAACATGATCATAGTTACTACTAGAATAAGAATCTTTCTTACCCTTGTTGCTAGATTTTACTATTGGGGAACGTAGTAATTTCAAAAAAATTCCTACACACACGCAAGATCATGGTGATGCATAGCAACGAGAGGGGAGAGTATGATCTACATACCCTTGTAGACCGACAGCGGAAGCGTTAGCACAATGCGGTTGATGTAGTTGTACGTCTTCACGGCCCGACCGATCAAGCACCGAAACTACGGCACCTCCGAGTTTTAGCACACGTTCAGCTCGATGACGATCCCCGGACTCCGATCCAGCAAAGTGTCGGGGTAGAGTTCCGTCAGCACGACAGCGTGGTGACGATCTTGATGTACTACTGTCGCAGGGCTTCGCCTAAGCACCGCTACAATATTATCGAGGATTATGGTGGAAGGGGGCACCGCACACGGCTAAGAATATGATCACGTGGATCAACTTGTGTGTCTAGGGGTGCCCCTTGCCCCCGTATATAAAGGAGCAAGGGGAGGAGGCCGGCCGGCCCCTATTGGCGCGCCAGGAGGAGTCCTCCTCCTAGTAGGAGTAGGACTCCTACTAGGAGGGGGAAGGAATTGGGGAGGGAGAAGGAAAGGGGGGCGCCGCCCCCCCTCTCCTAGTCCAATTTGGACCAGGGGGGAGGAGGCGCGCGGCCCACCCTGGCTGCCCCTCTCTCTCTCCACTAAGGCCCATATGGCCCATTACTTCTCCCGGTAGGGTTCCGGTAACCCTCCGGCTCTCCGGTTTTCTCCGAAATCACCCGGAACACTTCCAGTGTCTGAATATAGCCGTCTAATATATCAATCTTTATGTCTCGACCATTTCGAGACTCCTCGTTATGTCCGTGATCACATCCGGGACTCCGAACTAACTTCGGTACATCAGAACTCATAAACTCATAATATAACTGTCATCAAAACCTTAAGCGTGCGGACCCTACGGGTTCGAGAACAATGTAGACATGACCGAGACACGTCTCCGGTCAATAACCAATAGCGGAACCTGGATGCTCATATTGGCTCCTACATATTCTACGAAGATCTTTATCGGTCAGACCGCATAACAACATACGTTGTTCCCTTTGTCATCGGTATTTTACTTGCCCGAGATTCGATCGTCGGTATCTCAATACCTAGTTCAATCTCGTTACCGGCAAGTCTCTTTACTCGTTTCGTAATACATCATCTCGCAACTAACTCATTAGTTGAAATGCTTGCAAGGCTTATGTGATGTGCATTACCGAGAGGGCCCAGAGATACCTCTCCGACAATCGGAGTGACAAATCCTAATCTCGAAATACGCCAACCCAACATGTACCTTTGGAGACACCTGTAGAGCTCCTTTATAATCACCCAGTTACATTGTGACGTTTGGTAGCACACAAAGTGTTCCTCCGGAAAACGGGAGTTGCATAATCTCATAGTCTTAGGAACATGTATAAGTCATGAAGAAAGCAATAGCAACATACTAAACGATCGTGTGCTAAGCTAATGGAATGGGTCATGTCAATCGCATCATTCTCCTAATAATGTGATCCCGTTAATCAAATGACAACACATGTCTATGGTTAGGAAACATAACCATCTTTGATTAATGAGCTAGTCAAGTAGAGGCATACTAGTGACGTTTGGTTTGTCTATGTATTCACACAAGTATTATGTTTCCGGATAATACAATTCTAGCATGAATAATAAACATTTATCATGATATAAGGAAATAAAATAATAACATTATTATTGCCTCTAGGGCATATTTCCTTCATTTACTTGTGGCATGTAAGTAGACAAGAGTAAACGCTTGGCAATGTAAGAAGAACTTTTCTTGAGAAGATCATCATTGATTGCTTTTAAGAACCCATGCTCTTGCTCAAGGTTGAGCTTTTCAAAGCATAGCTTCTCATGAGTCTTTAAAATCTCTCGATGATCTTCCAAGGTAGTTTCATGAGCTAACTTAAGAGTGTTTAGTTCCTTAGTTAGACGCTCAATCTCCTTCTTATCATCATCATTCGTTTTATCTTGATTAGCATGATTAATAGAAAGTTCATCATAGTTTTCATCACTAGAGTTGTCAACAAGTAAATCATCATCACCTAGCAAATCATCTTCATCACTATTGAAATCAACATACTTGGGGTGTGATACATTTGGGCCTTTAGCCATGAAGCATCTTCCAATTCCTTCATTTGGTGAGTCAAATATGTCATAGGATTTGGTTGACACAAGTGCTAGACCGGCAACACCTTCATCTTGAGTATATTTGGAGTTGGAGTGATAACTTCTTTTGGAGTGGTGGTCGGAGCCGGATACCCATTCACCAACGTGAGCTTGATGTCTTTGTTATGTGTAGCTCCTTGATGACTTGCCCTTCCTTTCCGAATCCTTGCTTCTCCGAGAGGTTCTTCGTTCATAACGATCATCTCTACTCCTTCTCTCTCTTGGAGGTGATTCTTCTCTTCTACTTCTCCTTTTGGGTGAATCTTCTCTTCTTTTGCAGGGAGCCGTACACTCATTGGAGTAGTGTCCGGGTCTTCCGCAATTGTAGCAATTACGCTCACAACTAGAAGATCTTTTGTCATTCTAGGACCTTGAATTGGAACTTCTTTCTTTGCTTCTACTCTTGTAGAACTTGTTGAAATTCTTCACCATTAAGCTTAATTCCTCATTGAAGGCTTGTTTCTTACTTGATGTTGTAGGAGCATCACATGAGTCCTTGTAAGACCACTAGACTTGTTGTTAAGCTCTTCTTTATCCTTGAGTGACATATCATGAGCAACAATTCTTCCAATTACTTCCGTTGGTTTAAGATCTTTGTAATTGGGCATCATTTGGATCAATGTGCACACGGTGTCATACTTTCCATCTAAGGCTCTTAGGATCTTCTTTATGATGAATCTATCGGTCATCTCTTCACTTCCTAAGTCGGCAATCTCATTTGTGATGAGAGCAAGCCTAGAGTACATTTCAGCGACACCTTCACCATCCTTCATTTTGAACTTGTCAAGTTGACTTTGAAGCACGTCCAATTTGGATTCCTTGACAGAGTCGGTACCTTCGTGCATATCAATCAAAGTATCCCAAATTTTCTTTGCATTCTCAAGACGGCTGATTTTGTTGAATTCTTCTGGGCACAATCCATTGAAGAGGATATTGCAAGCTTGAGCATTGTATTTCAACATCTTCAACTCTTCCGCGCTAGCTTCACGGTTTGGTTCTCTCCCATCAAAGAATTCACCTACCAAGCCAATATACACAATAGTCCAAACGGCGGGGTTATGTCCAAGAATATGCATTTTCATCTTATGCTTCTAACTGGAAAAATTAGTACCATCAAAGTAAGGACCTCTACGGTGGTAATTTCCCTCACTAGACGCCATACTCTCCTAGGTTGTGAAACCAAGGCTATGATCACCAAAGCTATGGAAATCAAGACAAAGGGAGACCAAAGCTCTGATACCACTTGTAGGATCGAAAGTATGTCTAGAGAGGGGTGAGGGAGTCCTGGATTAGGGGGTGTTCAGGTAGCCGGACTATACCTTCAGCCGAACTCCAGGACTATGAAGATACAAGATTGAAGACTCCGTCCCGTGTCCGGATGGGACTTTCCTTGGCGTGGAAGGCAAGCTTGGCGATGCGGATATTCAAGATCTCCTACCATTGTAACCGACTTTGTGTAACCCTAACCCTCTCCGGTGTCTATATAAACCGGAGGGTTTTAGTCAGTAGGACAACTTCATCATACAATAATCATACCATAGGCTAGCTTTTAGGGTTTAGCCTCCTTGATCTCGTGGTAGATCTACTCTTGTACTACCCATATCATCAATATTAATCAAGCAGGACGTAGGGTTTTACCTCCATCAAGAGGGCTCGAACCTGGGTAAAACATTGTGTCCCTTGTCTCCTGTTACCATCCGGCCTAGACGCACAGTTCGGGACCCCCTACCCGAGATCCGCCGGTTTTGACACCGACATTGGTGCTTTCATTGAGAGTTCCTCTGTGTCGTCGCTTTCAGGCCCGATGGCTTCTTTGATCGTCAACCACGATGCAGTCTAGGGTGAGACTTTTCTCCCCGGACAGATCTTTGTCTTCGGCGGCTTCGCACTGCAGGCCAACTCGCTTGGTCACCTTGAGCAGATCGAAAGTTACGCCCCTGGCCATCAGGTCAAGTTTGGAAGCCTAAACTACACGGCTGACATCCGCGGGGACTTGATCTTCGACGGATTCGAGCCACAGCCAAGTGTGCCGCACTGTCTCGATGGGCATGATATAGCTCTGCCGCCGAACAGCGCCTTGGAGGCCGCACATGCATCGGTTCCGACCATTGATTCGGAGCCCACTGCGCCAATCGAGGATCAGCGGTTGGACGCTGCCTCAGGGGCTGCGATCTCAGAGGCGATCGAGTCAAACTCCAGCCCCGCACTCCGCATGGCCCATGACTCCGAGGAGCCGGATTCCTCTCCGAACTCCGAGCCCCCCGCGCCCCCGCCGATCGAATCCGATTGGGCGCCGACAATGGAGTTCACCGCCGCGGACATCTTTCAGCACTCGCCCTTCGGCGACATCCTGAATTCTCTAAAGTCTCTCTCTTTATCAGGAGAGCCCTGGCCGGACTATGGTCAGCAAGGTTGGGATACGGACGATGAAGAAATTCAAAACCCACCCACCACCCACTTCGTAGCCACTTTCGACGACTTAACCGACATGCTTGACTTCGACTCCGAAGACATCGACGGCATGGACGATGATGCAGGAGACGAACAAGAACCAGCACTTGTAGGGCGTTGGAAGGCCACCTCGTCATATGACATATATATGGTGGACACTCCAAAGGATGGAGATGGCGATGGAACAGTGGTGGACAATACCTCTAAGAAACAGCCCAAGCGCCGGCGTCAGCGGCGCCGCTCTAAATCCTGCCAAAGCAAAAATGGTGATTCCGGCACGGGAGATAATACTACTCCGGATAGCGCCGAAGAACACCCCCTCCAGCAAAATTCGGCACAGGAGGACAGAGAAGCCAGCCCTCACGAGAGGGCGGTGGACCAAGAGGTTGAGGACGATAATTATACGCCTCCCTCCGAAGACGAGGCAAGCCTCGACGACGACGAGTTCGTCGTGCCAGAGGATCTTGCCGAACAAGAGAGTTTTAAACGCAGGCTCATGGCCACGGCAAGAAGCCTCAAGAAAAAGCGGCAACAGCTTAGAGCTGATCAGGATTTGCTAGCTGACAGATGGACTGAAGTCCTTGCAGCTGAAGAGTATGAACTCGAACGCCCCTCCAAGAGTTACCCAAAGCGCAGGCTGCTACCCCGACTAGAGGAGGAAGCACCTACATCACCAGCGCATGACATGGCCGACCGGCCACCTCGTGGCCGCGACAGAGAGGCCTCATGGCCCTCCACTCAAGCCATGCCCCGGCACCGCATCAAGCATACTAAGGCACGGGAAAATGCGCCCGACCTGCGCGACATCCTGGAGGACAAGGCAAGGCAAACAAGATCGATCTACGGATCGCGCAGGCGCCCCACGGCACGTGACGGTGATCGTCACTCCGGACGCAATGAATCCGGCCGGGCCGAACTCAACAGACAAAGCTCCTTCGAGCTGCGTCGTGATATAGCCCAATACAGAGGCGCCGCACACCCACTATGCTGAAGGAAATATGCCCTAGAGGCAATAATAAAGTTATTATTTATTTCCTTATTTCATGATAAATGTTTATTATTCATGCTAGAATTGTATTAACCGGAAACATAATACATGTGTGAATACATAGACAAACAGAGTGTCACTAGTATGCCTCTACTTGACTAGCTCGTTAATCAAAGATGGTTATGTTTCCTAACCATGGACAAAGAGTTGTTATTTGATTAACGAGATCACATCATTAGGTGAATGATCTGATTGACATGACCCATTCCATTAGCTTAGCACCCGATCGTTTAGTATGTTGCTATTGCTTTCTTCATGACTTATACATGTTCCTATGACTATGAGATTATGCAACTCCCGTTTGCCGGAGGAATACTTTGGGTGCTACCAAATGTCACAACGTAACTGGGTGATTATAAAGGAGCATTACAGGTGTCTCCAAAGGTAGATGTTGGGTTGGCGTATTTCGAGAATAGGATTTGTCACTCCGATTGTCGGAGAGGTATATCTGGGCCCTCTCGGTAATGCACATCACATAAGCCTTGCAAGCATTGCAACTAATGAGTTAGTTGCGGGATGATGTATTACGGAACGAATAAAGAGACTTGCCGGTAACGAGATTGAACTAGGTGTTGGATACCGACGATCGAATCTCGGGCAAGTAACATACCGATGACAAAGGGAACAACGTATGTTGTTATGCGGTCTGACCGATAAAGATCTTCGTAGAATATGTAGGAGCCAATATGGGCATCCAGGTCCCGCTATTGGTTATTGACCGGAGACGTGTCTCGGTCATGTCTACATTGTTCTCGAACCGTAGGGTCCGCACGCTTAAGGTTTCGATGATAGTTATATTATGAGTTTTGATGTACCAAAGGAGTTCGGAGTCCCGGATGAGATCGGGGGACATGACGAGGAGTCTCGAAATGGTCGAGACGTAAAGATCGATATATTGGACGACTATATTCGGACTTCGGAAAGGTTCCGAGTGATTCGGGTATTTTTCGGAGTACCGGAGAGTTACGGGAATTCGCTGGGAGAAGTATTGGGCCTTGATGGGATTTAGTGGGAAGAGGAGAAAAGGCCTGCTGCGCCCCCCCTCCCCTCTAGTCCGAATTGGACTAGGGAAAAGGGGGCCGGCCACCTTTCCTACTACTCCACTTCCTTCTCCCTTCCTTCCCTCTTGGTGGACTCCTACTAGGACTTGGAGTCCTAGTAGGACTCCACATCCTGGCCGCGCCTAGCCTTGGCCGGCCTCCTCCTCCTCCATCCTTTATATACAGGGGCAGGGGGCACCCCATAGACACACAAGTTGATCCTTGAGATCGTTCCTTAGCCGTGTGCGGTGCCCCCCTCCACCATATTCCACCTCGATCATACCGTTGTAGTGCTTAGGCGAAGCCCTGCGTCGGTAGAACATCATCATCGTCACCACGCTGTTGTGCTGACGGAACTCATCCCCGAAGCTTTGCTGGATCGGAGCCCGGGGAGTGTCATCGAGCTGTACGTGTGCTAAGAACTCAGAGGTGCCGGAGTAACGGTGCTTGGATCGGTCGGATCGGGAAGACATACGACTACTTCCTCTACGTTGTGTCAACACTTCCGTTGTTGATCTACAAGGGTACGTAGATCATACTCTCCCCTCTCATTGCTATGCATCACCATGATCTTGCGTGTGCGTAGGAAATTTTTTGAAATTACTACGTTCCCCAACAGTGGCATCCGAGCCTAGGTTTTATGGTTTGATGTTATATGCACGAGTAGAACACAAGTGAGTTGTGGGCGATATAAGTCATACTGCCTACCAGCATGTCATACTTTGGTTCGGTGGTATTGTTGGATGAAGCGGCCCGGACCGACATTACGCGTACGCTTACGCGAGACCGGTTTCCCCGACGTGCTTTGCACATAGGTGACTTGCGGGTGACTGTTTCTCCAACTTTAGTTGAACCGAGTGTGGCTACGCCCGGTCCTTGCGAAGGTTAAAACGGAGTCAAATTGACAAACTATCGTTGTGGTTTTGATGTGTAGGTGAGATTGGTTCTTGCTTAAGCCCGTAGCAGCCATGTAAAACTTGCAACAACAAAGTAGAGGACGTCTAACTTGTTTTTGCAGGGCATGTTGTGTTGTGATATGGTCAAGACGTGATGAGATATAAGTTGTTATATGAGATGATCATGTTTTGTGGAAGTTATCGGCAACTGGCAAACGCCTTATGGTCGTCTCTTTATTGCATAAGATGCAAGCGCCAAATAATTGCTTTACTTTATCGCTATGCGATAGCAATAGTTGCAAGAGCAATAGTTGGCGAGACGACCATGTGACGACACATTGATATAGATCAAGATGATGGAGATCATGGTGTCATGCCGGTGACGATAGAAATCATGACGGTGCTCCGGAGATGGAGATCACAAGCACAAGATGATGATGGCCATATCATATCACTTATATTGATTGCATGTGATGTTTATCTTTTATGCATCTTATCTTGCTTTGATTGACGGTAGCATTATAAGATTATTCCTCACTAAATTATCAAGAAGTGTTCTCCCTGAGTATGCACCGTTGCCAAAGTTCGTCGTGCCCAGACACCACGTGATGATCGGGTGTGATAAGCTCTACGTCCATCTACAACGGGTGCAAGCCAGTTTTTGCACACGCAGAATACTCAGGTTAAACTTGACGAGCCTAGCATATGCAGATATGGCCTCGGAACACGGAGACCGAAAGGTCGAGCGTGAATCATATAGTAGATATGATCAACATAATGATGTTCACCATTGAAAGCTACTCCATTTCACGTGATGATCGGTTATGGTTTAGTTGATTTGGATCACGTGATCACTTAGAGGATTAGAGGGATGTCTATCTAAGTGGGAGTTCTTAAGTAATATGATTAAATTGAACTTAAATTTATCATGAACTTAGTCCTGGTAGTATTTTGCAAATTATGTTGTAGATCAATAGCTCGCGTTGTTGCTTCCCTGTGTTTATTTTGATATGTTCCTAGAGAAAATTGTGTTGAAAGATGTTAGTAGCAATGATGCGGATTGGATCCGTGATCTGAGGTTTATCCTCATTGCTGCACATCAGAATTATGTCCTTGATGCACCGCTAGGTGACAGACCTATTGCAGGAGCAGATGCAGACGTTGTGAACGTTTGGCTGGCTCAATATGATGACTACTTGATAGTTTAGTGCACCATGCTTAATGGCTTAGAATCGGGACTTCAAAGACGTTTTGAACGTCATGGACCATATGAGATGTTCCAGGAGTTGAAGTTAATATTTCAAGCAAATACCCGAGTTGAGAGATATGAAGTCTCCAACAAAGTTCTATAGCTAAAAGATGGAGGAGAATCGCTCAACTAGTGAGCATGTGCTCAGATTGTCTGGGTACTACAATCGCTTGAATCAAGTGGGAGTTAATCTTCCAGATAAGATAGTGATTGACAGAATTCTCTAGTCACCATCACCAAGTTAGTACAACTTCGTGATGAACTATAATATGCAAGGGATAACGGAAACAATTCCCAAGCTCATCGTGATGCTGAAATCGACGAAGGTAGAAATCAAGAAAAACATCAAGTGTTGATGGTTAACAAGACCACTAGTTTCAAGAAAAGGGCAAAGGGAAGAAGGGGAACTTCAAGAAGAACAGGCAAGCAAGTTGCTGCTCAAGTGAAGAAGCCCAAGTCTGGTCCTAAGCCTGAGACTAAGTGCTTCTACTGCAAAGGGACTGGTCACTGGAAGCGGAACTACCCCAAGTGATTAGCGGATAAGAAGGATGGCAAAGTGAACATAAGTATATTTGATATACATGTTATTGATGTGTACTTTACTAGTGTTTTTAGCAACCCCTCAGTATTTGATGCTAGTTCAGTTGCTAAGAGTAGTAACTCGAAACGGGAGTTGCAGAATGAACAGAGACTAGTAAGGGTGAAGTGACGATGTGCGTTGGAAGTGGTTCCAAGATTGATATGATCATCATCGCACACTCCCCTATACTTTCGGGATTAGTGTTGAACCTAAATAAGTGTTATTTGGTTTTTGCGTTGAGCATGAATATGATTTGATCATGTTTATTGCAATACGATTATTCATTAAAGTCAGAGAATAATTGTTGTTCTGTTTACATGAATAAAACCTTCGATGGTCATACACCCAATGAAACAAGTTCATTGGATCTCGATCGTAGTGATACACATATTCATAATATTGAAACCAAAAGATGCGAAGTTAATAATGATAGTGCAACTTATTTGTAGCACTGCCGTTTAGGTCATATTGGTGTAAAGCGCATGAAGAAACTCCATGCTGATGGGATTTTGGAATCACTTGATTATGAATCACTTGATGCTTGCGAACCATGCCTTATGGGCAAGATGACTAAAACGCCGTTCTCCGGAACAATGAAGCAAGCAACAGATTTGTTGGAAATCATACATACTAATGTATGTGGTCCGATGAATATTAAGGCTTACGGCAGGTATCATTATTTTCTGACCTTCACAAGATGATTTGAGCAGATATGGGGATATCTACTTGATGAAACATAAGTCTGAAACATTTGAACAGTTCAAAGAATTTCAGAGTGAAGTGGAAAATCATCGTGACAAGAAAATAAAAGTTTCTACGATATGATCGCAGAGGTAAAATATTTGAGTTACGAGTTTGGTCTTCAGTTAAAACAATGTGAAATAGTTTCACTACTCACGCCACCTGGAACACCACAGCATAATGGTGTGTTCGAACGTCATAACCGTACTTTATTGGATATAGTGCAATCTATCACTATTGGATATAGTGCAATCTATGATGTCTCTTACCGATCTACCACTATCGTTTTGGGGTTATGCATTAGAGACAGCTGCATTCACGTTAAATAGGGCACCATCTAAATCCGTTGAGACGACACCATGTGAACTATGGTTTGGCAAGAAACCTAAGCTGTCGTTTCTTAAAGTTTGGGGTTGCGATGCTTATATGAAAAAGTTTCATCCTGATAAGCTCAAACTCAAATCGGAGAAGTGCGTCTTCATAGGATATCCAAAGGAAACTATTGGATACACCTTCTATCACAGATCCGAAGGCAAGACTTTTGTTGCTAAATTCGGAAACTTTCTAGAGAAGGAGTTTCTCTCGAAAGAAGTGAGTGGGAGGAAAGTAGAACTTGACGAGGTAACTGTACCTGCTCCCTTATTGGAAAGTAGTACATCACAGAAAAATGTTTCTGTGACACCTACACCAGTTAGTGAGGAAGCTAATGATGATGATCATGAAACTTCAGAACAAGATACTACTGAACCTCGTAGATAAACCAGAGTAAGATTCGCGCCAGAGTGGTACGGTAATCCTGTTCTGGAAGTCATGCTACTAGATCATGATGAACCTACGAACTATGAAGAAGCGATGGTGAGCCCAAATTCCGCAAAGTGGCTTGAAGCCATGAAATCTGAGATATGATCCATGTATGAGAACAAAGTATGGACTTTGGTTGACTTGCCCGATGATCGGCAAGCCATAGAAAATAAATGGATCTTCAAGAGGAAGACGGACGCTGATAGTAGTGTTACTATCTACAAAGCTAGAATTGTCGCAAAAAGGTTTTCGACAAGTTCAAGGTGTTGACTACGATGAGAGTGTCTCACTCGTATCTATGCTAGAGTCTGTCCGAATCATGTTAGTAATTGCCGCATTTTATGAAATCTGGCAAATGGATAAACAAAATTTCATTCCTTAATGGATTTATTAAAGAAGAGTTGTATATGATGCAACCAGAAGGTTTTGTCAATCCGAAAGGTGCTAACAAAATGTGCAAGCTCCAGCGATCCATCTGTGGACTGGTGCAAGCATCTCGGAGTTGGAATATACGCTTTGATGAGTTGATCAAAGCATATAGTTTTATACAGACTTGCGGTGAAGCCTGTATTTACAAGAAAGTGAGTGGGAGCACTACAACATTTCTGATAAGTATATGTGAATGACATATTGTTGATCGGAAATAATGTAGAATTATTCTGTAAAGCATAAAGGAGTGTTTGAAAGGAGTTTTTCAAAGAAAGACTTCGGTGAAGCTGCTTACATATTGAGTATCAAGATCTATAGAGATAGATCAAGACGCTTGATAAGTTTTTTCAATGAGTACATACCTTGACAAGATTTTGAAGTAGTTCAAAATGGAACAGTCAAAGAAAAAGTTTCTTGCCTGTGTTACAAGGTGTGAAGTTGAGTAAGACTCAAAGCCCGACCACGGCAGAAGATAGAAAGAGAATGAAAGTCATTCCCTATGCCTTGGCCATAGGTTCTATAAAGTATGTCATGCTGTGTACCAGATCTATTGTATACCCTGCATTGATTTGGCAAGGGAGTACAATAGTGATCTAGGAGTAGATCACTGGACAGCGGTCAAAATTATCCTTAGTGGAATAAGGATATGTTTCTTGATTATGGAGGTGACAAAAAAGGTTCGCCGTAAAGGGTTACGTCGATGCAAGTTTTGACATTGATCTGGATGACTCTAAGTCTCGATCTAGATACATATTGAAAGTGGGAGAAATTAGCTAGAGTAGCTCCGTGCAGAGCATTGTAGACATAGAAAATTGCAAAATACATAACGGATCTGAATGTGAAAGACCGTTGACTAAGATTCTCTCACAAGAAAAACATGATCACACCTTAGTACTCTTTGGGTGTTAATCACATAGCGATGTGAACTAGATTACCGAATCTAGTAAACCCTTTGGGTGTTGGTCACATGATGATGTGAACTATGGGTGTTAATCACATGATGATGTGAACTATCGATGTTAATCACATGGTGATGTGATCTAGATTATTGACTCTAGTGCAAGTGGGAGACTGAAGGAAATATGCCCTAGAGGCAACAATAAAGTTATTATTTATTTCCTTATTTCATGATAAATGTTTATTATTCATGCTAGAATTGTATTAACCGGAAACATAATACATGTGTGAATACATAGACAAACAGAGTGTCACTAGTATGCCTCTACTTGACTAGCTCGTTAATCAAAGATGGTTATGTTTCCTAACCATGGACAAAGAGTTGTTATTTGATTAACGGGATCACATCATTAGGTGAATGATCTGATTGACATGACCCATTCCATTAGCTTAGCACCCGATCGTTTAGTATGTTGCTATTGCTTTCTTCATGACTTATACATGTTCCTATGACTATGAGATTATGCAACTCCCGTTTGCCGGAGGAATACTTTGGGTGCTACCAAATGTCACAACGTAACTGGGTGATTATAAAAGGAGCATTACAGGTGTCTCCAAAGGTAGATGTTGGGTTGGCGTATTTCGAGATTAGGATTTGTCACTCCGATTGTCGGAGAGGTATCTCTGGGCCCTCTCGGTAATGCACATCACATAAGCCTTGCAAGCATTGCAACTAATGAGTTAGTTGCGGATGATGTATTACGGAACGAGTAAAGAGACTTGCCGGTAACGAGATTGAACTAGGTATTGGATACCGACGATCGAATCTCGGGCAAGTAACATACCGATGACAAAGGGAACAACGTATGTTGTTATGCGGTCTGACCGATAAAGATCTTCGTAGAATATGTAGGAGCCAATATGGGCATCCAGGTCCCGCTATTGGTTATTGACCGGAGACGTGTCTCGGTCATGTCTACATTGTTCTCGAACCGTAGGGTCCGCACGCTTAAGGTTTCGATGACAGTTATATTATGAGTTTTTGATTGTACCGAAGGAGTTCGGAGTCCCGGATGAGATCGGGGACATGACGAGGAGTCTCGAAATGGTCGAGACGTAAAGATCGATATATTGGACGACTATATTCGGACTTCGGAAAGGTTCCGAGTGATTCGGGTATTTTTCGGAGTACCGGAGAGTTACGGGAATTCGCTGGGAGAAGTATTGGGCCTTGATGGGCTTTAGTGGGAAGAGGAGAAAAGGCCTGCTGCGCCCCCCCCTCCCCTCTAGTCCGAATTGGACTAGGGAAAAGGGGGCCGGCCACCTTTCCTACTCCTCCACTTCCTTCTCCCTTCCTCCCCTCTTGGTGGACTCCTACTAGGACTTGGAGTCCTAGTAGGACTCCACATCCTGGCCGCGCCTAGCCTTGGCCGGCCTCCTCCTCCTCCATCCTTTATATACAGGGGCAGGGGGCACCCCATAGACACACAAGTTGATCCTTGAGATCGTTCCTTAGCCGTGTGCGGTGCCCCCCTCCACCATATTCCACCTCGATCATACCGTTGTAGTGCTTAGGCGAAGCCCTGCGTCGGTAGAACATCATCATCGTCACCACGCCGTTGTGCTGACGGAACTCATCCCCGAAGCTTTGCTGGATCAGAGCCCGGGGAGTGTCATCGAGCTGTACGTGTGCTAAGAACTCGGAGGTGCCGGAGTAACGGTGCTTGGATCGGTCGGATCGGGAAGACATACGACTACTTCCTCTACGTTGTGTCAACGCTTCCGTTGTTGATCTACAAGGGTACGTAGATCATACTCTCCCCTCTCGTTGCTATGCATCACCATGATCTTGCGTGTGCGTAGGAAATTTTTTGAAATTACTACGTCCCGAACATATGCTTCACAGATGAAGTAATGGATCATAAAATCCCTGAGGGCTTCAAACCCGCAAACATCAAATCGTACGATGGCACAACAGATCCTGCGGTATGGATCGAGGATTATCTCCTTCATATCCACATGGCCCGCGGCGATGATCTACACGCCATCAAATACCTCCCACTCAAACTTAAGGGACCGGCCCGGCATTGGCTTAACAGCTTGCCAGCAAACTCAATCGGTTCTTGGGAGGACCTGGAAGCCGCATTCCTTGACAACTTCCAGGGCACTTATGTGCGACCACCGGACGCCGATGACCTAAGCCACATAATTCAGTAGCCAGAAGAATCGGCCAGGCAATTCTGGACACGGTTCCTAACAAAGAAAAACCAGATAGTCGACTGTCCGGACGTAGAGCCTTAGCGGCCTTCAAGCATAATATCCGTGACGAGTGGCTGGCCCGGCACCTGGGACAGGAAAAGCCAAAATCTATGGCAGCCCTCACGACACTCATGACCCGCTTTTGCACGGGAGAAGACAGCTGGCTAGCTCGCAGTAACAACTTAACCAAGAACACTGGTAATTCGAATACCAAGGACAAAAGTGACAGGTCGCGTCGGAACAAACAAAAGCGCTGCGTTAACAGCGACAGCAACGAGGATACGGCAGTTAATGCCGGATTCCGAGGCTACAAATCCGGTCAACGGAAACAGCCATTCAAAAGAAAAACTCAGGGCCCGTCCAGTTTGGACTGAATACTCGACCGCTTGTGCCAGATACATGGCACCCCCGAAAAGTCAGCCAATCACACCAACAGGGATTGTTGGGTGTTCAAGCAGGCAGGCAAGTTAAGAGCCGAAAACAAAGACAAGGGGCTGCATAGCGACGACGAGGAGGAGCCCAGGCCGCCGAACAACAATGGACAGAAGGGATTTCCCCCGCAAGTGCGGACGGTGAACATGATATACGCAACCCACATCCCCAAGAGGGAGCGGAAGCGTGCGTTACGGGACGTATATGCGATGGAGTCGGTCGCCCCAAAGTTCAACCCATGGTCCCGATCACCTTTGATCGAAGGGACCACCCCACTAGCATCCATCACGGCGGCTTCGCCGCATTGGTTCTAGACCCAATCATTGACAGATTTCATCTCACAAGAGTCCTCATGGACGGCGGCAGCAGCCTGAACCTGCTTTACCAGGATACAGTGCGAAAGATGGGCATAGATCCCTCGAGGATCAAGCCCACCAAAACGACCTTTAATGGCGTCATACCAGGTGTAGAAGCCAACTGTATAGGCTCAGTTACACTGGAAGTAGTCTTTGGATCTCCGGATAACTTCCGAAGCGAGGAGTTAATCTTCGACATAGTCCCATTCCGTAGTGGCTATCACGCACTGCTCGGGCGAACCGCATTCGCAAAATTCAACGCGGTACCGCACTATGCATACCTCAAGCTCAAGATGCCAGGCCCTAGAGGAGTAATCACGGTCAATGGGAACACTGAACGCTCCCTCCGAACGGAGGAGCACACGGCAGCGCTCGCAGCAGAAGTACAAAGCAGCCTCTCTAGGCAGTTCTCCAGTTCGGCCTTCAAAAAGCCGGACACTGTCAAGCGCGCCCGGAGTACCCTACAACAAGACCGCCTGGCATGTCCCGAGCTAGCGTAGCAATGCGGCCCCAACCCTAGCCCTCGCGATATAGCGAAACCAGCGCTTCGCGTACATAACTACGCTCTTGAAATACCATGGGCACAGGGGAAGGGGCACTATCATGGCACGCCCGAAATACGGCTTAAACCGCACCAGGGGCTGCCGGATTCCTTCTTTTTTTTTCTTACTCTCAGGACTCCATACTTTGGACGACCCGTTCGGCAATTCAACTGCCGCACAAATGATGCAAGATCCAGGGAAGCAGACAAGCCACGCCACATTATGGAACTCCCAGGTGGTCTCTATTGCGAGCAGTATACCTGTTTTTTAATACAATTCCGCGGCCTGCCCCTGGCCAGGACATGTTAAATAGTCCAATTTATTTTTCTTATCGTACTATTTGTATCGTTCCGCTTTCATAGCAGCCTTTCTATAAACAATGCATAGCTTTTTGTCTATTTTTTGCATTACCCTCTTTTTATATATATGTTTATTAATAACATGCTGCATCTGTACACTGTGGTACAGCAAAATACGCCAGGGGCTTCAGTACCCATCAATATGGCGTGAGAAGTCCGTCCACTTTCACAAGTGCGGCACCCCGAACTTATAGCACTATATGCATCGGCTCTGAATCATGATTTGGGTCAATAGTTGGGTTTGCCCGGCTCCTATGTTTTGGTGCCTTACGTTCCGCTATATCGGCTATGGTAGCACTAGGAGAACCACTGCGATTGTGCCCCAGTTGAGCTGGGCCGAGCACCTCAGTGGAGAAAGCTAAAACTGACTGTCATGATGAAGCGAGAGACCGGTCGCTGTTCGAGAGGTTTTTCGAGTCCTTAAAGGCTTATGCCGCTTCAAGCGAGGAACTGGCTTTGTCCGGCCAAGGCGTGGATAGCGCCCCGAACTCGGTCTTCCGAAAACTAGGGGCTTCGCCGAAATTTAAAATTATAGAGTTCTATGGCTAAGTGAGAGTGTTCAAGCATTATAGTCCGATTGCCTTATTCGTTGTGCTGGCCGCCTCCCTCGACGGACCCAATCATGGGAAAAAGAGCGCTCAGGTTTATCCCGAACACCCCAGCACTAGTGGCATGGGGGCAGAAGCCGACGACTGGCCATCTCTCAATTTTTTGATAAATGGCCGCACAGAAAGTAATATTTTAAATTCAAGCATTGCTTAGCGCATATGAACAAGTTTTCAGCGCACAGGATAACACGAGCGAGTTCATTCAAAAATTACATCCTTGGTACATTCATCCACCACAAGGCAGGCACCAGCAAGAACATCCTTGTAATAGTTCTCGGGCTTGCGATGCTCCTTCCCCGGCGGCAGCTCGTCCTTCACAAGCTTCTCACCGTCCAGCTTACCCTAGTGCACCTTTGCACGGGCAAGGGCCCTACGGGCACCTTCGATGCAGACGGAGCACTTGATGACCTCGAGCCTTGGACAAGCCTCCACCAGCCGCCGCACCAGTCCGAAGTAGCTCCCAGGCAGGGCCTCTCCAGGCCACAGCCGAACTATGAAGCCCTTCAGGGCCTGTTCGGCCACCTTGTGGAGCTCGACCAGCTGCTTCAGCTGGTCGCTCAAGGGCACAGGGTGTCCGGCCTCAGCGTACTGAGACCAGAACACCTTCTCCGTTGAGCTGCCTTCCTCGGCTCGATAGAATGCGGCGGCATTGGATACGCTGCGGGGAAGATCTGCGAATGCCCCTGGAGAGCTCTGGATTCGGGTAAGTAACAAGTAGTTTACTTTTATATGTCTGCTTTGCATATAGAATGCCTTACCCGCCGCTATCTTTTTCACCGCATCCAATTCCTGGAGGGCCTTCTGGGCTTCGGCCTTGGCAGATTTGGCAGTTTTAAGGGCCGCAGCAAGCTCGGACGCTCGCGTCTTCGAGTCGAGCTCCAAACTCTCATGTTTTTGCATGAGAACCTGAAGCTCTTGCCGCACCTCGCCGACCTGCGCCTCAAATTTCTCCCGCTCGGCGCGCTCCGTGGCCGCTTTCTTCTCGGCCTCGGACAGCGCCTGCTTGAGGGTCGCCACCTCAGTTGTGGCCCCTACAATAAGCAGTGTACTCCTGTCATTTTTTGCAATTGCGCCTTCCTATAGGCATTTTTTCTATAAGGTATCTCTTACCTTCTTTCTCCTCGAGCTGCCGTTTGGCAAGGCCGAGCTCTTGCTCGGTCCGCTCGAGGCCCTGCTTCAGGGCACCCACCTCCGCAGTCAGTGCGGCGGTGGCCAGCAACGAAGCCTGCATACGTATATTGACTCCTTTTTAGTTAGACTCCTGCGATATTTAATAGATCCTCTATTCGGCTTTTCTTTCCGAACGCCAAACAGAGCATCAGGGGCTACTGTCTATACGGTAATATTTTTACATATTTTTACTTACCTCGAAGCCTGTTAGAAGGCTAGCACAAGCTTCAGTCAGTCCGCTTTTGGCGGACCGAACCTTCTGGACCATCGTACTCATGATGGCACGGTGCTCCTCGTCGATGGAGGCGCCCTTAAGCTCCTCCAGCAGATTGTCCGGCGCCTCCGGTTGGACGAAGGACGCCGGCTCAGTAGGCTTGCTCCTCTTGGCAGGAGTTCGCCTACTGCGGTTCGGAACCATTGATGATTCCGGCGCAGTGTCCGGCTTAAAGCCGGACTTGGAGCCCAGGGGGTCTTGTCCCCTTCACTCCTGGAGTCCGGGAGGTCGCCTCGCGGCTCCTCCTGGACCACCTCCTCTCGCCCCGGAGCTTGTCGCGACGCCACTTCGGCGTCATCCGCAGCACAAGGGGAAGCAGCGGGCGGAACTGAATTCACGTCCGATGAATCCAGGGAGCCGCTCGACGACTCGTCGAGCCCGTCCTTGGGCGGACTGCATGATTATATCCGACATTAGGGAAAGCTGTGCAACAAAAGGAATATCACGAGTTACTCTGGTATCCGAACACTTACGATCTCGCCGGACGCTTGGCCCTGTCCGGCCACTCCTCTTCGTCCTCGTCGGCGTAGGGGACGTAGTCCGGCGGAGGGGTTTTCCTCTTCTTGGACCCCTCGGCCTCCCCTACTAGGGCGGCCTTCCTCTTCTTTCCTCCCCCCGCTGGAGGGGGAGAGGTTTCTTCTTCCTCCTCGTCTTCATGAGAGGAGTGCGTCTTGGACTCGTCGGATGACGAGTCCGACACCACCATATGCCGGGAACTCTTTCGAGTCCCCGTGGCCTTCTTCTTCTTGGCCTTCTTCTCCGGCACCACATAAGGTGCCGGAACCAGCAGCTTCTCTAGGAGAGTAGGGGCTGGGTCTTCGAGCAAGGGAGCCAGACAGTTAATCTGTCTGGACTTCTCCCGCCAATCCTGTCAAAGGTGAGGGAGTTTAGATCCTGCATAGAGTCAAACTATGAAAAAACTTAACATCCTGTAAAATATGGAAATATCTTACCTCGCCAGCAGGACGCTGCGAGCTGAATCCGCGGTCTTCGGAGGCGGATGTGGGATCCTCGGCGCCTCGGCGCCTTTGGTTAGCCCCCTCTAGACATCTTCGTACGTCGTGTCGAAGAGCCTGCTCAGAGTTCGGTGCTGCGCCGGGTTGAACTCCCACAAATTGAAGTCCCATTCTTGACACGGAAGGATCCGGCGGACGAGCATGACCTGGATTACGTTGACAAGCTTGAGCTGCTTGTTCACCAGGGACTGGACGCATTTTTGCAGTCCGGTCAACTCTTCTTCGTCGCCCCACGACAAGCTCGTCTCCTTCTAGGACGTGAACCGTGTAGGGGGTCCAGATCAGAATTCAGGGGCTCCGATCCACTTCGGATCGCGTGGCTCGGTGATGTAAAACCACCATGACTGCCACCCCTTCAAGGTCTCCATAAAGGAGCCCTCTAGCCATAGGACGTTGGCAATTTTGCCCGCCATGGCACCTCCGCACTCCACCTGGTTGCCGCGCACCACCTTTGGCTTGACGTTGAAGGTCTTGAGCCAGAGGCCGAAATGGGGGCGAATGCAGAGGAAAGCCTCGCACACGACGATAAACGCTGAGATATTGAGGATGAAGTTCGGGGCCAGATCGTGGAAATCTAGGCCATAGTAGAACATGAGCCCGCGGACAAATGGGTGGAGAGGAAAACCCAGTCCGCGGAGGAAGTGGGGAAGAAATACTACCCTCTCATGGGGCCTTGGGGTGGGGAGAAGCTGCCCCTCCCCAGGAAGCCGGTGCGCGATGTCTTTGGACAAGTATCCAGCCTTCCTTAACCTTTTGACATGGCCCTCCGTAATGGAGGAGACCATCCACTTGCCTCCCGCTCCGAACATTGTTGGAGAGGGTTGAGGTAGGAAGTGCGGGCTTGGGTGCTGGAGCTCGGGTGCGCAGAAGATGGGTAGGCAAAGGAGGAAGAAGGCGTAGGTAAAAAGGTGGATCCTTATCCCCTTATATGGGCGGATGCGACTATGCGTCCCCACCAGCCTAGTAAAACTCACTTGCCTCCCAAGCGCCGTGATAAGTGGCGCGGTTGGGTTACCCACGTCCGTATTAACGAGAATCCCGTAAACAAAGGGGACATGATCTCTGCTTTGACAAGACGTGCCAAGGAAACCGCCTCGCAAAACACGCTGAGGTGGAGAAGTGAAAACGATTCGAATAAAGGCTTGGCCGTAGTGTGATATCACGCTACGGAATACGTCAGCAGATTAGATTTGTGTTAATATTATTCTCTCTATGGCAATACGTGGAAGCTTATTTTGCAGAGCCGGACACTACTCTTGGTGTTTACAAACTTTTATGAAGAATTTGGAGGAGGAACCCGCCTTGCAATGCCGAAGACAATCTGCGCGCCGGACTCGTCGTCATTGAAGCCTGGTTCAGGGGCTACTGAGGGAGTCCTGGATTAGGGGGTGTTCGGGTAGCCGGACTATACCTTCAGCCGAACTCCAGGACTATGAAGATACAAGATTGAAGACTCCGTCCCGTGTCCGGATGGGACTTTCCTTGGCGTGGAAGGCAAGCTTGGCGATGCGGATATTCAAGATCTCCTACCATTGTAACCGACTTTGTGTAACCCTAACCCTCTCCAGTGTCTATATAAACCGGAGGGTTTTAGTCCGTAGGACAACTTCATCATACAATAATCATACCATAGGCTAGATTTTAGGGTTTAGCCTCCTTGATCTCGTGGTAGATTTACTCTTGTACTACCCATATCATCAATATTAATCAAGCAGGACGTAGGGTTTTACCTCCATCAAGAGGGCCCAAACCTGGGTAAAACATTGTGTCCCTTGTCTCCTGTTACCATCCGGCCTAGACGCACAGTTCGAGACCCCCTACCCGAGATCCGCCGGTTTTGACACCGACAGGGGGTGATTAGACTACTTGAACAAATAAAAATCTATCCTTTTCCCAATTTTAAGTCTTGGCATATTTTAGCAACTTAGCACAAGTCAAGCAATAAACCTACACATGCTAGTCTAAGATTATAGCAGCGGAATGTAAAAACATTGCACATGAAGGTAAAGGGAGGAGTTTGGAGGGAGCAAACGCAATGTAGACACGGAGATTTTTGGTGTGGTTCTGATAGGTGGTGCTATCGTACATCCACGTTGATGGAGACTTCAACCCACGAAGGGTAACGGCTGTGCGAGTCCACAGAGGGCTCCACCCATGAAGGGTCCATGAAGAAGCAACCTTGTCTATCCCACCATGGCCATCGCCCACGAAGGACTTGCCTCACTTGGGTAGATTTTCACGAAGTAGGCGATCTCCTTGCCCTTACAAACTCCTTGGTTCAACTCCACAAACTTGTCGGAGGCTCCCAAGTGACACCTAACCAATATAGGAGACACCACTCTCCAAAAGGTAATAGATGTGTGTTGATGATGAACTCCTTGCTCCTATGCTTCAAATGATAGTCTCCCCAACACTCAACTCTCTCTCACTGATTTGGATTTGGTGGAAAGATGATTTGAGTGGAAAGCAACTTGGGGAAGGCTAGAGATCAAGATTCTTGTGGTTGGATGGGAATATCTTGGTCTCAACACATGAGTAGGTGGTTCTCTCTTAGAAAATGTATGCTGGAAGTGTAGGCAAGTTCTGATGGCTCTCTCCACGAATGGAGTAGTGGGTGGAGGGGTATATATAGCCTCCACACAAAATCTAACGGTTACACGCAATTTACCAAACTCGGTGAGACCGAATCATGAAACTCGGTCAGACCGATTTAGTTCGAAGTGTGAACGTTAAGATTTTTGGTGGGACCGATTTCATTAGGGTTAGGGCATAACGTAATCTCGGTGAGACCGATCACATAAACTCAGTAAGACCAATTTCTGTAATAGGCAAACCGAGAGTTGGTCAGGCAAACTCGGTGGGACTGAATCGCTCATTTCGGTGAGACCGAACGTTACGCAAGGGAAATAGAGAGTTTGCATTGTGAACTCAGTGGGATCGGTCGCTCATCTCGTTTAGACCGAAACGTTACGAAGGGAAACAGAGAGTTTGCAATCCCATCTCGTGAGACTGAGATCCCTATCGGTGAGATCGAACTGACTAGGGTTTTTGGTAGTGGCTATGTCAAGTGAACTCGGTGGCGCCGGATAGATAAAATCGGTGGGGCCGAGTTTGACTTTTGGTTTGGGACATATGTGGGTATGAGAAAGTGGTTGAGGGCTTTTGGAGCATATCACTAAGCATTTTGAGCAAGCAAGCCATTAAGCAACACCTCATCCCCTTCTAATAGTATTGGCTTTTCCTATGGACTCAATGTGAACTTGGATCACTAAAAATGAAAATGTAGAGTCTTGAGCTTGAGCCAATATGTGTCCTTAGCATTTTGAGGGGTCCACATTCCTAGTCCATGCCATGCCAATCATTGAACTTTCTGAAATGATCACCTTGAAAGAGCATTAGTTCAATGAGCTATATGTTGTTAGGAATTACCAAAACCACCCAGGGATAGTTTCACTTTCACCGATCTTACCGATGAAGACGTGAATTTTGCCGAAGGGGACACGATACCCGTATTCAATTGAGTCGGCCTCAGGGCCCCAGCTAGCGTCGTCGATGTAGAGCTTGTCGCGGCGACTCTTGGTCATCCTGCCAAGGACGTGTCCCTCGATCCCTGGGAAAGAGCCCTTCAACAACTCGAAACCACCATGCACGCCCCACGGTGGGCGCCAACTATCATGGTTTTGTCACGACAGATGCCCTCGTGAAAGGACTTAGGTGCGAGGCCATGGCTACGGTGGTTAGCTTAAAGGGGTTGAATGGGAGGAGAGACACGAGTTTACCCAGGTTTGGCCCCTCACCGAGGAGGTAAAAGCCTACTTCCTTCTTGGTGTTGTATTGATTGAGTATCGATTATAAGGGAGCAGAATCGCTTAACCTAGCTCTCGATTGATTGTAACTTGAGTTAACCCGTCGCAGGGTCTCGCCTTCATATACACAGGTTGAGGCCCTAGGCTTACAAGAGTCCGGGTCGGATCGTATAATGTAACCGACCCTAGTCTAAGTCACCTTGCCTTGCTAGGAAAGTCGCCATGGGGCGGCTCACACCTCCAGGTTATGTGCCATCTTCGGGTCTTGGGCCTCCAACTGGCCCACCTTGTAAGCTGCCTCCAGTCTCTCAGGTCTTGGCTTCTTGGGCCTACTTAGGCTTTCACTTATGAATCGCCAACAATGTAACTCGGCCCCTCTTGGGCGGGTTACACCATGGGGTTATATCCCCAACATTAGACATTAGTAGCAATATCGGAGTGAATATAGCAGTTTTAATGAAATATATCTGTTTAAACCAAGGGTAGAGGAGTGTAAAAATATCACTCATAAGAGACGACTATGATGAAGAAGACCTTCACAAAGAAGAAGTAGGTCTCGGGAAATGTTAGATCGACAAAGATCGGCAAAACAACGCAAACAACCATAGGTGGGGAGTAGGTGGGATGAGTAAGGAGTGGGACAAACATCGACTGACAAGTCCAGTTGGATCCATGCTCTGGCTGCCGTGGCAGCTTCTAGGATGCGTGTGATACCATAGTAATGCATTAGAAAGGACAATTGGAGAAATGAATCCACCAACGAGTCCAGCTGGATTCATGCCCTGGCTGCCATGACAGCTTCTAGGATGCGTGTGATACCATCGCAAGCCATTAGAAAGGACGGCTAGAAAAATAGATCCACCGACTAGTCCAACTGAATTCATGTCCTGACTGCTATGGCAAGTTTTAGGATGCGTGTGATACCACAACAAGGCATTAAAAAGATGGCCAAAAAAATGTTTCATCTATTTAGAGACAAATGAGCAAAGTGGAAAACGACTGTCGATTCTTTGGGCTGCCCCTCTTGACAGCATATCGCTTCTAGTATAACCTCACCCTTCGCGGGGCAGAGCTACTCCTCCTCCTGACCACCTCCCCATTTTCCCCCTCACGCCACTACTCCCTCCTCTCCTCAATGGCAGATCTGCCTCCGTCCCTCGCCACCGGCCCCTCCTCCCCGCCTCCGCCTCCACCCCCGTACGGGCCGTCGACCGCGACGCCGGCTGCTAGGGGGAAGGACTGGAATAAGGTTCCCGCGGAGCAGCTCGTGATCGACTTCTGTGACCCGAAGTTGCGTGAGGACGCCCTCCGCCAGCTCTACAAGGTCGCTTACTTCCCCCACCCCTCCCTCCCACCGCGGAGAGCCCCACGATTCTCTCTAGCTCTCCCCGTTGAGGAAGATTTCGCGTTTTGTAGATCTCTAGTAGGTGTTTATGGGTCGGATTTGCGGCGGGGAATCGGGAGATCTGTATGTGTCGTGTGGTGGTTGGTAAAGATGCGACCTTGGTGATGCAATGTTGTGTTTAGGCGAAAGTAGATTGGGGACCCTGGTGATCTATCCGATATCAGTTGTTGTGCAATTAAGTAGGCAAATCTGCTCATGTGGTATCTAGGTTCTAGGGTATAGATCAATGCACATCTTGTCTTTCCCTCTTACTCCTTGTTCCGTGTTTTGTATGGAAATGGTGCTTTCCGACCCCCAATAGCGATTCCATGACTAGCTTGTGGTATGTTGGGTAATTTAGTGCAACTCTGCGTGCTTGTGTCTGGAGTATGACAAGAATAAGTTAGAATCTTATTTTTGATGCTAATCGTCCTTCACAAGTCAGTCTTACATTAAAGATATGTTTTTAGGAGGACATTAAAGATAATATTGAAATCATGCTATTGTTTCCATGTTCATCAAAATATCAGACTAGTCATGAATATAGCGCTCGTTTTTACCGAGTTAGGTAAAAAGAGCGACAACGCACAAAGTGATAACAACAAATCAATACATGAAGGTACCGTTCACCCACTCTTCTGCATTGATCTTCATCGTGAGCAACATCGCTCGAAATTTATATTGAATTCATTTACCAATTGTTTACATGTTTTAAAATACTTGTTTCATGATTGATAAAGGAGTCATTGGGTTCATCCTGAACCCACTGACCATTAATTCGATGTTTTCTCTACATGTCTTGAGTGGCGACGCCACTTCCTCTGTATCGTCTCCGGCGCCGGAGATTCCGAAGGGAGATTAAACATCGACGGCGACGATGACGGAGGAGAAGGCCGACATAAAGACGGCAAAGGTCTCGAAAGCGTGAGGTCGACGGAGGTCGTCAAAACAACGCAACCAATGTTAGGTGGCGAGCAGGTGCACCGAGGAAGGAGTGGGGACAAACGCCGGCCGGGCAAAACAACAAACGATGTTAGGTGGCGAGCAGGTGCACCGAGAAAGTAGTGGGACAATCGCCCACCGGACAAAACAACAAACATTATTAGGTGGCGAGCAGGTGCGCCGAGGAAGGAGTGAGATAGACACCCACCGACGAGTCGAGCCGAATTCATGCCTGGCCGCCATGGCAGCTTCCAAACATGATGAGTAGGATGCGTGCAACACCATTACAAGGCATTGGAAAGGACGGCTGGGAAAATTTCGTCTCCGTTTGAAGACAAGGAGCAAAGTTGGAAACCGCCGCCGATTCCCTGTCCTGCCCCTCCTCGTAGCATACCGCTTCTAGTATAACCTTCCCTCCGGGGGGCACAGCCTCTCCTCCTTCCCCTGACCACCTCCTCAGTTTTTCCTCACCCTCCTCAATGGCGAATCTGCCGCCGTCCCTCGCCGCCGGCCCCTCCTTCGGCGCGCCCTCCCCGCCCCCGCTCCCGCCCCCGTCCGGCTCGTCGGCCGCGGCGCCGCCCGCCGGGGGGAGGGACCGGAAGATGGTGTCCGCGGAGCAGCTCGTGCTCGACCTCTGCGACCCGGAGCTGCGCGAGAACGCCCTCCTCGAGCTCTCCAAGGTCGTTTCCTCCCCCTGCCCCCCGCCCTGCCGCCGCGGAGAAGCCCGCGCTTCCCACTAGCCCTCCCCGTCGATTAAAATTTCGCGTTTGTAGCTTCCTGGTGGATGTTTAAGTCTCGGATTTGCGGTGGGGAATCGGGCGATCTGTATGCGTCATGTGGTGGTTGGTAAAGCTGCGACCTTGGTGCTACAATGTTGTGTCTAGGCGAAAGTAGATTCGGGACCCTGATGACCTATCTGATGTCAGCTGCAGGGCAGTTCGCTATGGGTAAATCGGCTCACGTGGTGATCTAAGGTTATAGGGTATAGATCAGTGCACGCCCGTCTTTGTCTGTTATCTTTGATCCGTGCTTGGTATGGAAATGTTGCTCTCCGATCTCCCTAGGGCGATTCTATGGCTTGCTTGTGGTGTTTGGTAATTTAGTGCAACTCTGCCTGCTCATATCTGGAGTATGAAGAGAATTGGGTGATTTTGTGCAGTCCTTTAGCTTGCTGTAGACTTGTAGATATGTAGCGAAAGCAAGTATGGTTTGGTATGTGATTTTTGTAGTTTTTATTATGATACATTCTTTAAACATGTGCTATGCTGTACCTGTTATTAGCACCCGTAGCGGGAATGGTTGCTGATCTCTGTTGGACACACTTGGATGGCAGTTTGGATGTGTGCATTGGATAACTGTATTCATTTTAGTTCTGCTTGCTCTGATTAAAATGGAAAGTGCTGTCATTATCTTATATGTTGTTCTATTAGGATTGAATACGACAAGACATGTGCCCATTTATGTTATAGTACCCCTGAATAAAATGGAAAATACTGCAGTTATCATATACAATCTCTTAGGAGTGAATACCACAAGAAGTGTATCTTTGTTAATCCCCCCTGCTTCCTGATGAATTTGTTTCTTGGTAAAAGTGAACTTCCAATGAATATTTTTGTGCTGGAGCAGGCTGCAAGGTCTGTATTCGGCTGTGCACATTTAATTATAGTATCTGGTGGAGATACCCTGTTCAAGGACAGGTGGGTGGGGAGTGTAAACTTTGTGAAATCCTGTCCTATTGATGCCTTTGCAAACTTATCAGGAGGTGGTGTTAAGAAATCTAAACAGTTTAAACTATATAGGAAGACATTTATATGTTAGAAATAGTCTGTTCTACTTCTGCAGATTATCTAGATAAGTGATGAAGTTTAGTTAGTATAGTATTTTTTTCTGTCACTTCTTTATCTACCAAAAGTGTGAACCCATGGTATGAGCCACTAATGCAAGCATCATCATTCTTTTCTTAGTGAAACATCAACTTTCCAAAGAAAATATCCCAAACTGGACAGTTGATACATGGAACTATTTTACTTTAACATTTAGAGTATGGCAGCAAATCTGGGACGCAGGAGGTGAAAATTCATTGTCTAATCTGTTTCTCAGTTTTCCTCTTTCAGAAGCGAGAGATTTTTCAAGACCTTGCTCCACTGCTGTGGCACTCCTTTGGCACCGTTGCTGCACTGCTCCAGGTAGGTTACAATTATTGCACAGTTCTAAATATGTACTTGTGCAGTTCTTGTTATTTAAGTTAGGGTGGTTGTGCATGTGTATTGATTCTTTCAATATGAAATTTATTGATGGTTCTGCACATTTTCCTTATTCAGTCTGTCTTGCTGTTTTGAAAATTTATGCAGGAGATTGTGTCAATCTACCCTTCACTTTCACCTCCTACTTTGTCGCCAGTTGCATCAAACCGTGTCTGCAATGCACTTGCACTTCTTCAGGTATGCTTTTACATGAGAAAGAAAAGGAAACCCTCACTCCTGGTGGGCCTTGTGGTGGATTGAGAATACTACTGCTTTCATATCATACTTGCTTGCCATCCGCCCCTCAATTTCATTTTACTTTTTTTTAATGCAGTGTGTTGCTTCACACCCTGACACCAGGATCCCGTTCTTGAATGGTACTGAGTGCCACTGTTTCTATGCCAAGTCTTAAATATTTCCATTGTTTATTGTTAAAAGGCTTTCCTCATTTTGATGACTTTACAGAATAAGTAAATCTTAACTTGCAGTGGTTAATAATTGAGTCTTCTTTCTTTTCCTTTGCAGCTCACATCCCACTGTACCTGTACCCGTTCCTGAATACTACCAGCAAGACAAGACCTTTTGAGTACTTGAGGCTTACCAGCTTGGGTGTTATTGGTGCTCTTGTGAAGGTAAATTAAAACTAGATACTTATGCAAACTAGGAATGGATGGTCCATATAGATTTTTTGCTTTAAATGGTGAGAGGGTTGAACAGTGATGGAGATTGGCTGTATTTTTTCTTTGGTAGACTATATCTTGTTCTTTTGGTATTTTCATTCCAGTAATCCAGTCGTTTTAATCAAATGGACTAGTTGGGATTGGATCCCAGGAATCCCAACAGGAACTATTATTTTTGAACCAAACAGGCTAATGATTTGTTAGAAATTCTATTATTTCTTCTTTTGGATATTCGATTTGCATATCATAAGAGTATTTCTTTTGCTTTGTTTTTGATATATGCAGGTTGACGATTCTGAAGTCATTGGGTTTCTGCTTCAAACTGAAATAATCCCTCTGTGTCTGCGTACTATGGAGATGGGCAGTGAACTTTCCAAAACAGTATGAACTCAACCCCTTTTATAAATCTAAGTCTAATGATGATCATCTAGTTCTGATTCTATGCTTTGTAGCCTTTGACAATGCATCGGCATGGTTAATTAATCTTATGCGAAATTTGCATGGTGCAACACTGAAATCATGCTGCAACCTAATTTGGTTATGGTATGAATTGCTGTGATTATCTGTGTTAGCTGCCTTCTGTAGGTTGCTTCATTCATCCTTTTCATCTTCCTTACTGGAGTATTTTATCTTTTAACAATTATTATAAATTTGTATTATTTAAATTACCTTGTTGGTAGCTAATAAATAACGATGTCGATGGCAAGAAGAAACTCTAAACTGGTTGTTGAGCCATGATGTACTTAAAGCTTCCATAGATAGCTTTTTACTAGATTGTTGGGATCTCTTTACTCCGAGAGATCTGTAGTAAGTGCATCAGTCTCACTAACTCTGCCGAGGTTACTGTTACTTGCAGGTGGCCACCTTTATTGTTCAAAAGATTCTGCTTGATGACATTGGGCTGCGTTACATCTGCGCGACCGCTGAGCGTTTCTTTGCTGTGGCCACTGTTTTAGCACAGATGGTCCAGGCGCTTGCTGAACAGCCGTCTGCAAGATTGCTGAAGCACATAATCCGCTGCTACCTCAGGCTGACAGAGAACCAGAGGTTGGTAATGGTAGCACATCTGTCAAAATCACAGCCTGTATAACTGGCAGTTCCTAAGTCTCTGTATGTGATGTTATGCAGGGCTTGTGCTGCGCTCAACAGTTGCCTCCCCACCGTGCTGAAGGACGGGACATTCAACAACTTCCTTCTTGTGTGTTCCCCAGCTCGTGCTTTCCCTAGCTAGATAGACAAGCTTGGCATATCTGCACCGGGACAGTTTGGATCGTTTACTGACGCCTATATCTTTACCCATGGACGCAGGATGACAACGTTACAAGGCGGTGGCTCCAGCAGCTGCTGAGCAACATGTCGATCGCCGGCATGGGCGGGGGAAGCTCCCACACTGGTATGGGCGGAGGAGGCTCTCTCGGCGGCATGGGCGGGGGAGGCTCTCTTGGGGGCATGGGCGGCGGAGGCTCTCTTGGTGGCATGGGCGGCGGAGGCTCTCTCGGTGGTGGCATGGGAGGCGGGGGCTCTCTCGGCGGCATGGGTGGAGGAGGCTCTCTTGGTGGCGGCATGGGAGGCGGGGGCTCTCTCGGCGGCATGGGTGGGGGAGGCCCTCACGGGGGCCTCGACCACCTGATGGGGCTCTGAGCGAGCGAGCGAAAGAAGCTGTGTCTGCAGGCTGTGGAGAGCCTGAACCAACCCCCAGCGATGCATGTGTCTGTCTGTCAGTCTGTTGTAGATGTAGTAGGGGGAAAGAAACTCCGTGCTGTTTGTAGTTGTTTGTGTTGTCGAAACTGGAAGAAGAGAGTCGTCTGTCTGTCTGTCTGTCTGTCTGTGTGCCCTTTGTGGGAAGAAGAAGATAGGAGTGTGTTATAGTAGTGTGTCAGTCTGTGTCTAGATGTTTGGGTTGTGCTTTGTGTTTGCTGGACTGCATGTAAAAAGACAAATAAACCGGCGCAGAAGCTCTCCCTGCTCTGCTCTTTGGCAAATGTTCAAGGGTGAAGAGGGATAGCAAGTTCAAACTGAAAATCAGAGTTTTACTTTTACAGTAGTATGTGGCATGGGATTCTGCTTGTGCTCGAGCATGCTGGGGTCTCTCTTTTGCAGGTAACGTTGAACCTGCAAGGGCAGGTGTGATGGTACCATAGGCCAATGCCATGAAAGATTTTTTTCCCCCGGCAATGCCATGAAAGGTGACATGGGCAGATCCCCGTGTTCTGGCTGGGAAGTAAGGCCACGTACGACGGTACAATGCAAGGTGTTTAAGGAGGTCCTTACTAACATAAATTGAGTTTTTTTAAGCACAAAGTGCTTAGGTCTACAGGAGGGGTGCTTAATTAGGGATTCCAGGATATTCATTGTTTCGACCTAGCAATGCTGGCAAAACAAGCGTGGCGTATTATTGAGAATCAAGACTCCTTATGTGCGACCGTGTTGAGAGCTAAATATTTCCCAAACGATGATTTATTGAATACAAAGCTAACAAAGGGCTTTTCTTTTACTTGGCAAAATATTATGACAGGGGTTAATTGTCTAAATCTTGGTTATATTTGGCATGTTGGAAATGGTCACAACATTGATATTTGGGAAGATGCTGTTGGGGAACGTAGTAATTTTTAAAAATTTCCTACGCACACGCAAGATCATGGTGATGCATAGCAACGAGAGGGGAGAGTGTGATCTACGTACCCTTGTAGATCGACAACGGAAGCGTTTGGTTGATGTAGTCGTACGTCTCCACGGCCCGATCGATCAAGTACCGAAACTACGGCACCTCCGAGTTCTAGCACACGTTCAGCTCGATGACGATCCCCGGACTCCGATCCAGCAAAGTGTCGGGGAAGAGTTCCGTCAGCACGACGGCGTGGTGACGATCTTGATGTTCTACCGTCGCAGGGCTTCGCCTAAGCACCGCTACAATATGACCGAGGTGGAATATGGTGGAGGGGGCACCGCACACGGCTAAGGAACGATCACGAAGATCAACTTGTGTGTCTAGGGGTGCCCCCTGCCCCCGTATATAAAGGAGCAAGGGGAGGAGGCCGGCCAGTCCTATAGGCGCGCCAAGGAGTCCTCCTAGTAGGAGTAGGACTCCTACTAGGAGGGGGAAAGAAGTGGGGAGGGAGAGGGAAAGGGGGGCGCCGCCCCCCTCTCCTAGTCCAATTCGGACCAGGGGGGAGGAGGCGCGCGGCCCACCCTGGCTGCCCCTCTCTCTCTCCACTAAGGCCCATATGGCCCATTACTTCTCCCGGTAGGGTTCCGGTAACCCTCCGGCTCTCCGGTTTTCTCCGAAATCACCCGGAACACTTCCGGTGTCCGAATATAGCCGTCCAATATATCAATCTTTATGTCTCGACCATTTCGAGACTCCTCATCATGTCCGTGATCATATCCGGGACTCCGAACTAACTTCGGTACATCAAAACTCATAAACTCATAATATAACTGTCATCGAAACCTTAAGCGTGCGGACCCTACGGGTTCGAAAACAATGTAGACATGACCGAGACACGTCTCCGGTCAATAACCAATAGCGGAACCTGGATGCTCATATTGGCTCCTACATATTCTACGAAGATCTTTATCGGTCAGACCGCATAACAACATACGTTGTTCCCTTTGTCATAGGCATGTTACTTGCCCGAGATTCGATCGTCGGTATCTCAATACCTAGTTCCATCTCGTTACCGGCAAGTCTCTTTACTCGTTCTGTAATACATCATCTCACAACTAACTCATTAGTTGCAATGCTTGCAAGGCTTATGTGATGTGCATTACCGAGAGGGCCCAGAGATACCTCTCCGACAATCGGAGTGACAAATCCTAATCTCGAAATACGCCAACCCAACATGTACCTTTGGAGACACCTGTAGAGCTCCTTTATAATCACCCAGTTACGTTGTGACGTTTGGTAGCACACAAAGTGTTCCTCCGGCAAACGGGAGTTGCATAATCTCATAGTCATAGGAACATGTATAAGTCATGAAGAAAGCAATAGCAACATACTAAACGATCGGGTGCTAAGCTAATGGAATGGGTCATGTCAATCAGATCATTCATCTAATGATGTGATCCTGTTAATCAAATGACAACTCTTTGTCCATGGTTAGGAAACATAACCATCTTTGATTAACAAGCTAGTCTAGTAGAGGCATACTAGTGACACTCTGTTTGTTTATGTATTCACACATGTATTATGTTTCTGGTTAATACAATTCTAGCATGAATAATAAACTTTTATCATGATATATAAGGAAATAAATAATAACTTTATTATTGCCTCTAGGGCATATTTCCTTCAGATGCTTGGATTCCTAATTGTGCAAATAGAAAAGTAATCACACCCGAGAGGGAGTAATTTGATCTCAAGGGTATCTGATTTAATTGATCCTGCTACTAGTAATTGGGATGAAAATTTGGTCGCACAAATGTTCTGGCCAGTTGATGCACAAAGGGTCCTTGCAATTCCTTTGTCACAACACGATATGTCGGATTTTGTCGCTTGGAGCTATTCAAAGAATTGAACTTTTTCTGTTCGATCAGCCTATGCAGTGCAATGGGAACACCAACACGGGGGAAAATTAAGAAGAACCGATGATATGGGACATATGACTATCAATCCTATTTGGAGTGAGATTTGGAAATTATCTTGTCCATCGAAGCTTAAAATTTTCATTTGGCGCACACTGCATGGCACCCTCCCGTGTAGAGTTAATTTGACGAATAGACATATAAAGGTTACCCCCAATTTGTCCGGCATGTTCCTTTAGATCAGAGGATACAAAAGCATATATTATTTCAGTGTCAGAAAGCAAAGGAGGTTTGGAAAAAACTGGGTCTAGATCAGGTCATTAAAAGAGCGTACGAAGTTGATTATGCTGGTGAGGCGGTGCTTGAATTTTTGCTTTCTATGCCTGAACGGGAGCTCACGATCTTGGGTATTCCGCATGTCCGTGAATTAATTGCAATTTCAACTTGGTATTTATGATGGGAGAGGCGAAAACTGGTCCATAAGGAGAAAATCCAAGACGCTAACCAGATCTTCATGGGAATTCATGCAATTACGTTAAACTATGTTTTGGCTATTTCATCAAAGGCTACAATGAAAAGAGGAGGTTGGGTCCAACCTCCAAGGGGGTTTGCAAAACTTAATGTGGATGCCTCTTTTGATCATGACCGGCTCAGGGGCACGGCTGATGCTGTTTTGAGAGATGATAAAGGAAAATTCATTGCAGGGGGAATTGGAGAATTGATTGGTGCACGGGCGTTCTGACAGCTGAAGCTATGGCGCTTGGATATGGTCTATCTATTGCTCAAAGGGCGGGCTGCAACCACTTTAGTTATTAATTCAGATAACATGGAGGTTATCGAAACCATGAACAATGGAGGACAATCATCTAGTACAGTGGCGGCAGTGTTTGACGATTGTTATTTTTTAGCATGTGACTTTCCCATTACTAAATTTGAGCATTGTAATAGAGAAGCAAATAGGGTCGCACATGAACTTGCTAAGTTAGCTAGATTTTCTTCATCTTTGAACTGGTTTGAGAGCCCTTGAGTGGAATTGTACCCCTCCTCATAAACGATGTACTTGTTATCGCAAATGAATAAAGTTTATATGTTTCTTTAAAAACAAGGCCTAATACTACTACTAGTGTCTTGGGGTGAAAAGGTGACTAGGGTTTCCGCCTTCCGCCGACGGTCAGTTCCGTTGTCGATTTGCCTCATCTCGTGTGGCCTTATGGTATGGGGCCGTGGTGGATCCTTGCCTTTACCGATGAGAGAGCTTCATTTGCAGGTGTTTTTTTGAGTTTGGTTAGGCTTTGTGCCCTCTTTTGACAGCGACGGCTATTTTAAGATGGAATAAAGTTCTTTTCACTTAGCCCTCGTCCCAGCGGTGCGCCTACCGCCGTTGTTGTTGTTGTTGTTGTTGTTGTTGTTGTCTTTGTTGTTGTGTGTATGTGTGTGTGTGTGGTGTGTGTGTCTGTGTGGGGGGGGTGTCTCCGACAGACCTCACGGGATTTAGTCGGTGGATCCGGTCTTTTTTTGACAGAAAGACTGTAAGGGAACCCGCTACAGTATATTGGTGCAACAAACCCAAATTGCAAGTATCATGCCTTGAACCTGAGTGAGTGGGAAGATATCAGCCCCTTCCGACCACTAGGCTATGCCTTAGTCTGCATGGATCCGGTCTTCGTTCGTCCACTATGTGTTTGTATGTTTGATCCGTTCGATCTACGATTCTCTTAATCGGCGATGATTGTTTTCTTTTTTTGAAGTTCTTGATGACTGTTGTTCTGATGCGGTGGTTCCGCGGGGCCTTAGCATGACGACTTTTCGATGAGTCTACTAGAGCAAAATTTGTCTAACTCCGGTGAGGGATGTTGACGGCGACACGCGTGCCTCCTGCGTGCATTTTGTCGCTAGCTGGTCTACGGACCTGAATATAATTTTTGTTATTTCTAATGTTATTTGTACTGTCGATCTTTATTTGTTTGAAAAAGAAAATAAGAGGCAGAGTCGGTGGAAAAAGGATCGGGCAGATTTTGGGCGAACGCCGAGCACACTCTCCTGCTGCCCCCTGTCAGTCGCGACCGATTAAAATCCCCATCGGTCTCTCCCTGGTGGCTACTTGGAGCACACCTGTGGGCTGTGCCGCCTCATGCGTTCACCTGTTCTGACTCCTGAGCCAGGTTTGCACGTCTGACTTTGCCAAGCGAGGCAAGATAGATGGCCCTTCAGGGCCACCACGAGGCCATTTCAATTTTGAAGCGGCCGAAGGAGGCACTCGAAGCAGCCAGCCAGCCAAGTAGCCACGCAACCTGCCTCCGGCTGATCAGATCATCAGCTAACCTAGTCGAAACTTTCATCCACTAATCTAATCACAGCCCCGTCGATTACTCTAATCGACGGTCCAGAATAATTTATTTAGTAGACAAATTTAGGGGGCGACTGATGATTTTTTTTATTAGCGTCGCCGTCACCAACCACCAGCAGCCAGCGCCAGCAGCGGACGGACGTCGCCGTCCCTTCCGTCGCCTCAAGGGCCTCCGGCTCCGATCCCCTCCTATAAACCCGCCGCCCCCTCCCCCCACCTTTCCCCAGATCAAAACCCCTCCTCCCCATCCCCTCCATCCCTCGAACCATCCGTCCGTCGGCCATGGCCACCGCCGCCGCGTCCCAGGTACGTCCGCGCCGACCCCGTCCCGCTCCTGGGCGACGGCTGCCGAGTTCTCACCTTTTCCCTCCCTCTGCAGGTGGCCTTCTCCGCGCCCGTCGGCGGCTCGGACCGCGCCGTCAGGAGCTCCGGAATCCAGGTGCGCGTCTCCACATCCCTTTACGCAGCGCCAATCGTGTGCTAGTGCGTGAACTAGTGGGAGCAGTTTTAGGCACGAGATTCGATACCGCTAGCTGCGCCTTTGGCTTCCTGCACAGATCAACTAGTATCACCTGCACATAGACACACTTGTACTGGTAGTAGTAGATGCACATTCAGTAGTAATTCTTCAGCGCTCTTGCTTCGATTGCAGATATTAGCTAGCATAACTTACAAATAGGACACACATAGCAGTAGCAGTGCATACGCATTCAGTAGTTCTTCAGGGCTCTTGCTTTGCTATGCCGTGGATCCCCAGCTCACAGCCTTTTCAGCGGCGCCCCCAACATCAACAGTATGCTGATTTCACCTTTTGCTACATTTCAGGGCATCAACAGTCTCAGCTTCAGCAACAAATCATGGATCGGCACCGCATTGGCGTGCGACAGCAAGGCCGCGGCACAGTCGAGGCATCTCTGCAGGGCAGTCCAGCAGTCGAGCAAGAGCAAGGTCTCCGTCGCGCCCCTCGACCTGGAGAGCGCCAAGGAGCCGCCGCTCAACACCTACAAGCCCAAGGGGCCTTACACGGCCACCATTGTCTCGGTTGAGCGGGCGGTAGGCCCTAACGCCCCAGGAGAGACGTGCCACGTCGTCATCGACCATGGTGGCAATGTGCCGTACTGGGAGGGGCAGAGCTATGGGATTATTCCTCCGGTAAGTCTTCAGCCCATTCCATCACTTTCTCAGTTTCATCCTCTGTCTTGTTGAATACTGAACAGGGGACTCTTTGTCTTGCTAAATAAGAGGATAAACATATCAAGTTGTGCTGTACTGAAAAAAATTATGTTCAAAGTTACAGACATTGATTTGGGTATGCTGCTTGATTTTATTATAGGAGAATTACCTTAGGATTGTTCCTCCAGTAAGCGTTTAGCCATTTCAACCACTTTCTCTTCCATCCTCTGTCTGTCTTACTGAATAGTGAATACTGAACAGAACAGGGGTTGTATTATTAAATAAGAGGATAAACGTATCAAGTTATGCTGTACTTGAATTATGTTCAAATTTATAGACATTGATTTGAGTATGCTGCTTGATGCTTTGTGTAGGAGAATTGTTTTAGGTTAACTCAAGTACCACATATCTGTTCATAGCATTTCCTGCCGTCCATGTTTTCACCATCTTTAGGTTAACTCAAGTACCAAGTATCTATTCATTACCTTGCTGTCGTCCATCCTTGTTTTCACCACCCATCTTCATTGCTCATCAAACCTTGTGTGCATCTATCAGGGAGAGAACCCAAAGAAGCCTGGAAACCCACAGAATGTCAGGCTGTATTCCATTGCATCTACTCGGTATGGGGATTCATTTGACGGGAAGACTGCCAGTTTATGTGTTCGCCGTGCAGTTTATTATGATCCTGAAACTGGCAAGGAGGACCCCTCGAAGAATGGTGTCTGCAGTAATTTCCTATGCAACTCAAAGCCTGGGGACAAGATTCAGATGACAGGTTGGTTGCTTTCTTTTAGATGGATGCAAAGGCTTTCTTGTGTGCTAGCAGTTTTATATGAGCGCCTCTAACTCTAAAAGGGCTAAGTTTTCTCGTTTACATGTGCCTAATGTTCATTTGTCTTAAACCATCTATTTCTGAATCCTTTGACAAAAAGAGCATTAGACATATATACACATTGTGTAGGATGTAAATTAAGATGGAGTAGGAAGTAACCATTCTTCATAACATTAAGAAAGAGGGGAGTTTTTCACAGTGCCACTGGTTTACAGTGTACATTCTGAATAAGAGCAACTTTTTTTTTGGGGGGTAACTTCTGACGCACTAGCCAGACAAATAATAAATCCTTTATATCCAAGAGCCTCTTACAGTATGGCCATCGCTGACACTAATAGCTATCTTTGTTCTGTCCTGCTGGCTGCTGCCGACTGGATCTGTTCTATTAGTTTTGTCGTACTTGATTATTATTTTTGGATAAAAGTCTAATTTTGATGCATATAATAAATGTCCTTCAAACAATGTGCTGCTTCCTGTTCCGAGATACAAACCAAACATGTATGCACATACTCTTTCTGGTAGAATTGTGTATACTCAGGCCCTGTTCGGTATCGCTCCGCTCCACAACTCTGCTCCGGGGCCGGCGGAGCTGCAGTTTCCTCGCTCCGCAGATTCCAGGAGTGGGTGGATTACCGAACAGGGTCTCATAGTTCATGGCATATGATGGATGTTCTAAAGTTTATGCATCTCACTGTCATTTCATTCTGACCCCAGGGCCCTCTGGCAAAATAATGCTCCTACCTGAGAGTGATCCAAATGCAACCCATATCATGATTGCCACTGGCACTGGTGTTGCTCCCTACCGCGGGTACCTACGCCGCATGTTCATGGAAGATGTCCCAAATTTCAGATTTGGTGGCCTGGCTTGGCTCTTCCTTGGTGTGGCTAATTCGGACAGCCTTCTTTATGACGAAGAATTCACAAGCTACCTGAAGCAGTATCCAGACAATTTCAGGTTATTAGACCTCTTCCATCGTCATACCTTGTTTCTGTTATTATCTTTACACATGCCCCAAACGCCATTTTGTTATTGACTTGGATGCTTCCGTCATCGTAGATTGGGTGTGCCACCACTTGAATAAACTAGTTGAATATAATATAATTGAGTGTGTTGAATTTGTAGGTTCGACAAAGCACTAAGTAGGGAGCAGAAGAACAAGAGTGGCGGCAAGATGTACGTTCAGGACAAGATTGAGGAGTACAGCGATGAGATTTTCAAGCTTTTGGATGGCGGTGCACACATCTACTTCTGTGGTTTGAAAGGAATGATGCCAGGGATTCAGGATACACTCAAGAAGGTGGCAGAGCAGAGAGGGGAGAGCTGGGATCAGAAGCTATCGCAGCTCAAGAAGAACAAGCAATGGCACGTTGAGGTTTACTAGGATCGGAACTGTTCAGTTATCTATGATTTGCTCTGCTGTGAGACGATGTCAGAAAAAGGCAGAACACACACATGGGATGATTCTTGTGATGGTGTAGAATTATCAAACATTATTTTTGAGAGAATCATAAGACTGTCCATGTAATTCATAAGCTTCTGCATCACATGATGCGTGAAAACGAAGCATGTAACTTATGTTATAATTTCTTGAGGTGTTTTGTCTGAAGCCGAATTTAAGCACCTGTCCTGGTTGTTCATGGTCTCATGGATGAAGTGCAATACTATATTGTAGATTGTTATTCATTCAAATATTCAGAGGGCATGTAAATATTCTGTGTGTACTTCATGATATTTTCTATGGAAATTCTTGCTAATTTCAATGATACTTATTTAGTATCCAAATTTGTGTTGCCATTTTACTCTCTGCCATCCCTCATATACGAATTAGGCTCATGCCATTGGTTTATCAACTTCCATTGTATGTTGTGCCTCATCCAGTTCCTTGCCCATTCAAGACAGTGAGAAGAATTTGCTTTCTTCGTGTATATCAGGAATGTTCCGAGGCAGCACATTCATGAAGGAATCCAACACAAAATTCGACACTCAAACTCTCGAAATACCCGTCTTGATACATAGAATTGACAGAAAATGTTATGTACAAGTCCACAGAAAGACACCCAACATGCGATTGCAAGAGAAAGTCGAGCCTACTGGAGGGAAACAGACACCCTAACTTTAGGTTTGGCCCAACTGCACATACCACATATGCTTACCAACTTCAGGTACAAATGCTAAATATCCGGGATATACTCCCAAAGGACTACTGCACATGGTGTACATGCTTGAATATAATATAGGCACACTTGCCACACAGGCCATCAGAGGGGTAAACTCATTTCTTTTATTTTTCTTAAAACACAGTACAGATGCAAATGCTCACACACTCTTTCTCATGAACACACACACATCCTATCCTCGTGAACACCTCCGAGAGACCAAGCCAGCAAATCTTGAGATTGATGAAGTCATAACAGATGCCTCGTAGTCAATGAAAACGTCCTCTTCCACTGAACGAACATCACCAGAAAGCCTAGAATAAATTCAGGAAAATGCACACATCGGTGCAAGTCTTGGACTTAAACCCGGCAGGCTGGTTCCACCACAAGAAACCTAACCATCTAATCTATGCTCACTTTGTAGCTGAAGTTATTATTGATGCCAACCAATTGGAATACAATCCTGAAGTTATGAAAGTATTGCAGGAGAGACAGTCAGCGACAATATGCGGCGATGGCACGACTCTGCACAAAGTGCTGTTTAAGATGTAGTTTGCCAGCTTGTTGCTTTTGTCGGTGAGACAGTAGGCCTCAATGTGCTCATCAAATCTCTCCTGAAGATCAAAGCTAAAATAGATAGTGTCACCACAAATGGAGGGGAAAACCCTCATGGACACCGAGAAAGAGTAATGCATCGCTAAGAACAGCGCCCGCTTGCTCAAGGTCTTGACCCGGAGTAGTCTCTTGTTATCGAAATCCAGTTGATACACTTTGTACCTTGAGTTATCTGAACAAGAAAGCATACGGTGCACCACCATTAACTCTCCACCGTTGTCCACGAGGTGCGCGGTACCCGCCGTCCTGCAAACGTGCCTCCGCAACTTGGCAGCCACCTTCATCCGTGGTCGCCGATCTGCCCTCGTCTCCAGCACCATGAGGTTGTCCTCTGGTGTAGTACCAGCGGCCTAAGAACATCAATGGAGCTGTACCTCGAAAATATCCGATCTGAACCAGTGTCCAACGCTCATCGCCAGGCTTGGCAATGCCAATGATGAGGAACCACAGGCGGATCACGGAGCTCCGGGGATTTAATATTTTGAACTATGGTTCAAATATGTGCGGACAGAGTTACCACTAGACTTGGTATTAATAGAGCACTAGGTGCTCTATTTTTTTAATTTTTTCCCACAAAAAAATAGAGCACTAGGTGTTTTAATCGAGATCCTATAACCCAAGCCTAATATCGTGACAAAGTTAAGATAAAGCAAAATATTCGTTCATATGTAGAACAATGAAGAACCAGTTTTTTCCCCGAGAAAATGCAGAAGAACTTGCATCAGAATGAATTGATGGAAGAAAATACACGCTTTCAGTTAGGCACACCCTCCTAAAAATGAGATTACGATGGAAGGTCGAGCCCCTGGGACAATTGCTTGTATGAAGCCCATTCATACCGGTACAATAGCTAAACGAGAACAAATACAATTGCAACTCAAATCACTGATGCTAAGTGTTTGCAATTTAGTTTGACAACATTGCACAAGGAGAGACAGTCAACAAGAGTAAGCGGCGACGGCAGCGCTGCCGTGGAGCTGTTCAGGATGTAGCTTGCAAGTTCGGTACCTCTAACCACAACATTGTAGGCTTGAATTTGCATACTCACTCTCTCATCCAAATCGAAGCTCATGTAGATAGTGTCAGAACTGATGGAGGGAAAAACTTTTGTGGACACCGAAAGAGAGCAATGTCTAGCCATAAACAGTGCACGTCCATTGAAGCTGTTTGCCGGGAAAAATTTCCCCATCTCCAAATCCAGTCGATACAGGTCGTAGTCGAACCTCCTGGGGCTACTCCGGAGCATGCGGTGCACCAACATTAGCTCCCCGCCATTGTCCACCATGTGCATGCTATGAAAAGTTGAGCACAGTGGCCTACACAGCTCGGCGGCCACCTCCATCCGTGGTGGTTGATCCAGACTCGTCTTTAGCACCATGAGATTATCCTCAGTGACGCAATAAAAACGGCCCAAGAACACTAAAGGTTTGGACGGATGGCTTTTGTATGAAACCGATGTCCAGCGCTCATCGCCAGGCTTGGCGACGGCTAGGATGCGAAGTTTGTGTAAATACGACACGACCACGGAATCATCGGTGATGCCGCAGCCCCACGCTGTCATGCATTGCTCGAAATGAGTAGTACTGATGAGGTAGGTGTACCGGTAAGGAGGCAGCAGCGTGATCAGTGGCGGGAGCTCTTCGAGGTGGCGCTTGAGCGGATTTAGTAGTCGAATGTTGGTGCGCTTGTGGAGCAGGAAGAGGAGGCCCTCGGACGTGCGCCCAAGTGTTTCGTGGTCGCGGAGCTCTGGAAGATCAAGTTTTATGCACTCGCTGGTGGAGACGTTGAGGAAGCAACGGCGGTGGGAAGGGGCGAGTTCCTCCTGGAGCATGATCCACTGCCGAGGATGGCAGCGTCGGTCAAGGCCGTACACCCGCGGGTCTGTCGTGTGGCGCCTCCAAGGGTGGCACACGGCGCGGAGGCGGACATTGCCGGCCATGTCGCTGGCGAGGACGCACTCGGCAACAAGACCCGCCGGCCCATCGGCGAGGTTTGCCCAGTCCCGCCTGCAGCAAAAGCAAAACGGATCAGAAGTGTAGGGACAAACCCCTGGCCAGCTCACCACTCATCTCCTCTCACTCTCACTCGCTCGGACGAAAGTGGTAGAAGATGAACAAACTTTTCCAGCGACGAACGCCCCGGCCGCCGAACGGCCTGTATATATGTTGGCTTCTATTCAACTCAACTACATACATGGAGGTACACACGCACACACGCAGCACAACTTCGGAAGAACTCTCACATCGACCGGACGTATACCACGGTCCTGATGAAGACTACATCTTCCTTAGGCTCCTCCCCTCGGCTCATACCGCAGCCGTGGCTCGGCAACACATCGGCGCACCTCCACCAATACATATTGGTTGGATTTTTATACCCGTGCACACACACCTGGATAGCTACCACGCACGCACGCACACACTGACTTGGCTTGCCGCTACATGCACTCGGCCACACGGCAAGTTACGCATGCACTAGCCTAACAGCCACTAACCCATGCACTAACTACTCACTGGAATCTCTCCACGATCAACAAGATCCGGCTGTGCAGCTAAGGCATGTTCAATGCCTAGGCGCTTGCATGGGCGCTTAAGGAAATACAAGAAAAGAAAAATCGTGTAGCAGCGGTGTTAGCGTCCAGTCCTCCAACGGCAATGACAAGGTACAGGTACTTAACAGGACGCACTCGGTGTCATATCTCGAAAGAAAAAACGGGCTAGCGCCTGGGGCCAGAAGTAGCGTCGACGCTAGCATGAATCCTGGGCTTAGCCGGGAATAGGAAAAAACGGCCAGGATATTAGGCTTAACTACTGGGGATTTAATCCTAGCGTCCAATCTAAGCGTCCCTGTTGTAGCTGCCCTAACAACCATGCATGCATCAGCACAACGGCTCGGCCGCCACTCACGCACGGCTAAGTCAAGATTATAGCTATCAAGAAGATCAGAAACGAGTGAAGAAACTGAGTGAAATGCTAACGAAAATCGGCCGGCCGGCCGCTCCTAACACTCGCTTAGGGCCATGCGGAGCGGCGGAGGCTGCGAGTGCGCGCGTGCCCGCTGCGTCTTCTGAGATTCCGATGGAGTCGCAGTAATACTCTTGTACTGTGTCTTGTAGTATTTGGCGATGTCGCTCCTCTACGAATCCTTCAGCTGGCCCATGACAAAGCAATATAATCCCCGATAGATGGCGCATGGACGATGTACAAGCCAATGACATGTGGTGCCAAGAACGAAAAACCACGCTACTTCTCAAGCTGTATATTTTTTATTTTGATAAGAGATCAATTTTATTAACTCAAATGAAGCATCAAGCACGATGAGTACACACCTGCCTCCGCATAGCTAGTATGCATACGTCCAAATAAACACGCTGGTAAAAAGAAAAATCAAAGAGCCCCGTCATGTTCACTCCCACGCTCCTGCAGCACGTCACTTTGGCGCCCGCAGCCACCCCCATTGCCGCCGCCAGCTCTGTTTCTCCGCTTAGCACCTCCTCTTCCTCGCCGCGGTTCACGCCTGGTTTCCCGTCGCTGCAGTCCCTGGGATAGGAGCTGGTGGCCTCGCTCCAGATTTGCGGCTGAAGGCTGCCCATCCTCTCCCCGCGGCTGATGCGGTCGCCTCCGAGGTTGTCAAGGTTCCCAACAAGGTGAGGTTTGTTGGTATTGATCTAGAGGCCCAATGGGCCAAAACGAAAATAAAAGACCAGAAATAAAGTTACGTTAAAGAGAGAAACAGGGAGGCCACCAACCAACGTTCGTACCCCTCGATCTCAACTTACGCGCCCTGATCGGGGGCACCCTAACCAACTATGGTTTTGGTCCCCTGTCGCCAGCGCACATAAAAAGATGGGGGAGCAGCCGGCACCTACGCTAGACTAGTTCTCATACGGTTTACTCCTGCTCCCCACATCCCTAAACCCTAACCGATCTGGGGGAGCGCTGCACGACGGGAAGATCATCTCCAAGCTCTGCCCCTGTTCCAGGGCAGTGCCGGTGCCGCCCGGAGGGACGCCGCTACCTGCAGCGAGCATCTTCACCGAGCCTGCATCAAGCCTGCATCGAGCAGGCACGGGACTTCGCACCGTCGACACCAATGGCAGCTTCCATTGGTGGTAAGAACCTAATCCATCTCTCTGATCTGTGCTATTAGGTGATCTAATGCCTGGCTTACGATCTGTTAAGTAGATCCTACGGGATTATAAATCTAACAATGGTATCAGAGTATGGTTAAGCCTAGATTAGATCCCTAAGATGATCTGTTTAAGTTTGATGATCATGATTACGACCTAGTGATTAAGGTTAGCCCTCTGTTAAGTCAAGTCCTAGGGTTAAGAGGTTTCTATTTAAATGACTAATCTGCTACTGGATCAATGCTAGTTCCTTTATGATTATCAACAAGTTATGTTAGTTTACCTGTATCACGCTTCCGCTTCAAGTAAGGTTAATTAGCACTGGTTTTGTTTCATGTTAAGAATATAGAAGGAGGGGAATCAGATGAATCACTCGTTTTTTCCCCTAATTATGAGAAACCCTAGCCCTAGAATTTTTTCCCCATTCCGAAATCCCAAAATCAGAGTTAAAATGTTGAAATTAAGAGAAAAAGGTGACGGGCTCACCCAGATGACGCCGGCTTTCGGGGTCCGCACGGCCGCCGCCGTACGCGCACGCCATGGCCGGGACGCCGCCGCCTTTCGGGGTGGCGCGCGGAATGAAGCAGCAGCCGTCGCTGCTGCGCTCACGCACGCGCGCGTCGCCTGGCCTCCGCGCCTTGCACGCCGTCGTCGCCGCCGAAAGCTTGCGCCAGCGACCGTTGGCGAAATGCCCCGCAGCCGCCGCCTGCTCGCGCCACCGAACGCCGTACTCGCGATGCCCGCAGCCACGCTCGCCGGAGGAGCGCGCCGGACTCGGTCCGCGGCACGCTGCTCCGTCGAACGCAGCCACCGCGCCGCCATGGCCGTCGTTGTGCGTCGCCGTTCCGACGATTGCGGGAACGAAATGGGGAATTGGCCCCTAGGGTTTGACCCTCGCTCGTTTTGCTCCGTGCGGGATGATCGCGGCCATTGGCCCGATCGGACGGCCGAGAGCGACGGGTGGCTCAGGGCAGGCCTTCGGGCATTATACGGGCCGCCTTCGCGGCTGGGCTTCGGCCCGAGTTGTCTTAGCCCGCAGAAAAGGCGTTTTTTTTGTTTACTGGGCTAGGATTTAAAGAGCTGCCGTGGGTTTTGGGCTAAAATTGAAGTTTCTGTGCGTTTTCTATTTATTCAGTGTGTTTCCGTATTATGATTATTCCCAAAATGTTCTTGCACTGTTATAAATAGAAAATTGCCAGAAAAATGATTCTGAAAATTATGGTTTAGTTTTCTGAATGAAATGGAACCAACAAGAAATTTTATTTAGAAAACTTTTATGAAATAATGTTTGTGTCATTTTATGGCACATTTATGTTCATCCCATGGTAATATCAATAAATGGAGAATTATTAATGTTGTAAAATTGATATTACACATGAGATTAATGTGATCATTTTTGTAATATAGACCAACATTGTTTTACATTTTTGAATCACTCCGTTAATTCCTTATTATTTTCTGCCCAACGGTGATATAATTTGGAGTTAATTTTTGCATGAAAATTGATCAAACCAACGTAGGTTAATTTTTGTGCAATTTAATTTAATTATGATGTTCTTTTCCTTTACTTATGATATTTCGAAACATGACAGCTTCCGGTTCTCGTGGCCTCGAGATCGAGCCACTTACTGGGAATAACTTCCAATCGTGGAAGAACTCGTTGCTTTTGCACCTCGGATGGCATGAGGTTGACCTCGCACTGAGGGAAAGTAAACCAGCGGAACCTGCAAAGGGTGCCACTGGGTATGCTGAGCTTAAGAAAGATTATGATACTAAAGTTGAGAAGTGGGAGAGGTCAAACAGAATGGCGCTCCTAATTATGAACTTCTCCATCTCGACTGAGATTAAAGGGGCTATTTCTGCCAATGAAAGTGCCGCCGAATATTTGAAATCGGTGGAAGAACAATTTAAGGGCTCCGAGAAAGTGTATGCAGATGAGCTTTTGCACAAGCTGCTTGCAAAATATGACGGGCATGGAAATGTGAGGGAGCACATCTTAAGTATGAGCAATGCCGCGGCAAAGCTTAAAACCATGAAGTGTGACTTGAACGAAGAGCTTCTGGTGCTCCTAGTTTTTAGGTCACTACCCTCACAATTCAATCCATTCAAGATAAACTATAACTCTCTTGAAACCAAATGGAAACTATCTGAACTCATTGCACATTGCGTTCAGGAGGAAGAGAGAATGAAGAGTGAGCAGAAAGATCAAGCTCTCCATGTTAACTCTGTAAAGAGGAAGCATGAGAACCATGCTCATAACAATAATGTGCCCAACAAAAAGCAGTATTCCAAAAAGAATCCTCCAAAGCCTAAGCAATGCAACGAGGCAAGTTGTTCATGTCCCGCACCTTCAGCAGCTACTTCAGTTAATCTTACAAATGCCGCTGGAGAAAGACTTTGCAATTTTTGCAAGCAGCCAAATCATTTCAAGGCGGACTGTCCAGGTTTTCTTAAGTGGCTGAATAAAAAGGGTAAGGATGAGATCACTCTTTTAGATGAATCTCTATATGTTGATTTTTCTGAATCTACATGGTGGATTGACTCAGGTGCGACTGTTCATGTCGCGAATTCTTTGCAGGGATTCCATATAAGCCACACACTAAAGGGAACAAGAAGACTTAATGTCGCGAATGGGAAGGAGGCTGAAGTTGAAGCCGTGGGCTCCCTCACCTTGAAGTTGCACACTGGTTTCCTACTTCAGCTCAAGGACGTTCTTTATGTGCCTACTTTGAGTAGGAATTTGATTTCAGTTTCATGTTTAGATGATTTTGGATTTCATTGTACCTTCGGGGAGAAACAATGTTTTTTAAAGTATTGTAATAAGGATGTTGGTCTCGCCGTCCGACGAGGCAAACTTTATATGTTAAATCTTTCCGGTTATCCTATGTGTGTGAATCTCTGCGAGATGAATATGAATGAACGCAATCATAAAAAGAATGGGAGAAGTATCAATCCTTCTTCGAAATTGTGGCATCGTCGCTTGGGCCACATTTCGAGAGGGAGAATGGAACGATTGATTAAAGAAGAAATACTTCATCCGCTAGATTCCTCTGATGCGGGCAATTGTATTGACTGTATTAAGAGAAAATATGTGAAAACAATTAAGAAAGGAGCAGTAAGAGCCACATCGGTCCTTGAACTTATTCATACTGACATATGCGGACCTTTTAACGTAAAGTCTATGGATGGTTTTGATTCCTTCATTACCTTCACAGACGATTTCTCTCACTATGGCTACATTTACCCCATACGTGATCGATCCGAAGCTTTGGACAAATTTAAGATTTATAAAGCCGAGGTTGAAAATCAACTCAACCTAAAGATCAAAGTAGTGCGGTCTGATCGCGGGGGAGAATATTATGGCAGGCATGCTCCTTATGGGAAAATTCCAGGACCGTTCGCAAAATATCTTGCTGAAAATGGAATAATTGCCCAATATTCAATGTCTGGTGAACCTCAGCAAAATGGCGTAGCTGAGCGTCGCAATCGCACTCTTATGGATATGGTACGTAGCATGCTTAGTCATGCGAACTTACCAGTAAGCCTTTGGATGGAGGCATTGAAAATAGCTGCACACATCCTAAATCTTGCTCCAACTAAGTCAGCACCGAGCACACCTTACGAGATGTGGGTGGGAAAGAAATCGAGCTTGAATTACTTGCGAGTGTGGGGCTGCCCGGCTGAAGCTAAAGTATTCAATCCACATATTAAGAAATTGGACCCAAAGACAGTCAGTTGTTTTTTCATTGGGTACCCTCATAGAGGAAAAGGATATCGCTTTTATTGCCCAGGTCATACCACCAAGTTTGTGGAAACCAGGCAAGCGGTGTTTTTTGAGGATAATGAAGTCGCTGAGGTTAGGGCAATTGATCTTGAGGAGAAGCGGGTGTACGTTCCATCCCCGACTATCCAACAGAACTTTATCCCTATGCCTAATATGCATGAGACACCTACTGGTGATCCCGAACCTGAAGTGGATCCTCAATCTGACGAGGAGCCTCAGCATAATGAAGATCCTCAGCATGATGAGGATCCTCAGCCAAATGATGATCCTCAACCCAATGATAATCGTCAACCTTCTCGGGCAAGAGAAAATGCACATACTAATGAGCCTATGAGAAGATCACAACGGGAAAAGAAAAAGGCCATCTCTAGCGATTATGTCACTTTCATGTGTGAGGATGAAAATGACATAGGGAAGGCACAAGATCCAACCTCATATAAAGAAGCCACTAAAAGTGAAGACTCGTCCAAATGGTTGGTAGCCATGGAAGACGAATTGAAATCTATGAGCTCGAATGATGTTTGGGACTTAGTAGAAGTTCCTGATGGAGCCAAAAGGGTAGGCTGCAAGTGGGTCTACAAAACCAAATATGATTCCAAAGGGAACGTTGAAAGGTTCAAAGCAAGACTTGTAGCAAAAGGTTTTACACAGAGAGAAGGAATCGATTATAAGGAGACCTTCTCGCCTGTGTCATCCAAAGATTCTTTCAGAATTGTCATGGCACTTGTATCTCATTATGATTTGGAGCTGCATAAAATGGATGTCAAGACGGCATTTCTGAACGGTGACTTAAAAGAAGAAGTTTACATGACTCAACCTGAAGGTTTTGTCGTGGAAGGAAAAGAACACATGGCATGTCGTTTAAAGAAATCCATATATGGCTTGAGGCAAGCTTCAAGGCAGTGGTACCTCAAGTTCGACGAGATTATTAGAACTTTTGGTTTTAAAGAGAATGAAGTGGACAACTACATATATGTTAAATTTAAAGGCAGTAGGTTCACATTTTTAGTCCTATATGTGGATGCTATTCTATTGGCTTGCAGCGATAAAGATATGTTGCATGAGACCAAGAGATTTCTGTCCTCAAAATTTGTCATGAAGGATCTCGGTGAAGCCTCGTATGTCCTTGGCATCGAGATTCATCGAGATAGGTCCAAAGGAACATTAGGACTATTGCAAAAGGCATACTTTGAGAGAGTACTAAAGAAATTCAATATGCATAAGTGCTCTTCCTCACCTGCCCCCATAGTTAATGGCGATAAGTTTGGGACTTTCCAATGTCCGAGGAACCAAAATGAAACTGATCAGATGAAGTCGGTTCCTTATGCTTCAGTTGTCGGAAGCATCATGTATGCTCAAGTATGTACACGCCCTGACTTAGCTTTTGTAACCGGGATGCTTGGCAGATTTCAATCTAATCCAGGACCGGACCACTGGAAGGCCGCAAAGAAAGTCTTGCGTTATAAGGTACTAAAAATTTCATGCTTATATATAGAAAGTCCGATAACCTGGAAGTTATTGGTTATTCAGACTCTGATCTTGCCGGGTGTGTGGATAGTATGAAATCCACGTCAGGTTATATATTCACACTCGCTGGAGGAGCCATATCGTGGAAAAGCTCCAAGCAAAATATAGTTGCCTCATCTACGATGATGGCAGAATATCTAGCATGTTTTGAGGCCACCGGGCAGGCTGTATTCCTAAAGAATTTCATTCCCGGACTTAAAGTGGTTGACAGCATTTCCAAACCACTGACATTGTACTGCGATAATGAACCCGCAGTTTTCTATGCGAATAACAACAAGTCAAGTGCTGCTGCCAGGCACATTGACCTAAAGTACCATGTTGTTCAACATAGAATCCAGGATCAAACTATTAATGTTAAGCATATCAGTACGACACGTATGCTTGCGGATCCGCTTACTAAAGGCTTACCACCCAATATATTTCGTGAGCATGTAGCCGGCATGGGATTATTGGAAGCCTCTTGATTATGGAATTATGGGACCGCTAATATAAACCACTCCCAATAAGAAAAATGTTTCCTTTTCGAAATAGGATGTGTGCTATGAATATTGAGGTTCAATGGCTTTTCATTGGCTGTTGTAACACCTTACTCTAGTATATTATTCCTATGGAGAATGGACAAAAGTCATTGAGCCTAACGATCAAGGGGGAGAATGTTGGTATCGATCTAGAGGCCCAATGGGCCAAAACGAAAATAAAAGACCAGAAATAAAGTTACGTTAAAGAGAGAAACAGGGAGGCCATGAACCAACGTTCGTACCCCTCGATCTCAACTTACGCGCCCTGATCGGGGGCACCCTAACCAACTATGGTTTTGGTCCCCTGTCGCCAGCGCACATAAAAAGATGGGGGAGCAGCCGACACCTACGCTAGACTAGTTCTCGTACGGTTTACTCCCGCTCCCGACATCCCTAAACCCTAACCAATCTAGGGGAGCGCTGCACGACGGGAAGATCATCTCCAAGCTCTGCCCTTGTTCTAGGGCAGTGCCGGTGGCGCCCGGAGGGATGCCGCTACCTGCAGCGAGCATCTTCACGGAGCCTGCATCAAGCCTGCATCGAGCAGGCACGGGACTTCGCACCGTCGACACCAATGGCTGCTTCCATTGGTGGTAAGAACCTAATCCATCTCTCTGATTTGTGCTATTAGGTGATCTAATGCCTGGCTTATGATCTGTTAAGTAGATCCTACAGGATTATAAATCTAACAAGGTTTGACTTCAATGTAGATTTGCTAGGGATACGCCCCTCCCCATTCATGGCGCCCACTGACCCGACATCAAACCCGCTCCTGCTGCTTCATTCAAGTCCTTGGCGATGCGTGCGGAGCGGCGTCCCTCGAGCCCTGTGCTGACCAGGGACGGGTCAAGAGGAATTACTGCGGCGGAGGAGTGGCATTTGGTGCGAGCACCATACTCTCCTCCCCAGGGTTAGAAGAATTTCATCAAGCTAAGGGACCGTGAGTGCCACTGATGCCTCTTCACTGGCCATTGCAAAGCAGATTGCGACAACCCCTTCACATGCAGGCGCTGGCAGTTTGGACACAGGGCGAGGGGCTGCACCAACACTCCCCCTCCCCTTTGTCCTCTCCATCGGCTTCGGTGACTGCTACTGGGAACGCGCTTCATCGACCTGCTACGCCCCCTGCTGGACCTGTGCTATGCGCCATGCCACGACGTGACATTCGGGTGGGAGACCCGTCGCTACGCCCTGAAGAGGGGAACATGGTGATCGTTTCCTTGCCAGAGATGGAGGCAAATGCAGCATGCATGGCGTCCCTGGGTGCCTTCCTCTAGCTTGGGGGAAACATGCCCTCGGTGAGCCCCGCCGAGATCCAAGAAGCCATCTGCGTGTAATTTGGTGTCGGTGGTGTCAAGGTTGTTTCTCACTTCCAGGAGGATTTCTTTGCTTTGTTTAACTACGAGCATCACTGTGACAAGGTTACGGCAGCGCCGGGGCGGTCCCACCACAATGGGCACATATCAGTTAGATTTGACGCGTGGAGGCCCGGGTCACTTAGAATACCAGCATCACCCAGTTACAAAGTGTGTTTGATAGCACACAAGGTATTCCTCCGGTATTAGGGATCGACATGATCTCATGGTCTAAGGAACATATACTTGACAGGGAGAAAACTGTAGTAAATAACTAAGTGATACGATCTAATGCCAAGCTTACGGTTGGGTCTGTTTATCACATCATTCTCCTAATTACATGACCCTGTTATCAAATGACAACTCATGTCTATGGTTAGGAAACCTTAACCAACTTTGATCTATGAGCTAGTATAGTAGAGGCTCACTAGGGACACGGTGTTGTTTATGTATTCATACATTTATTTAAGTTTCTGGCCAATACAATTCTAGCATGAATAATACACATTTATCATGAACAAGGAAATATTATAATAACTAATTTATTATTGCCTCTAGGGCATATTTCCAACAACCCTGGCTTATATAAGATATGACCCCCTGGCATTGCAAGATTCATAGTCGGCTACGTCAGTGTAGGGGAGTCTTCGACGGATACTGATTCCTTGTCTTGAACGACAAGGCTCATCGATTCTTCTTTGTAGAGCGCCATGGGCCAACATAGTGGCCAAGGGCAGAACCGACCTAGGGGTTCCCAGGACGGCAACCGATCAACATGGTGAGATACCCTTGGGCTGCAACATTGTTAGTAGCCCATGAACCGGCCTTCAAGATTGGTTGCACATACAATAGTGCCAACCCGCACATCATCTTTGGTTCCCTGAGGTTGAAAATGGTTCTACGACACCCTTAATAGCAGTTGTTCGTCGCCGACCTCCTATGACGAGACTGTTTCCAAAGTTGGACGAACCACTCCGATCTTGAATTGCCCTTAGGATTACAAAAGTCCTAGTCGGCTACGTTGGTGGAGGGAAGTCCTCCACGAATACGAATTCCTTGTCTTGAACGACAAGGCTCCTTGAATCTTCTTCGTAGAGCGCCATGAGCAGACATAGTAGTCCAAGCGGAACCAACCTAGGGGTCCTCAGGCCGACAACTGACATGGTGAGGTACCCCTGTGACGTAACACCATCAATGCCCAAGAACGACGCATACCTTTTGGACAAGGACTAGATCCTTGTTTTCCAAATCTATGCTATACACATCATAGAGAAGTCCTACCCGAGGATCCCACCTAGTCTTACATGGGTCTACATGGACATCAACAAGTCCAAGCCAATGAAAGTCCAAGTAAAAAAAGAGCTAAAAGGAACCTTAAGTGGTCCTATCTGCTAGTCAAAATAGTTCACTCGTCGGGAGAATGAGAGTCTCAAGGCTAGGCCTAGTCGCTAGTCGAGTTAGTTCTGCCATTGTGATCTCAAAATAGGATTAAGTTGCGCTCCAATGAGGTGACCAAACTATTACTATTAGAAAATTTTGTGATGGTTGTATCCTTTTTCAAAATATATTAAAATTTCACCAACTCATTAAAAATATAAGATATATGATAGTTTAAAATCTGGTAGTGTATATAATGGACAACACGTAAATTGCATGCATCACAAAATCAAAGTGATATGGCACAATCGAACTATATCGGATTTGTTGGCGGATTAATACAACTAACTGAATATGCCACTTATCTTTCTCTTCCCTTCCCCCTCTGTCTCTTCACTACCTTTAGCAAATTAAAATTTGTATATGGAGTTTTGAATCAGCTAGGAATTCAGGTTACAAAGGCTAGAAATTGGTTGAGTTCAGCCATAACTACACCCATTAACTTTGGAGGTAAGAAGCATATGAACATTGTGCTTTAACAACACCGATTTCTTCTAATATCCTTGATCCCTTCACTAGCCATGAGCCATAAATAGAACCAAACGAATGATATATGAACAAACACAATTTAGACAATTTGAGGAGAAGACTTTATTCATTATTTGTCTCATACATGGCGCTTAACATAAACTATCCTAAGCACAACCTCATCAATTACAGATCTGAAAGAGAAGTTGTTGTGAGGCCGCCAGGCACATGAAAGTAAAAACCAATGGTTCTCCTCCCGCGACTAAAATAGCATCACTATGCCAGAGGTGGGAAAGTGTAACCTGCATCAATCAGTTTGACCAAACATGTGATCAGAAGAGCACAACATGCATATAAATTGGTTAACTAATAACAAAATCGTGTGAATTAGAAGAAAATTTGATATCAAAACTGCATGCAAGCAATGCCCATCATTGTAACTCCCTTAATATATTTCACTTACTTCCGCACTTGTAGCCACGTGGGAATGGCTTCTTGCAGAAATTGGCAACATAGTCGACCTTCTCCATACACCATATCTTTTCTTTCTCCTTGGTGAGACCGGCACAAAGGCATGGGATGTTCGCCTTCTGCCACACAGCACAACACGCCTTCGATGGGTCTAGCTTTGGCTCTGCTGGCCATTTCGTATACTGGCTGCACTCCTTGATCATGTCCTGTCGGTCACCCTCGCATTCATCGGCCGACACGGCCACCGCAATGGCGAGGATGATGAAACATAAGCACATGAGTTTCGCCATGGCTATTACTATGCTACACCGCCTTCTTTTCCCTTTGTTGTTAGAATGGTGCAATATAGGATTTGTGTGGCTTCTTTGTGAATGTGTGGGATACATGATTTTGTTAGCTATGGTTTGGTTTATATAGCCTTGTTTGAGATATGATAGGTACATTAGGTGTATATCTTGAAGCTATAGTACCGTATCAAAAAATTAATGTGTACATTAATTGCACATCCAGAGGCTACACCATACATTACTTGTATATCTTGAAGACAGGACATTGCATTAAATAATGAATGTGTGCATGAATTCTATATATACACACTATACATACATCGATTGTGTATATCTCGAAGATATGCAATAACATTGAACACTAAATGTGTTCATTAATTCCACATCTACATGTTATGCATACATCGGTTGTATATATCTTGAAGATATTGTTTTCTTCAAAAAATGAATGTGTACATTTATCGACAAATCTATAAACTACAACATCACCTTAATTGTATATATCTTGAAGATATGACACCAGATCCAAAAATGAATGTGTACATTAATTGCACACCTACAAGCTACAACATTAAACCACTCTAATGGCTACAGTACTGCATCGTTCTTTGGAAATATGCACCGGATCGTGTGTATTGCACTATGCAAGACATTGGACACGTACATTGTGTGTATTTGAAGAACCAAAATCGCCGGCATTCCTATTTGTGTATACTAGATGATGCCCTACACATTGTGCCGGAACCATGTTACATAAAGCAGTGCTTAAAACAACTAAAACTAATGGAAAACAAATGTAATAGTGTTCTCGATTTACATTTTGAAAACAATAAAACCTGCAAATTATGTGACAACATTATGTATAAAAAGATAAAAACTTTTGAATTGAACCAAACTCAATGCCAAGCATTAACTATATATTTTTCTTCCAGCGTCCACCACATATACCTTTCATGACCACACAAAATTCAGTGCAATTTTTTTAACCCATTACTAAAATGCATGCCTGGCTTGATTAGGTGGCATGGTATGCACAGATGGATTAATGCAAAGAAGTAACTTATGAGTACATGCATGACTTCTAACGTCAGACAATTTTGGTCGGACGAATATCACCTATTGAGGTGATGTGGAAACATGCATGCGGAGAGAAATTTAGTGCATACATGTTGTTAGTTCTTTGTGAAAGTTGTGCACATGAATAAAAATTATGTGTGTGCAATTTCTAGCTTTGATTTGGCACATCCCAACTAAAAATAAAATTGATTATTAATAAATAAAGAGGGCATATATATGCACTAAATATTTTATTCCGGTTTTCTTAACTTACCCTAATAGTTGTCTCCAGTTTATTCTCATGGAAAACCTACATTATTTCAGTTGCCTTGATGCATAACTTCCTTCTATCCTCAAACCACATATTCCTTCAAAATTTATGGTTGTTCATGAAATATTCAATTCAAATTAGTATTGTTGCTAAATATCTTGAATACAATATGGAAGTATTACAAAAGAGAGACACCTAGTGACACTAAGCGAGTGGCAATTTTGAGAAAGAGAAGGCAATATTGTTAGTTATTTGATTTTGACAGTTTGTATACATGAAATATAGACAATTCAGAGTTACGTATGAAATTTTGGCATTTAGTTGGGTTTGTTTACAAATTTAAAGTGAATTTACTATTAAATAAAACGTTAGCGGCATGCCTTTTATATAAAAACGCTGCTAGATTTATTCCATAGGAAGGGGTGTCTGAATGAGAGAGTAATCTTTTAGTAGATCATGCATCAATAAAAAAGACAGGTTAATTATCCGCAAACACATGCACATGGACTATACATACGCGAGCAAGCTGGCAGCGGTTATATATACTCCCTCTGTCACGGTTTAGTAGGCGCGCTTGCAAATTCTCTGGGACCTAAGTGGTTATCTATTGGTTGTGAGATGGGCTAAAAAATAGCATTCACACTACGCATACATATAGAAATAGTATATCGGAGTACTAATTAGCTAATAGAAATAAATGCAATGCGCCCTAAACCTTGTCTATTATGAAAACACGCGTAAATTTAACTGTGTCTTCTAAACTGTGACGGAGGGAGTATAATATTACAAAGTATTAAAGTGGCTAAGCAGGGAGCAATCCGCTGCGTTTTCAGTGCTGAGCGATGCCTCATATTCTAGCGACACATGTATTCAGTTTTTCATCTGGTTTACTGCATGTTTTTTCTCTCTATTCGCCACCGGTTTTTGCTGGGCCTAGATTTCATTGGTTGACCGCCCTACCTCTTTTTTTAGATAAAGAGCATACGTCCGACTTTATAAATAAAGCCATCAGGCAAAGTAGCACAACCTAACACCAGATCAACATAGTAACAGGGTAGACAAATAGAAGGAGTTCAGAGACATGGCAAACCAGCCAATCATGGCACGCAGGCCAGACCTAAGATAAATAGAGAAGACGTCAGGGTTTAAGAAGCTTCGTGATGTTTGCGCGCCAAGGAGGAAGCCGTAGCCAGAATCCTGGACATAATAGCATCGAAGGCCTCATGATCAGCATCCCTAGTCAATGATCTCCACTGCTGTAGGAATATGCCACTTTTAAGTAAGCAATCAACACGATTAGCCCAGAAGATATGCTCAATGGTAAACTTGTTTCTAGTGGTCCACAACGACCAATTGATCGCTGCAAACCCAACCCAGAAGACCCTTTTACAATACCCAGATAAGCCGTTGACAAATCTCCGCAGATCCACAAAAGAAGAGGGATTTCAAGCCACTTGAAGCCAAGAACGGATACAACTCCACACAAATTTAGCCAGAGAGCATCAAAAGAAGATATGATCAGTATTTTCAATGTCCCCGCACAAGGCGCATCTGTCTGAGCCCAGGCCGTTCCTTTTCCGGATTTGGTCCACCGCGGGAAGCTTCCCACGAAAAGCTTGCCATAGAAATATTTTGATCTTAGGAGGGACACGGGCTTTCCAGATGCACATGAACTTGGAGGTGGGGGAGCCCAAAATAAGTTTAGCATACACAGACTTAACCGAAAATCGACCAGAGGCAGAATGGGGCCAGACCACCGAGTCCTCTTCCTCCGAGAGCAAAGGGAAGCAAACAATAAGACGATGCCAGTCTTCCAACTCTTTAGGAGATAGCGTTCCACGAAGGTCTAGGTCCCAATTATTCACCGAGAGCTCAAAGATAGAGATCTCTAGATTAGAGTAGTAAGAAAACAAGACCGGGAACGTCACCGCAAGGGTAGCTTCCCCGCACCACCAGTCTAACCAAAAGCGAGTAGGTTTGCCATTCCTGACTATAAACTTGACCAACGATTGGAAAATTGGTCGAACTTTAACGAGCTGATGCCAGAATTGGGAACCACCAGAAGACGGAGCAAACATGGGACTCGATGTAGGGAAGTACTTAGCCTTGAGAATGGAGAGCCACAGCGGGGTCTCCACAGAAGACATGATTTTCCACCACCACTTTAAGATGAGGCATTTGTTCATGACATCAGTGTTAATAATACCCAACCCACTAAGGTTTTTAGGTCTGCAGATAAAATTCCATTTCACCATCCTATATTTACGCTTGTTGTCCGCCGAATTCCAGTAGAAGGCACCCCTGTATTTGTCAAACCCAGCGTGTGCCCTCCCGAAAGGAGGTAGAAACCCATCAGGAACATGGGGAGGGAGGAAAGGCAAGCATTGATTAGAGCGACCTTGCCAGCTTGAGTATTGTAGCGGCCTCTCCACGGCAGGACCCTGTTGCCTACCTTAGAAACAACCGGAGCAAAATCCTTAGCCAGCAACTTGTGAGGGGAAATCGGTAGGCCAAGATACTTGAAGGGGAAAGAGCCTAGGGAGCAGTTTAGGAGATGAGCAGCTCTTTGGGCCTCAACGTCCGAGACCCCAGTAACAATGACTTCACTCTTGGCAAAATTGATCTTGAGACCAGAGAGAGCTTCAAAGCAGAGGAGAAGGAACTTCAAGTGAGCTACACTATCATCGTTCATTTCAACCATTATGATGGTATCGTCCGCGTATTGGAGGTGGGAGAGTCCATTAGGGGCAGGGTGGGAGCTGACAGGGGTAATATGACCACCTGCCATAGCCCGAATCAGAATGTGGGAGAGGGAGTCAGCCACAAAGTTGAAGAGAAGGGGTGAAGCTGGGTCACCCTGCCTCAGGCCCCTGCCGTTGGCGAAAAAGTTACTGATGTTCCCATTAACCGAGACTGCAGCGTGACCACCCGTTACCAACTGCATAAGTCTGTGAACCACTACCCCATCAAAGCCCTTGGCCAGTAACACTTGACGAAGAAAATTCCAGTTGACCGAACCGTAAGCTTTCTCGAAGTCTAGATTTAGAATCACCGCTTTGGAGCCACGGACACGCAGGTCATGGACAATCTCATGAAGACACAGAATGCCATCCAGGATGAACCTGCCTTTGACAAAGGCTGATTGGAAAGGACTCAGAGTGCGATGAGCAATGGGAGAAAGCCTAGTAGCAAAGCCTTTTTCCCTTTCTTCTCTTTCTTCAAGGGTGAAAAGTACTTGCTTTGAACTCAACCATTCTTTGACTCAGCGTAAAAAAGATCCACCGCTTGGATAGAGGTTTCCTTCTCTTTCTTCTTTCTTCCCCTCAAGCCCCACAAGGGTTTTAGGTCTGCAGATAAACTTCCATTTCACCATCCTGTATTTACGCTTGTTGTCCGCCGAATTCCAGTAGAAGGCACCCCTGTGTTTTGTCAAACCCAGCGTGTGTCCCGCCCGAAAGGAGGTAGAAACCCACCACGAACATGGGGAGGGAGGAAAGGCAAGCGTTGATTAGGGCGACCTTGCCAGCTTGAGTATTGTAGCGACCTCTCCACAGCAGGACCCGGTTGCCTACCTTAGAAACAATCGGAGCGAAATCCTTAGCCAGCAACTTGTGAGGGGAAATCGATAGGCCAAGATACTTGAAGGGGAAAGAGCCTAGGGAGCAATTTAGGAGATGAGCAAATCTTTGGGCCTCAACGTCCGAGACCCCAGTAAAATGACTTCACTCTTGGCAAAATTGATCTTGAGACCAGAGAGAGCTTCAAAGCAGAGGAGAAGGAACTTCAAGTGAGTTATACTATCATCATTCAGTTCAACCATTATGATGGTAGCGTCCGCATATTGGAGGTGGGAGATTCCATTAGGGGCAAGGTGGGAGCTGACAGGGGTAATATGACCACCTGCCACAACCCGAGTCAGAATGTGGGAGAGGGAGTTAGCTACAAAGTTGAAGAGAAGGCACTACTAGAAAAAGGGCTATAGCTAATATAGACATTAGTGGTGCACTGTGCACCACTGCTAAATGGCAGTGGCGCACCACACATGGGTGCGCCACTAATGTCCATATTACTAATGGCGCACCTTGTGTGTGGTGCGCCATCGCTAAGTTTCTCCTGGGCACACCCCCTCCCCAGACTTACCAGTGGCGCACCATGGTTTGGTGCGCCACTACTAATATTTTTTTTTCAAAACTAGTAATGGCGTACCACACACCAGGTGCGCCATTAGTAACCCTGGTTACCAATGGCATATTCTTAGGAGGTGTGCCATTGGTAACCTGAGAGCAGCTAGATATTTTTTACAGCCACCTACCACACTCACTTTCCCCACTTCATTCTCTCCACCTCTACCAAGCTTGGTCTTGGCTGCCTCCTCCTCCTCACCTTATTTGCACCATAGATTCACCCAAATTAAGTGGTTAAATTTCCTTTTTTGATAGGTAAGTAAGGGGAAAGCTTTCTTTATGTTCTAGATCTACTTTTTTCTCCCTCCAACAACGTACACACTTTTTATGGCCTAGATCTACGTATGTTTGTGGTGTTGCATATGTTTGTGTTTGCAGGTACCGGTATTTGAAATGTGATAGTTGCCAATATTTTGCCGGAATGTTGATTCATTTCTGTTTCGGTGAGAATTTGGCACTATGCATTCTTTTTGGTCCTATTTTTAGGCAAAGTCATGCCAAATTTTTTTTGGTTCTAAAATATCGTTTTGCTCTACCCCGCAGGCAACCATGGTCCGCACGATGACCAAAGGCATCATGAATAGGTTTTTCAGCTTCGCGAAGGCCGAGATGCTTCAAAAGAATGAGACGGAGATAAGATGTCCGTGTCGAAGATGCAAGCTGAAGAGCCTTATGGACCCGGATTCCAGACAGGTGCAGGACCACCTGCTCTTGCGTGGTTTTATGGATGGCTATCGGTGGCAAGGTGATGAAGATGATTATGAAGTCGTCCATGGGGTCCGCGCAAGAAATAAGGAAGGGCAGCAAGACAATAGCGGCGAGGGCGGGCGAGAAGACGAAGAATCTCTAAGACATGATCACGAAGTAGATGCATGCCACAGTCATCATGTAGAAGATGTCGGACATGATGATGAGGAAGATCAAGACGAAGGGCATGATCATGAAGATGAAGATGCCGGAGCAGACGACGATGGACCATCGATGGGCTGGGTGCAGGACCCTCATATTCAAGAGCTGCTTCTCAAGCAGATGGATGATAACCCACAAGTATAGGGGATCGCAACAGTTTTCGAGGGTAGAGTAGTCAACCCAAATTTATTGATTCGACACAAGGGGAGCCAAAAAATATTCTCAAGTATTAGCAGCTGAGTTGTCAATTCAACCACACCTGGATAACTTAATATCTGCAGCAAGGTATTTAGTAGCAAAGTAATATGATAGTAGTGGTAACGATAGCAACGAAAAAGTAAATAAGCGAAGAACAATATATGAAAAGCTCGTATGCAATGGATCGGTGATAGAGAATTATGCCGGATGCGGTTCATCATGTAACAGTCATAACCTAGGGTGACACAGAACTAGCTCCAATTCATCAATGTAATGTAGGCATGTATTCCGAATATAGTCATACGTGCTTATGGAAAAGAACTTGCATGACATCTTTTGTCCTACCCTCCCGTGGCAGCGGGGTCCTAGCGGAAACTAAGGGATATTAAGGCCTCCTTTTAATAGAGTACCGGACCAAAGCATTAACACATAGTGAATACATGAACTCCTCAAACTACGGCCATCACCGGAAGTGGTCCCGATTACTGTCACTTCGGGGTTGCCGGATCATAACACATAGTAGGTGACTATAGACTTGCAAGATAGGATCAAGAACTCACATATATTCATGAAAACATAATAGGTTCAGACCTTAAATCATGGCGCTCGGGCCCTAGTCACAAGCATTAAGCATAGGAAAGTCATAGCAACATCAATCTCAGAACATAGTGGATACTAGGGATCAAACCCTAACTAAACTAACTCGATTACATGATAAATCTCATCCAACCCATCACCGTCTAGCAAGCCTACGATGGAATTACTCACGCACGACAGTGAGCATCATGAAATTGGTGATGGAGGATGGTTGATGATGACGATGGCTACGGATTCCCCTCTCCGGAGCCCCGAACGGACTCCAGATCAGCCCTCCCGAGAGAGTTTAGGGCTTGGCGGCGGCTCCGTATCGTAAAATGCGATGAATCCTTCTCCTTGATTTTTTCTCTCCGAACACGAATATATAGAGTTGGAGTTGAGGTCAGAGGAGGTCCATGGGGCCCACGAGGTAGGGGGTGCGCCCAGGGGGGCAGGCGCGCCCCCACCCTCGTGGCTAGGGTGTGGGCCCCTGGTCTTGATCTTTTGCCAGTATTTTTTTATTATTTCCAAAAATACGCTCCGTGGAGTTTCAGGTCATTTCGAGAACTTTTGTTTCTGCTCATAAATAACACCATGGCAATTCTGCTGAAAACAACGTCAGTCCGGGTTAGTTTCATTCAAATCATGCAAGTTAGAGTCCAAAACAAGGGCAGAAGTGTTTGGAAAAGTAGATACGATGGAGACATATCAACGGGTAACGCAAGAGCTGCCGCTCGAGAGAAAGCCAAGCTGGATCAACTGGAGATAGACGCGGTTACTCCATTGTACGAAGGATGCAAGCCTGAGGATACCCGCCTGAAAGTAACACTCATGGCTCTGGAGATGAAGGTAAAACACAAAATGACTGACGCATGCTTCGACGAGAACATGTCATTCTGGCACGAATGTCTTCCCAAGGGGAACAAGTGCCCGGCCAGTTTCGAGGAGGCGAAGAAAATTGTGTGTCCTCTGGATTTACCGCACGTGAAATAACATGTGTGCATGAACGATTGCATCATTTATCGGGACGAGCACGCGGAGTCTACCATATGTCCGATGTGCGGCGTCACTCAATACAAGAAGAGGAAGAAAGCTCCTCGAAAAGTGGTGTGGTACTTTCCGATCACTCCTCATCTGCTATGGTATTTCGCGGACCCTAAGCTAGCAAAGCTCCTGCGTTGGCACGCAGATAGGGAGGAGAAGAAGCGAGAAGATGACGGAAATGATCTAGAGATAAATAAAAAAGACAAGATGCTGAGTCACCCTAAGGATGCGAGCCAGTGGCAAGCGTTGAACTTTGAACACCCAGAATTTGGGGACGATCCAACGAACATTGTGCTGGGCGCGAGCACCGATGGAGTCAATCCGTTTGGCAGCCAGAGAAGCACACATAGCACCTAGCCTGTGTTTGTGTGGATGTACAACCTTCCCCCTGTATGTGCATGAAGAGGAAGTACATTCACATGAGTATGCTAACTGAAGGGCCGAAACAACCAGGGAACGACATCAATCTGTATCTGGGGCTGCCGAAAGAAGAGCTAGACACGCTGTGGAAAACGCCAGCCAATACGTGGGACGCCGCAGTGAAAGAATATTTCCCTATGAGAGCCGCACTGCTCACGACGGTGCACGACTATCTCGGTTACGGATATGTCGCGGGGGAGGTGGTCCACGGATTTTGTGCATGCGTCAGGTGCATGGATGACACAACGTATCTCCAACTAGATAGAGATCCCGGGTCTTTGAAAACCGTGTTCATGGGACATCGAAGGTGGCTTCGCGATGATGACTCATGGAGAAAACGCAAGGATTTGTTCAATGGTGAAACCGAACCCCGAAGACCCCTAGGTATGAGGAGCGGCGAGGAAATAGACGAGCTATTGAAAAATTGGAAAGAGTGCCCACCGCCGGGAAAGAAGCGAAAGGTGCCAGAGCCGCTGCTGAAGGTATGGAAAACAAGGTCTGTTTTCTGGGACTTGTCGTACTAGAAGATTCTCCGTGTGCCTCACAGCCTTGATGTCATGCATATCACGAAGAACGTGTGCCAGAGTCTGCTTGGTACCCTGCTCAACATGCCAGAGAGGACCAAAGATGGGCCGAAAGCAAGGGCATACTTGAAATCAATGGGCATCAGGGAGGAGCTTCACGCAAAACGCCCTAATGATGATGATGATGATGAGGCGAAGGACACAGAAAGTCATCGCAAAGGCAAAAGGGCCAAGAAGATCGAATATGAGTGCCCTCCCGCGTGCTTCACTCTAAGTCAGGAGGAGATCGAGCAGTTTTTCACCTGCCTCGTAGGAGTAAAACTTCCTTACGGTTATGCGGGGAAGATAAGCAGATACCTAGACTCAGCGAAGCAGAAGTTCAGCGGGATGAAGTCTCACGACTGTCATGTGCTGATGACGCAGATACTTCCAGTTGCAATCCGTGGGATCATGGACGCGCACGTCCGTGAAACGCTATTTGTCCTATGCAACATTTTCGACGTCATCTCTCGGAAGTCGGTTGGCGTGAGGCAGCTCAGAAGGCTACAGGAAGAGATCGTGGTGACACTATGCGAGCTTGAGATTTACTTCCCGCCCGCATTCTTTGACGCTATGGTGCATCTACTGGTCCATATCGTTGAGGATATCATCCAACTCAGGCCGACGTTCCTGCACAACATGATGCCGTTCGAAAGGATGAATGGTGTCATCAAAGGATACGGTCGCAACAGGGCACGTCCATATGGAAGCATAGCCAAGGGCTTTTTGACTGAAGAGTGCATCTCCTATTGCATGAATTATCTAGGCATTGAGAACCCCGTTGGTCTGCCCGTCAACAGGCACCTCGGCAGGCTCGTTGGATGGGGTCACCGCGAGGGTCGCCGTGAAATGCATGTTGACTTAAAGGGTCGACTCGCCGACTTTAAAAGAGCAAACCTAGTCGCGCTACAACACATAGACGTGGTCGATCCTTGGGTGGTAGAGCACAAAACCTTTATTGAGAAGACGTACAATGACCGAGGCCAATAGAGGACGGATGGAGATATAATCAAAGAGCACAACTCACGTTTCACGCGTTGGTTCAAGGAGAAGCTTCTGTCGTACCCTTTACATGAGGATCATTCCGCGGAAGAAAAAAACTCATATTCGCCTTGTCACAGGGCGCTGAGCACAATCTGATGACCTATGAGGCGTACGATATCAACTACTACACATTCTACACCGAGGAAAAGGACATGAAGAGCGATTATCAGAACTTCGGGGTAACAACAGAATCCTACACCGGTAACGACAAGGACAGATACTACGAAAGGATCGAGGAGATCTGGGAGCTGAGCTACACTGGAGAGAAGGTCCCGATGTTCCGTGTCAGATGGGTCAAGAGCATCCTAAAAGAAGACCGGTATTTCACCACCATGGTTATACCGGAAGCCAAATCCAAGACCGCAGGTGCAAACATCACTGCGAAAAATGAGCCATGGGTACTGGCTTCCCAAGTGGACCAATGCTTCTTCATTACCGACCCGTCAAAGCCCAGTCGTGTTGTCATGAGGAGAGGCAAAAGGAACATCATTGGAATGGATGGAGTCGCCAATGAGCAAGACTTCGACAAGTACGATGACCCGAAGATGGAACATGATGACGACTATGAAGTACCATACACCACAAGAAGAAGCAGGACCACCCTACCTAAAGGACGTTCGTTCAAGAGAAGAACTCAAGGGGTTCCAGGGCTAAATTATTCAACCGCGAGAAAGAAGGGTAGGAAGATTGTGAAAAGATAACTAAGATTGAATCACGACGTGTCGGCCGTGTGTGTGTGTGTGTCAGTGGCAAGCTCAATTATTACATGCAACTAAATTATTACATGTATCACTTGATTTCAACCATGTCATCTAATTCTAAATCTTTGCAAAATGGTTTTATCACTCCATTTGCATTTTCCTTTTATTTTATATCAAATCTTAAATTACTACATGCAACTAAAAATCCAAAAAAAGTTAGTAATGGCGCACCCGGAGAAGGTGCGCCATTGCTATCACGGCGTTTACGGCGCACCCCTAAATGGTGCGCCATTGATATACCGATTTTTATGGCGCACCCCTAAAAGGTGCGCCATTGCTAACCCTCCCCCACTAAAATATCCAAGACGACTACCCAGCCGGTCGTCCTTCTCCCCAATCTGCACACCACTACCGTGACTTCACATCGCTGCCGCCCCCACCCACCGGCGACCTCGCTCCCGAAGCCCCACCGCGGCCGCTCCGGCTCGCGGTCCTCGTCGGGCTCCTCATCCCGCTCCGCGTCCTCGGGCTCCTCGCGCTCGCGCTCGCGCTTCCACTCCCTCTCGTCCTCCTCATCCTCGCCCGCCCGCTTCCGGGGGCGCTCCCCTCCCGCCGCCAAGTGCAGGTGAGCAACCGCCCCTCCCTTTCCCTTCCCTTCCCATTCCCTCCTCTCTCACTTGTCTCTCTTCTGCCAGCCGCCGCCGCCACCCGGCTCATCCTCTGCCTCCAGCGCATCCGGTCGCCCCTGCTGCTCCGTCCCCCAACACCTCTTGCCACCAGAGTTGGCCCTCCAGGTAGCTTCCTCCCTTCACCACTTCTAGCACCCCTCCCTCTCTCTGATGCGTTTTTCTTCTTGAACACTAACCCTAACCTGAACCCACCTGTTCAGCAGGACGCCTCACTCCAGTCACTCGATCTACGCAGCCCACGGTCGGTCAACTCCACCACCGGAGGACTAAGGAGCAAGAAGCACCGGGGCTCTTGGTCTGGGAGCAATCAGGGTATGCTTCACCTCTTTCAATTCTGATTTATCATGCAAAAACGAGCAAGAAGTACTTTTTTAAATTATGATCAAAGAAGTATGTACAACCTACCACAAAAGAAGTGTGGCTGAAACTGATGAGGATGGTGATGCATAGTAGTGTGAATCTGTGATGAACACTGTTCCTTCCTTGATGAATGCATGAAGGTTTTTTTTGGTGATGAGAATTAGGATGCATGGTGATGTTGAAGATAGGCACATTTGCATGCATGTATGTGTAGCATTGTAGTTTGGTTGGTTTCAGCTTGTTTATAGTAGAGAGGACGCAGTGGTGTCTCTCTGACTGTAACTGTTAAATAGTAAAAAATGCACGCTCCAGCTTGTTAGCATTAGAAAGGTACATACACAAAACATTTGCCTGTGTTATTTTGTGCTTTTCACCTGTTCTTGCTTGAAAACAGACAATGTTTCATCCATTCAAACTATTGTCTGCTCATACTAGAATTATATTGTGCTGAAAGTAACGAGGCTGGTGATGACCAAACACTTACTTTTACTTGACCAATGAATGCGGCTAATTTTTGTCCATTTGGGACGGAGACGGCAAATGTGACTGAACTGAGGCTCCTTCAGTTCAATATTTTGTGCAGGGACAAATAGTTACCCCTTTCTCCTGAAATATTGATTAATTTCTATTTCGGTTGAGAATGGGGCACTCCTAGGTCAAGAAAATTAGCAAAGGTCATGCCCAATTTTCTTGACCTAGAAGGTGCCAGATTCTCAACCGAAACAAAAATTAATCAACATTTATAGACAATGTTATTTCTACAAAGCAAATATTTCTAAGTGGCTTTTATAGTTTTCCCTTAAGTTGAAATGCAAACTATTTTTTCTTCCTGCAGGAAGAACAATAGTGCACTTAGTAGGATAGAAAATATATAACCTGCAATAGTGCACTTAGTAGGATAGCAATGGTGCACTTGGAACAATCTTTTGGGTAAAGGGGTGTTTATAACCTGTAATGTGAAAATATATAGGATAGAAGAATAGATACTACCCTGATCTCATCCAATAACTCTAGTAGCATTTTTTCCTATTTAGAGCAAACATGGCCGACAACGATGAGGCCGGCGGTTCGGGCAAGCAATTCTGGGAGCTGTCCCAGGAGATGGAGGAAGAACCTCACCGCTATGATGACGCCGCGGAAGACACCGATCCCGACTACACAACCCCTAGTGGTGTCGGGGATGACACCATTGATGGTGCCGCCGGGGATGCCACCACTGATGATGGCAGCGAACGCACAGATGGCAGCCAACTGAAGAGGCAACGGAAGGACTGGCGCCCAAACATGCTCGGCACCGTCAAGGAGGAATTTACTGAAGTGTCCTCTAGTGGGCATCCAATGGCGCCCAAAGAATTAGTCAGTGGGTACACGGGACAACTCGGGTGCATTCTCCGAAGCACCGTCTCGATCAACACCGAGAACCTAAGGCATCGTGACCGAGGGAATTTGCGCAACCTCCTCTTCACGAAGCTGCATGAATGATACAAGTTCCCCGGTGACTTCGCAAACACATGCCTCTTAGGGAATAAAGTGAACAGTGCCGCCCTCACGAAGGCGAGCATGGCCCTGGCTACTTGGAGAGCCGCGATGAAGAGAAGGATTATAAGGGGAGATATTTATGAGAAGATCAAGGAGACAAATCCTTCGATCAGTGAAGCTGACTAGTTGGAGTTTAAGGTCAAGTGCGAGAGCAACGCATCCGCGGAATCAAGTCAGTGGGGGGAAGATATGCGGGACTTGAACTTAGGGGTCCACAAACTCGGTCCCGGTGATTACAGAGTGGCGAAACCTAAATGGGACAAGGAGGACGCGGAGCGTGCCGAGCAAGGCCTACCACCCCTCTTCGATAAATACCATGAAAAGCGGACCTGGAACTATGTCAGTGCCCGGTACAAGGTGGACCCGGTAACAAAGGAGCTTACCACGGATCCAAAGGTGAAGGCGCTTGAGCTTGTTCTGGTAAGGAATACACCCCTGCGTAATTAGCTCCATATGGTTGCATTCTAATTAATGAAGCCAAATTTCTAAATGGTTCATGTTCCTTCCGCAGGAAACTGAAAGCAGTAGCGCGGGGTCGTCTCAGAGCTCCCCTTGGGACACCACTTTAAATAGGGCGTTGAACGTAATGAAACACAAGGATAAGTTCAGTAAGCCGTCGTCAGGTCGTGTGGCCGACAAAGGCTTGTCCACGAAATGGTCGGAATACTATAAGGCTGGGCGAAAGGAGAGAAAGACCAGCTCGGAAAGCCAGGAGCGCGAGGTTAAAGAACTCAAGGCACAAGTGGGGCGGATTCCGGAGATAGTCCAAGAGCAAGTGCGAGACCAAGTGGGAGCGACGATCACTTCCATTATGCCTTGGTTGCTTGAGGGGCTGCAAGGGTGGATTGCGGGCGGCCAACAGGGGCCGCCCTTGATTCCCAGCTTCACGGGCAGCAACTCGCACAATGCGCCGGCATTGGTGTCTCCAGCGGAGGCGGCATTGGTGTCTCTGGCGGAGGCGCCGTCATTGGAGCTTATGCACCCGGGTGTGGGAAGAATATGCCGGCCGGCACCTCGGTAGCAAGCGGCCCCTCCGTCACTTGCACACCCCCTGTTGGCGGTGCCTCGACATTAGCCGAGCTCGACGTCATCATGGTAACTAAGCCTCGGCCGATGACTTGATCTCTTTGCCTTTGACTGGGCATCCCTGACGCCCTACATGTTTTCGCAGGGCGCCGCCAACGTTCCATGCACTCTCCTGCACTTCGTGGACAGTGAGTTGATCGATGTCGCCAAGGCCAAAATCGTTGAACTGGGCAACAGCGTGTTCCATGGTAATCCAATGCCACCCACCATGTATAGGGTTCAACTGGTTCGGGTGCTGTGGGGCTGCGATGACTTGTTACCTCCGTATCGACCCCCTGGGGCCGACGAAGATGATGTGATGAACCTTAGCGCCTGCTTAGGCTGGTCCATGCTTTGGCCAAAGAGCCAGATTCGTTTGGGGGTGGGGGACACCACCCCACAGACAACACCACCAGTCATGTCGGCGCCAAGCCATGGCAAGACCGCCGCAACGCTACCGCCGTAAGCTGATCCGGACAAGCATATGGCACAGGATCCGAAAGACGACGACAATACATTTTCCAACGTCGATAAGTACATGAACGGACATGGGTACAATGACGAATTCTTGGGGCCTCCTTCTCAAGAACCCAACCCTGCAAAAGACGATCACGATCTAGCTGGTACCGCGGAGAAACCCAATTGCAACATGCGTCGTCTGGCGTTCAGTTCTCAGGAGACGCCTCCAGCTGCCGCCTTCACCGAGACTCAAATAGCTGAGGTGCGAAATATTATCATCCCCAACACACTCAAGAAGGTGGTCTCTAAGCAGAACTCGATCCCGTTACAGCAGAAGAAGCAGAAGGGGCGGAAAAGAAAAAATAACAAGGGTGCGAGCCAGCCGGCACCGAGTACGATCCATGCTCAGGACGGGCCACCAATACCTAAGGATATCTCGAGGAGGGTGCATGTGGCGGGTAGGCCGATGCTACCGACTAATTTTCTCAATGCTGCAACCGGTGCTATGCGGAGTCTGCATGACCGTGTTCTTTCTATGGAGATCTGGCATCTCTCCGAGAGTGAAGTGGCATACCCGGTTTTCGTGGCCAAGGTGCCAGAGGGCAAGGGCTTTGTCGATAGCACCATCGGCCGTATGATCGTCCTGCGGTTTTATGACATCTACGCTATGTTTAACCTTCATCCACTGCACTACACCTTCATTCAGCTATTTTCGCTCAGTATGGAGATGCAGATCATTAGAGAAAAGACCCCGGACATCATGATAGTCGACCCCTTCTACATGCGTGCCAAGATCTTGGGCAGCGTTGGGGACCGACAAGTCGCGAGTTCATACCTCGAAGGCGTCATTCTGGCGAACCCAGATAAGGATAACTTCCTCGTGCCTTACTTTTCCGAGTAAGTCATCCCCTCACCGCCCCGTAACATATGATTTTTTTAGATTTCGATCATTCTTTTTTTCCTAGCATTCCGTGTTTTGTGTAGTGACACACATTGCACACTCATCCTCTTAAGCCCGAAATATTCCATGGCCACGTATTTCGACTCGGACCGTCAGTCGAAGAAATACTACACAAATATGAAGAAAGTTCTTGATGATGCTCTCCCCGGCTACGCCAAATCTGGAGGCACCTTGAGGAGGCCAATTTGTAGGTACGGCAAGCATGTGTTCACCCACATAACGACGTTCCCCTGCGTCAAGCAGCTGCCTGGTAGTCAGAAGGATGCCTACGACGCCCTCCATCACATGCGGGCGATCGTACGGGACCATAATCACCTTATGCTACCAAATAATCTCAAAGAATGGGCCGCACACTTGTCGGCAATCCAGGACGAGGACATCAGACAAGAATTCTTTCGCATCCAGTCGGAGTTTGCGGAAATCATCTATCAAGATGTCCTTCGTACCTCGGGGCAGTTCTACCTCAAATATCAACCGTCCAACAGTGAAATAGAAACAACGCTACAAATGTAGGCTGACAACGACCGCACATTCATGATCATCACGAAAGACGGCGGCTTCATCCACGCTCCGGTCCCTGAGTCGAGTCGAAAGTATTGATGCTATGTAGTTCTGAAATATCGATTAGCTCATGTTGTAATTAAACTTTAATGAACTTGTATGTCTCTTTAGTTTGGACAGTCGTTCAACTTATATGTAATCGATGCTATTTATTAATAGGACCATGAATCGTGCTATTACCGTGTTGCTTTTCTCTTCCGATCCGTTTGTTGCATACTTATATATTGCTTATATATTATCTATGAATTGCTACTAACGTTTTGTTTGTCTAGTGCATAGAGATGCCGTCGTATGTCGTGTACAAGGGTAAGTGTCGGTGTCAAAACCGGCGGATCTCGGGTAGGGGGTCCCGAACTGTGCGTCTAGGCGGATGGTAACAGGAGACCGGGGACACGATGTTTTTACCCAGGTTCGGGCCCTCTCGATGGAGGTAAAACCCTACGTACTGCTTGATTAATATTGATGATATGGGTAGTACAAGAGTAGATCTACCACGAGATCAGAGAGGCTAAACCCTAGAAGCTAGCCTATGGTATGATTGTCTCTTTTACGGACTAAAACCCTTTGGTTTATATAGACACCGGAGAGGGCTAGGGTTACACAGAGTTGGTTACAATGGTAGGAGATCTACATATCCGTACCGCCAAGCTTGCCTTCCACGCCAAGGAAAGTCCCTTACGGACACGGGACGAAGTCTTCAATCTTGTATCTTCATAGTCCAGGAGTCCGGCCGAAGGTATAGTCCGGCTATCCGGATACCCCCTAATCCAGGACTCCCTCAGTAGCCCCCGAACCAGGCTTCAATGACGACGAGTCCGGCGCGCAAATTGTCTTCGGCATTGCAAGGCGGGTTCTCCTCCAAATTCCGTGTACCTATTGAATAATGTCCGGTTTCTTGTAAATGTAGCGCTCCTTGGCTTCTACGCCCAATAATGGCCGTCTTCCATGTGTCAAATGAATACGAAAAGTGAGGGTGTTTTTATATTTACACCCCTAGCCGCGTGAATGAGCCGCCTATTTAAGGGGACGAGGATTTAGATCCAAACCACACCTTCTCCCCTCCGCGAGTATTCATCAGAGCGTATCCGACAGAGGTCCATTCTATCATGGCCGGCCGCCGCAACTCCTCCTTTCGCCCTTCCAGCCCTCAGCCTAGAGATTGGGAGAGATGAGCAAGTGGAGAGCGCCCCCAATCCCTTCAAAGGAGAGCGGGTATGCCTTGTCCCTTACTTAATAAGAGGGCTCGGATTTCCAATTCATCCATTTCTCCGAGGGCTCCTGGAGTTCTATGGCCTCCAACTGCACGACCTCACGCCTGCCTCCATATTGCATATCGCGGGCTTCGTAGCCCTTTGCGAGCTGTTTTTGGGCTGCGAGGCTCATTTCACGCTGTGGAAAAGGCTATTCTGCCTTGTGCCCCATTCTTAGAAGGGGTCAATATATCAAGTGGGCGGAGCCGAAGTGTGGCGCATCGCCGGGACCAGATATCTATCCGGAACCCCAAAGAAGACGTCCGAGGACTGGCCTTCGGAATGGTTTTATATAGAGGACGTCCCGCTGCCGGATCCTGTCCGGATCAGCCTCCCTGAGTTTGATAGTGCTCCCCTAAAGAAGCGCTTAAGCTGGCGTCCACGGAGCCCTCAGAGGGAAAGCGACAAGGACGTTCTTTACCTGATGGGCCGGATAAGATTGTTAGCTCATTCCGGACTGACCATGATCGGGGTCATGGCCGCGTGCATCATGCGAGGGGTGCAGCCACTCCAGTATAGAGGCCACCCCATGTGGGACTTCAACGGGGAGGACGACGCCACCCGCCACGGCCGTAAGGGGCCGGATTTGGCTGCCGCTCTAATAAAGATCTTGTCCGCTTTGTACAAGGGAGAAGAGGAGGAATTTCTCCGCGTCAACCCACAGGGTGGATTTTCTATGTACAATCCCCCAAGTTGGGTAAGTGGACACTTTTACTTGCCCATCCGTTTTATATTCCCATCGTTAAATATTCAGTCTAACGACTCCAACGCAGGAACTGTGCTAGGCTGTTAAAGAAATAAACAGCCCTCCTCCACAACCCAAGGATCCGGGACGGTCCCTCGACCCGGCCTCTCAAGAGGATCCAGACTTATTTGTGGAGCTGATTGATGGGGTGTTTCATCAATTGAGCAAGGACAACACCTTGGTGGCCCTTATGGCCGATTACCCAGGGCTACTCCCAGCCTCACAGGTAACTGAGACCGAAGTCCCAGCACTTTGAAAAGGGATCTATCCTCGCGTGTTTTCGATTGCCGTATGACAACCGTGTTTTGCAGGGGAGGTCCTTGAGATGGGAGCCGGAGCCTGCGGCGACTAGGCAACGAGGGGCGGCAAGGCCCCGCGGGCTGAAAAGAAGTGCGGTCCGGACTGAGACGCCGACGCAAAGGTATAGCGCGCCATCTTATTCCCAGGTGTTATTCCTTCAAGGCATATTAATGCTCGTGCTATCTTCAGGACGAAGAGACCTCGCCGGACTATATCCGGAGAGGTTGCCAATCGCGCCTCCACCAGCCAGGCTCCAAAGCCTGGTCCGGAAGCGGAGGCGAACACAAGGCGCGCACCGGACGCTCCTCCGACAGAGGATGCGGACAGGCTGTCTGCCACCAATTCCGAGGTGAAGAGTGCCATGAACCACATGCGTCGCCGGACAGTTCTTCGCGACGCTTGTTTCTCCCAAGAGGCATTGGATGCCTTCAATTCGGGAGATGCGTACCTCCGTGCCGCTCAAAATGGTCTAGCCAGAGCGACGGAGCAATATGTAAAAGACATATGGGTAAGAAAATTTTGGTAATTATATATATGCCAGTAGCCCCCGAGACTTGAAACAGTTAGAATAACTGATTTAAGGATCATTTGTTATGCAGGTTCTTACAGAAAAGAATACCCTACTGTCCCAGGAGCTGGAAGAGTGCAAAGCCCAACTTGAGGCCGCACTAGCCGCGGCAGGGGAGCCCAAGGAGATCCCTCTGGTAATATACTCTTCGAAAGATAAGTATTTTGCGAAGTGCAGCGTGGGTGCAAATCTGACAAATGAAATTACAGATGGCGCCGGATTAAATCCGGAAAAGCAACAACTCCTACGCCAGCTGAAGGCTGGTGAGAGTGTGCTGACAAAGGTGAGGCGGGAGAAGAACGATCTCCAAGATGCCAACACCAAGCTGGGCGTTGAACTGAAGGATGTTCGTGCCCAGCTGTTGGACTCCGTTGAGGAGAATCAGCGGCTTCGACGCAGCATATTTAGTAAGTGCTTAAACGAACTTTGAAAAAAGAGTTCGGCGAGGAAGTCGACTAACAGAGTAATGTCTGTAGGTATGCTAACAGGTCGTCCTGCAGAGGAAATGCCCGGTTCTATGGGTGACCTTCTTCCCGAGCTCTCACAACTGCACGAGCGAGTTCGGCAGGTGATGCAAGGCGTCGCCCAAGCCTTGTGGCCATCCGTCTCCATGCCCGAAGGCCTTGGAGAGCTTGTAGAGAAGCTGAAGGGAGCGCGACGACGCTTCCGATTGTGGAAGATGTCGGCCTGCCGTCAAGGCGCCCGGGAGGCCTGGGCCATGGTGAAGACGCGGTACACGAAGGCTGAGCCAAACCACATGGCCGAGGTCGGACCCGTGGGGCCTGATGGGAAGGAGATCCTTGCGAGCTTAGTATACGGCCAATTAGAATTGGCCGCAAAGTATTCCCAACAGGACTGTAAGCTAGACAGCCTGTTAGATGGTATTGAAGAGGAATACAATTAGTCAGATTGACTATGTAATTTTAATTGACATGTGTAATGCCTTCTAGCCGGATTGTAGATCGTTTGTCATGGCCGACCTTTTCGCTTCAACCTCGGGACCTGACGGTCCGGAGTGTGTCCGAATACCCTCGCGGTTATATAAGAACCGGGGTATGCATGGAGACCAGGCGTAGGGGTCATTAGTGCTTGAATAGACAAGTGCCCAACTAGTTATGTTATATTACATGGTTAGTAAGAAACATCTTCCAGGGAGAATAGTTCCGTTAGGGGTTCCTTTCCCTGGGAGGCATGCCCTAAAGTGCATGTCCATTCTGCGAAAAGAGACACAGGAAAAACATCTGGGGGCGTATAGATAAATAAGTGAAAAAGATCATCTTTAGTTCACCGACCAAATATTCCCTTAAGAACGCTAGCTTTCGGCTTCACCCAGTCTGAGGTACACATCCGGCTGACCCGGCAGTAACAATCGCAGAGGTGCTCCCTTTACCACCTAGCCGAACAATCGGGAACGTAGGGGTAAGCACAGGAGCCAAGCAACCCAGCTTGGCCAAAACTTAAGTCATATCGATGCATATAATGGTGAATAAAAGGTACATGCGGAAGTGTGACACATGTGTTAGGCATGAAGCCCGTATAAATAAGCTTCTGTTTAAAGAAGCCCCTAGGTTTAATGAGCGCAGATAGTGCGTCACTTTATGAGCCTTTAAAGGCTATAAGAGAGAGAGAGGAGAAGGAGAGAAATGTAAGACAGAAAGTATATAAAAAATGGACAGAGGAAGCAGACGAACACAGAGTCCGGCGCTAGGCATAGAATCTTCGGAGACGGGCTGCGTTCCATGGGTTCGGCTCGAGTCGGTTATCCGATGCATCTCGCAGGCGGTACGCTCCACCAGTCAGGACTTGGTCAATTATGAAGGGACCTTCCCACTTGGGCTTGAGTTTGTCCTTTTTCTTGTCCGGCAGGCGTAGAACTAATTCGCCAACGTTGTAATTTTTGGCCCGTACTTCTCTGCTTTGGTATCTTTGAGCCTGCTGTTGATAGAATGCGGAACGGGCTTTTGCCACGTCACACTCTTCCTCCAAGGCGTCCAAACTGTCCTGCCGATCGAGCTCGGCTTATCTTTCTTCGTATATGCGCACTCGAGGTGAGTCATGAATTATGTCGCAGGGAAAAACTGCCTCTGCGCCGTACACCATGAAGAATGGTGTGTATCCGGTGGTGCGATTTGGCGTGGTCCGCAGCCCCCAGAGTATGGAGTCGAGCAACTCTACCCAGTGCGTATTAGATTCCTTAAGGGACCGCACTGATTTGGGTTTGATATCGCTCATGATAAGACCATATGCACGTTCGACCTGGCCGTTAGTTTGTGGGTGATAGACGGAAGCATAATCGAGCTTGATGCCCATGTTTTTGCACCAGAGTTTTACCTCGTCGGCCGTAAAGTTCGTGCCGTTATCAGTGATGATGCTGTGGGGGACGCCGTAATGGTGTACAACCCCGGATATAAAGTCTATCACCGGTCCGGATTCGGCCGTCTTAATAGGCTTGGCTTCTATCCATTTGGTGAACTTATCCACCATGACCAGTAAGTATTTTTTCTTGTGGGTTCCGCCTTTAAGGGGTCCAACCATGTCAAGCCCCCAGACCGCGAAGGGCCAAGTGACGAGGATATTTTGGAGGGCGGTGGGTGGCATATGGCTTTGGTTTGCAAAAAGCTGGCAACCGACGCATCGCTGGACTAAGTCCTGGGCGTCTGCCCGGTCCGTCGGCCAATAAAAGCCTGTACGGAAGGCCTTGCTTACAAGGGACCGAGCTGCAGCGTGATGACCGCCGAGTCCGGCATGAATTTCAACCAGGAGGTTCCGCCCTTCCTCTTCGGAGATGCACCTTTGAAGGATCCGGTAGTGCTTTTCTTATAAAGCTCTCCCTCATGGACTTTATAGGCTTTAGATCGCCGCACTATGCAGCGTGCCTCATTTTGGTCCTCGGGGAGTTCCTGCCTAGTAAGGTAGGCGAGGAATGGTTCTGTCCACGGGGCGATGACGGCCATTATTACGTGGGCTGAAGGTGTTATTTCATTGGTAGAGCCTCCAATTATGTCAGAGTGTTCGGTGTCGGGCAGTGCGGTTGGGTCCGGGCTGTTATTGCCGGGTTCCCCTTCCCATACTACGGATGGCTTGAACAGCCTTTCCAAGAAGATGTTGGGGGGGACTACATCGCGTTTTGCGCCGATGCGTGCCAGGACATCTGCCGCCTGATTATTTTCCCGGGCTATATGGTGAAATTCGAGCCCTTCGAACCGAGCTGACATTTTTAGGATGGCGTTGCGATAAGCTGCCATTTTTTGATCCTTGGCATCAAAGTCTCCATTTATTTGGGGTATTGCGAGGTTCGAGTCCCCGCGCACCTCTAGGTGTTGAATGCCCATGGATACTGCCATCCGGAGACCATGTAAAAGGGCCTCATATTCGGCTGCATTGTTGGAGTCTGTGTACATTATTTGGAGTACGTATTGAACTGTGTCTCCTGTGGGGGACGTCAAAACGACGCCATCCCCTAGACTGGCCAACATTTTGGAGCCGTCGAAGTGCATGACCCAGTTTGAATATGTGCCGTACTCTTTAGGGAGTTCGGCCTCCGTCCATTCTGCGACAAAGTCGGCCAAAACTTGCGACTTGATAGCTCATCGTGGCTTGTAAGTTATGTCGAACGGGAGGAGCTCAATGGCCCATTTTGCAATCCAGCCCGTCGCGTCGTGGTTGTTTATAATATCGTTAAGTGGCACTTCCGAGGCTACTGTTATTGAACACTCTTGAAAGTAGTGTCGCAGCTTCCGGGATGCCACAAATACCGCGTACGCAATCTTTTGATAATGCGGGTACCGTGACTTGCACGGAGTAAGGACAGTGGACACATAGTAGACCGGCTGTTGAAGGGGGAATTTGTGTCCGTCCGTTTCTCGTTCGATGACGAGCACTGCGCTTACGACCTGATGGGTTGCTGCAATGTATAATAGCATTGGTTCGCCAATGTTTGGCGCGGCCAGGACTGGGTTTGTTGCCAAGATGGCTTTTATTTCGTCGAGTCCGGCCGTGGCTGCATCCATCCACTTGAAGTGTTTGGTGCGCCGAAGGAGGCGGTAAAGGGGTAGGGCCTTTTCTCCCAAGCGGGAGATAAAGCGGCTTAGAGCCGCCACGCATCCGGTTAATTTTTGTATTTGTTTGAGGTCCTTTGGGATATCCAATTGTGACAGAGCTCGGATCTTGGCTGGATTTGCTTCAATTCCTCTACCGGATACAATGAAGCCCAAGAGCTTTCCGGCTGGAATGCCGAAAATGCATTTTTCTGGGTTGAGCTTGATGTCATATGTTCGGAGGTTATCGAATGTTAGCCTCAAGTCGTCTACTAGAGATTCGACATGTCTTGTTTTAACGACCACATCATCTACGTATGCCTCCACTGTTTTGTCGATCTGGTTTGCCAGACATGTCTGAATCATGCGCTGATATGTTGCGCCGGCGTTTTTGAGCCCGAAGGGCATTGTGTTGAAGCAGAATGGGCCGTATGGTGTGATGAATGCCGTTGCGGCTTGGTCTGACTATGCCGTCTTTATTTGATGGTAGCCGGAGTATGCGTCGAGGAAACACAACGAATCGTGTCCTGCGGTAGCGTCGATAATTTGATCGATGCGGGGGAGAGGGAAGGGATCCTTTGGGCAAGCCTTGTTGAGGTCTTTAAAATCAACGCACAGCTGACAGGATTTGTCCTTCTTTGGTACCATCACCAGGTTTGCTAGCCAGTCCAGGTGTTTTATATATTTGATGAATCCGGCCTCCAATGGCTTGGTTAGTTCCTCTCCCATGGCATGTCTCTTAGGTTCAGAAAAACGCCGAAGAGCCTGTTTGACCGGCTTGAATCCTTTTAGGATATTTAAGCTGTGTTCGGCCAGCCTGCGTGGGATTCATGGCATGTCTGAAGGGTGCCAGGCGAAGATGTCCCAGTTCTCTCGTAGGAACTCTCGCAGCGCGGCGTCTACATCAGGGTTTAACTGTGTGTAACGCCCCGAGACCATTGCGCCAGGTGTCTTCCAGTTATTCGCTGTTGTTGCCATGTCATTTGCCTGCGTGTTGCATTTCATCATGTCATCATGTGCATTGCACCATCATGTTTTCAAAACTTGCATCCGTCCGGGTTCCCCCAGTTCCGTCCGTTGTCCGTTCTGAGCCCAACCACACTCGCACGCGCCCGCGGCATGTCCGATATATTATTTTATAAGTGGCCGGAAAATGTTCTCGGAATGGGTTGAAAGTTGGCGTGCGGTCTTATTTTAGTGTAGGAAGACCGCCAGTCAAATTTCATCGCGTTCAGAGTCCGTTTGGTAGCCCAACCGTTAACTATAGTGACAATATAGTCTGTCAAAACGTCGGACGTTTTCGGTCTCCGGAAACAGTCGCCGGGTCTCTCTCTTCTCTTCTCTCAGCCCAAGGCTTTCTGCACGGCCCACTACCTACAGCCAGGTCCAACCTAAGCTCTCTCGTCACACCGCGTCCCTCCTCGCGCACGCGTCCGAAAGCTGTCCCGGACCTGACCCGGGCAGTCGTCACCGTTGTGTCCGGAACATCTCCAAACATCTACAAAACATCACCGTTTTCTTATTTATACTACCTAGCTTTTTTATTCGTGACCGTCCGATTACGATCGGAGGGTCCAACCACTCCCCTCTTTCCATATATATATATAACCCCTAGTCTAATTTGAGACAAAACCCTAAAACCTAGGGGATGTCCCATCCATTCCGTGTCCGCCGCCGCCACCCACCCACCATCTCCATCGAGATCCTCCCAGATCCATCCACTCCACCCAGCCGACATGACCAACTCCCTCGTTTTTAGCACAAGCCAATCTCCTCCTCCTTCCAATCGATCCAACCAAGCCGCGCCGCTCTAATCCCGCAGGAGCCCGAGCTCCTCTGCCCAACAGCGCCTGATCTCCCCTCATCCCCGAGCTCCACTCGAACTCCCTCCTGCTCTGCTTCGTCCTGCTCTCCGAGCCCAATAGGAGAGGGACTCCTCCATGCCGTGCTCCTCACCGAGCCCTACCTCGTCGCCGGAGAGGATCTCCTGTAGGACCTCTGGCCTCCTCCCACGTCCAGCCGCAGAGCACCACGGCACCCCAATTTCCCGCGCCCCCTCTCGAACCAGGAGCAGGAGCTCATCCATGCGCTGGCCAGCAGCAGTGCGCCCCGCCTCGACTCGCCATGGAGACCACCGCGGCAAGGCCAGCCCTTGTCGCCCTTCTCCTTTTCCATCCCTTCTTCTTCCACCTCCCTAATCTCTCTGCTCCCTCTCTCTGCCGCCATGTACAGGGCTTCGACGCCGCTGCCTCCTCTGCTTCAGATCAACGCGCCGGCCGCCGGATCTGAACCTAGGCGTCGCCCGTCGCCGGAGCGTCGTCCCTGTCCCTACAGAACCTGCCGCTGACCTCTGCTTCCTCTTCTTCGAGCAGGAGTGCTCGTCCCCAAGTCCCGTGCGGCCTTTGTCGAGAGGAGGACGACAGTCTCGATGCCTGCGTTGACTGCGCCGCATCCGTACACGTACATCTGGTGGGCTCCAAGGCCCAGCCGCGCTCTCCAACTGCAGCCGAGTAACCAACCGACTGGGCCTCAGCCCACTGGTTGAGGCCACACCCGAGCGCCCTTTTTTTTGTTGTTGTTTTCCTTCTGTTGGGCCCAATCTCAGATGCAGCCCGATTCCTTTTTTCTCCGTGGAACAAATTTAGATATTATTCCAGAGACTGTAGTTTTTCAGAAAACCCCTTGCACAACATGCATATAATAACTCACAATTTGTGCATCGGATTAAAATGAATTATATATGAAATATGCTTAGTTTTTCATCTAGTTTCATTATATGTCATTTTCATCCATGTTTAAAATGTTGTTTGCATATAATTTGCTCCTATGCCATGCTAAAATGCTTTAATTCATAACTAATTAATCGTAGCTCGGTTTTAAACAAACCTTATATGTAAATGGGGTAGAAAAATGCCTAGATTTACTTGGCGAACTCATCTTGCGTGTTTAACAACTCTAAAATAATGTTTAGGGGAGAACCGTACCAAATCTATAATATGCTCATGAGGAGTTTCCGGACTTGTTGTTTGTTGTTTCCGGCCTCATTTAAACTTGACTAGATATGTAGTTTTCTTTTCTTCACCCTCTTGCCATGTTTAACAACATTTAATATTGTTGGGTACATAAACGAGAGAGAACTAAATAACTCATGTGGTGTTTTCTTCAATATGCAACTCCGTTGCATAATGAGCTCCACTTAATTTGTAGGATTGTTTGTGCACTTTGCCATGCCATGCTTCATTAAACCGGGCATGCATCATACTCGATTGTGCATCATGCCATGTTGATGTGTTGGTTGTTTACTATGTTGTTTGCTTCCCGGTGTTGTTTCTTCGGGTTGGTTCCGATAACGTCGCGTTTGTGAGAATCCGTTCGACTACGTCCGTTTGTCTTCGTCATGGACTCTTTTCTTCTTCCTTGTGGGATTTCAGGCAAGATGACCATACCCTCGAAATCACTTCTATCTTTGCTTGCTAGTTGCTCGCTCTTTTGCTATGCCTATGCTGCGATACCTACCACTTTCTTATCATGCCTCCCATATTTTTGAACCAAGCCCCTAACCCACCTTGTCCTAGCAAACCGTTGTTTGGCTATGTTACCGCTTTGCTCAGCCCCTCTTATAGCGTTGTTAGTTGCAGGTGAAGATTGAAGTTTGTTCCTTGTTGGAACATGGAGATGTTGTTCCTTGTTGGAACATGTTTACTTGTTGGGATATCACAATATCTCTTATCTAATTAATGCATCTATGTACTTGGTAAAGGGTGGAAGGCTCGGCCTTATGCCTGGTGTTTTGTTCCACTCTTGCCGACCTAGTTTCTGTCATATCGGTGTTATGTTCCCGGATTTTGCGTTCCTTACGCGGTTGGGTAATAATGGGAACCCCTTGACCAATCGCCTTTAATAAACTCTTCCAGCAATGCCCAACCTTGGTTTTACCATTCGCCACCTAGCCTCTTTTTCCCTTGGGTTCCGCGGACTCAAGGGTCATCTTTATTTAAACCCCCCTGGGCCAGTGCTCCTCTGAGTGTTGGTCCAAACTAGAGCCCTGTGCAGCGCCCCCTCGGGGAAACTCGAGGTTTGGTTTTAGTTGTACGGATTGCTCATCTGAGTGTGCCCTGAGAACGAGATATGTGCAGCTCCTATCGGGATTTGTCGGCACATTCGGGCGGTGTTGCTGGATTTGTTTTAACTTGTCGAAGTTGTCTTGTAGAACCGGGATACCGAGTCTGATCGGAATGTCTCGGGAGAAGGTATATCCTTCATTGACCGTGAGAGCTTGTCATGGGCTAAGTTGGGACTCCCATGCAAGGATTGAACTTTCGAAAGCCGTGCCCGCGGTTATGGGCAGATGGGAATTTGTTAACGTCCGGTTGTAGAAAACCTGAAGTTGACCTTAATTAAAATACATCAACCGCGTGTGTAACCGTGATGGTCTCTTTCCGGCGGAGTCCGGGAAGTGAACACGATGTTGGAGTTATGCTTGACGTAGGTTGTTCTAGGATCACTTCTTGATCATAGCTGTTTGACCGTGCTTTGCCTTCTCTTCTCACTCTCATTTGCGTATGTTAGCCACCATATATGCTAGTCGCTTGCTGCAGCTCCACCTCATACCTTTACCCTACCCATAAGCTTAAATAGTCTTGATCGCGAGGGTGCGAGATTGCTGAGTCCTCGTGACTCACAGATACTTCCAAAACCAGCTTGCAGGTGCCGATGAGTCCGTGAAGATGATGGAACCAAGCTCAAGGAGGAGCTCGATGAAGATCTTGTCCTTTGTGTTGTTTCGTTCTAGTTGATCAGTAGTGGAGCCCAGTTGGGGTCGATCGGGGGACCTTGTCGCATTTGGGGTTCTTCTTTTATTTTGGTTCCGTAGTCGGACCTTGACTGTATTTGGATGATGTAATGCTTTATTCATGTATTTGTGTGAAGTGGCGATTGTAAGCCAACTATGTATCTTTTCCCTTATTGTATTACATGGGTTGTTTTGTAAAGATTATCTCACTTGCGACATTGCTTTCAATGCGGTTATGCCTCTAAGTCGTGCTTCAACACGTGGGAGATATAGCCGCATCGAGGGCGTTACAAGTTGGTAATCAGAGCCTTCCCCGACCTTAGGAGCCCCCACTGCTTGATCGAATTAGCGGACGAGTTGAGTCTAGAAAATGTTTTGAGTCATTTAGGAATTATATATCGGAGAGTTTAGGAATTCTTTTTACTCCCCAGTCCCTTTGTCGCTCTGGTGAGGCATCCTGACATAGAGTTTTGACTCTTCTCTTCTTAAAATTTTCACAAATTTTTTTTAGGATCACGCGGGTATCTTGGAATCGTTCTGATCGATTTGTGACAAGAACATTGTTCTTGGTGCCTCCTGTCATTTAGGGGTTGTGGCAGTGTCCCGGGGAGTTGAGCTCCGAGGTGTTGTCGTCACAATTTTATCGTTGCAGTTCTGGAATACCTGAGTTTAGTTCGCCGACATCGAAAATCTCTTTTATGCAGTTGTTGGTGAGATAACCTCGACGCCACCCAGTACTGGGGCGGGAGTTCGGGAGTATTGCCATAACTTGTATAATGGATGCTTTTCGAAGGTTGAGGTAGATGATTTCCGAAGGTTTCTTGGTTATGTGTTGAAGGATGGATACAGCTGGATGTAGGATTTGCTAGTTTGGGTGAGATATTATGCTTCCCCTGTATCCCCAACACCTGATTGCATAACCGGAAAATTTCGGGAGTTTATAAGTGGGAATTCAAGTAGCTCTTAGGATATCTTTCCGTCAGATGTATGATATGAAATTGGGGTTCGACGTCTAGTGGTCCGCCTATTCACGGTTGGTTTTACAGTGGTCTCGTTGTGTCTTAAAGAGTCCTTGGCTATGCCGACTCGGGGACGCTTCGTATGTCATGTGCACTTCCTTGTACATGATGGTGCTGTATGATCGAGCCCGTATTGGCCCCACCACGAAAACTTTAGACGAAATCTCTATCATATGTTTGTTCCGGTGTATTCTGCAAGCCAATTCTTGTTTTGTTTTGAGTGTGGTATTCGAGTTGCTTCGAAGTCAAATGTTGATTCCATACCTTCTCTAAATGGTGTTCTCATGTTCTTATGTGAATACAAATCCTTCGTGATCATCGAGATTGTCATCTAAATTTCTTCTCTACCGGCAAGTGGATCCGTTCATTTTCAACATCCGCAAGATTCAATCTCAGCTTTCTCAACGGTGTTCTTTTCATCCGTTCTATGTCGTCTTTGTTTTCCCACCCACCCACCCTTTTTCTTCAAGGACTAAGATTTCCCAATCAAGTATCATTTTATTGATGGAAGTCTCTCCATTCTTTTCCTTCATGTTCTTACCCGGCGATTCTCATGAAGATTCTAACGGAGCTTCAAGTTCATCATTATTCATTCTTTTTCTTCTCCGGTGGAACCAAGTCTAGCTTTGTTGACCATATATTTTTCCTCGTTTCAAATGTTTCTCCATACCGGTACACCTCATAATAATTCATTTCTCGCTATTCTATTGTTCCGGAGAGCTAAAGATATCTCGAAGACTCATGTTTCCACTCTGCATTCATTCAAGATCTTTCGAGGATGTTCTCTCATTCAAGTCTTTTAAATCAACCGGTGCAATCTATCTTCCAAGTGACCTTTTCAACGGTGTTTCTTTGAGTGGGCCCTAACCCACAGGTCTTTTTCCAGGATCTTACCTGACTCCTCTTATTTTACCGGAGCTATTCTTAACTCTTTTAAAGTTTGACGTAGGAATAAATTATCATCAGTCAAATGCTTTTCTCCAAGATCTTTCTTTTCTTTTCATCGTTGGTTCAACCTTTCTAATTTTCATCCCGGAGTATCTCAACAATTTGGTGGTGTGTCCCGTCGTAATTCTCAGAATTTGAAGACCGAAGAAGAGTTTGTCTTTGATCTTGCTCCATTCTCTTCAAAATTCATGATTCTAGCTTGTTGCCATCATCTCATAAATCTTTTCGATTGTGAGAATTCTTTTCACCTATCCGGAGCAATTCAGGAGTCTTTTCAGTTTGATTCTCCGGATCCCATCATCTAAGATTTATTCATTCCAGTTTTCAGCTCTCATACTCTAAATCTTAACGGTGCTTCATTCAAGTTTTCTCTAATCAATTCACGATCTCTTCGTTCACTTGCATCTAAACTCTCTCATGTATCTTCGTTCATTTGCTAATTCTTACCGGTGATTCACCCCTTTTACTTCGTTCGTTTTCAATTCTTACCGGTGGCTCGTTCAAGATTTCTCTTCCTTTGTTTTTTTGTATCGATTCATTCGTTCTTTCATCCTTCCGGTGGTTCGTCGAAGACCTTATCAAATTTATGCAATATCTATCTTAATCCTCTCTACGAGAATAAGTATTATGCCAATTCCATTGCTTGTCATCAATTTGAATTGGTGAAGGATGAGCGTAACATAATTCTTATTCTTGATTCACCCAAGTGATTAATTCCCTATTCCGGAGGCTCATCAAATTCTTGATTTAAATTGTTTCATCTTCTCTTTTCCCGGAGTTCCAACCTTTTTTTTAAAATTACATCTCCACGGAGATTCATTTAAATCATTGCAAGGCTTCAACCTTATTCTTTTCATCCTCCATTTCGTTTATCATTCTTTTTACCATAGTTTTCACGAAGGCTCAACATGGTGGTTCTTCAAGGATTTAATTCCTCCTCGAAGTGTTCATCAACATTTTTTTCTAAGGAGCTCAAGTTTTTCTTCATCTTCTAATCCGGAGTGCAATTCTTTCTACCGTACCACTGGAGGTGGTATTATGCCATTCTTGATGATTTCCCTTCGTGCTTCGCGAGTCACAAGTTATCAAGAATGAGATATTTTAAATCCATCAACCTTTTCATTGGAGTTATCTTGGGTTATATTTCACCTAAAGCTTTCCCTAAGGATTGTTGCTATTAATGGTGATAATATATGATCATAGTGCTTCATTTATCCTCCCGGTGAAATAAGTTTCTCGTCCCCTTGTTCTTATCAATCCAATTCTTTTTTCCGTGAGTGGCAGGTTGTCACCTCATAATTGAAGATGTATTCCATAAGACCATATCAAGCTTATTCTTTTCGTTGTTGGATTTCCAACAACTCTGTTCGACCCTTCTCCTAAAGATGCTTTTAAAGCTCATTTGAGGTAGAAGATGTTGCTTTCCTCTCCGTTCTTTTGATTCCATTCTTACATTCGTTCCGGAAGCATGGTATTGTTGCTATATTCAACCATCATCTCGTTTTTTTTCAAAGATCATGTTCTTGTCGTGTTTATCCATTTAACCGGAGTGTCATGCCCTCTTTTCAAGTTCTTCCCATTCTGTCAAGTTTTTGGCTTCCTTCTCAACCGGAGTGCCGTCTGAAATCTTTCTTACCCCCTTGTTCCATTCATTCAATAGTTCCGGAGGCAGTGTGTCATGTTTTCATTCAAGTATCTTCTCAACTTATCAAGTTCTTATTCAATTCCTTTTCTTTACAATCGGAGTGCTGCCTGAAGTTGTTCTCCCTTGTTCCTCTTTTCTAACGGAGTGTTTTCAGCTTCGTCATCTCCGTTGTATGCTTCTCTCGAACGGCTTAACCTTTTCAAGGTTCTTTGGTCTCACTCGTTTGTCAAAGAAGCAACTTAGTTTTACCTCTTCTCTTTCTCTTCCGTTTTTCCCTCTGGTGCCATTCTAGATCTCGGGACAAGATCCTCTCGTAGTGGTGGAGTGTTGTAACGCCCCGAGACCGTTGCACCAGGTGTCTTCCAGTTATTCGCTGTTGTTGCCATGTCATTTGCCTGCGTGTTGCATTTCATCATGTCATCATGTGCATTGCATCATCATGTTTTCAAAACTTGCATCCGTCCGGGTTCCCCCAGTTCCGTTCGTTGTCCGTTCTGAGCCCAACCACACTCGCACGCGCCCGCGGCATGTCCGATATATTATTTTATAAGTGGCCGGAAAATGTTCTTGGAATGGGTTGAAAGTTGGCGTGCGGTCTTATTTTAGTGTAGGAAGACCGCCAGTCAAATTTCATCGCGTTCAGAGTCCGTTTGGTAGCCCAACCGTTAACTATAGCGACAATATAGTCGGTCAAAACGTCGGACGTTTTCGGTCTCCGGAAATAGTCGCCGGGTCTCTCTCTTCTCTTCTCTCAGCCCAAGGCTTTCTGCACGGCCCACTACCTACAGCCAGGTCCAACCTAAGCTCTCTCGTCACACCGCGTCCCTCCTCGCGCGCGCGTCCGAAAGCTGTCCCGGACCCGACCCGGGCAGTCGTCACCGTTGTGTCCGGAACATCTCCAAACATCTACAAAACATCACCGTCTTCTTATTTATACTACCTAGCTTTTTTATTCGTGATCGTCCGATTACGATCGGAGGGTCTAACCACTCCCCTTCTTCCATATATATAGAACCCCTAGTCTAATTTGAGACAAAACCCTAAAACCTAGGGGATGTCCCATCCATTCCGTGTCCGCCGCGGCCACCCACCCACCATCTCCATCGAGATCCTCCCAGATCCATCCACTCCACCCAGCCGACATGACCAACTCCCTCGTTTTCAGCACAAGCCAAACTCGTCCTCCTTCCAATCGATCCAACCAAGCCGCGCCGCTCTAATCCCGCAGGAACCCGAGCTCCTCTGCCCAGCAGCGCCCGATCTCACCTCATACCTTTACCCTACCCATAAGCTTAAATAGTCTTGATCGCGAGGGTGCGAGATTGCTGAGTCCCCATGACTCACAGATACTTCCAAAACCAGCTTGCAGGTGCCGATGAGTCCGTGAAGATGACGCAACCAAGCTCAAGGAGGAGCTCGATGAAGATCTTGTCCTTTGTGTTGTTTCGTTCTAGTTGATCAGTAGTGGAGCCCAGTTGGGGTCGATCGGGGGACCTTGTCGCATTTGGGGTTCTTCTTTAATTTTAGTTCCATAGTCGGACCTTGACAGTATTTGGATGATGTAATGCTTTATTCATGTATTTGTGTGAAGTGGCGATTGTAAGCCAACCATGTATCTTTTCCCTTATTGTATTACATGGGTTGTTTTGCGAAGATTACCTCACTTGCGACATTTCTTTCAATGCGGTTATGCCTCTAAGTCGTGCTTCGACACGTGGGAGATATAGACGCATCGAGGGTGTTACACTGTGCCCCGATGGAAGCTGTTTTATTGGGGTTCGTTGGATGGACCTGGAATTTGACTATTTCGTCCGCCGGTTTAAAGGAGGTGGACTTGGATCTTTTGTCAAGTATCACATCATCCCTATTCACCGTGGAGCGCAGCGCAGTCAGTTCCTCAGCCGCTAGGGCTTCGGATAGCGCCTTGAGGGCCAGTGCGTCTGTCTTGTTTTCGACGCAGAGTGCTATGTCCGGATCACTAGCGAGAGTGATGATTCCGTTAGGCCCGGGCATCTTGAGCTTCATGTACCCGTAACGGGGTATTGCTTGGAAGATTGTAAACGCTTCCCGCCCTAGCAGAGCGTGATATCCGCTACTGAACGGGGCCACTTGGAACGTGACCTCTTCGGACCTGTAATTATCCGGAGTGCCGAACACCACATCTAGTGTGATTTTTCCTGTACAGCGCGCTTCTCGACTGGGGATTATTCCTCTAAAGGTTGTGCTGCTTCGCTCAATGCGGTTCCAGTCTATTTCCATTTTTTGAAGGGTTTGCTCATAAATGAGGTTCAATCTGCTGCCGCCATCCATGAGTACCTTGGTAAGACGAAAGCCGTCCACTATTGGACTGAGGACCAATGCGGCTGGTGCTCGGGCTGTTTGGAATTTAGGTTCATCACTGGCGTTAAAAGTAATAGCCGTGTCACTCCATGGGTTTATTGTTGCTACTTGGTAGACTTCGGCAAAGCTGCGGAGTGTTCTTTTTCGCATATTATTTGATGCGAAAGTCTCGAAGACTGTTAATACCGTACTGGTGTCTCTGGGGTGGCTTTCTGTGGCTTCTGGAATTAGAAGATCTTCACCAATTTTTGCCACCTGCCGGAGTATCTGACATGCTCTAAGGCTGTGAGTTGGTGTGGCGCCCTCTGCACTGTGAATTTTACAGGGTCCATTAAGCCATCCTTCCAGTACGGTTCCGTGCCCTGTAGAGGGCTTTTGCTTTTTGGTATTGAACCCGGGTGTCTGGCGATGATGCACCATTTTATTTCGGACTGGGTTTGTATTCAGGGCCGGATTGTCCCAAAATTTTATTTCGGTTTTCCAGGCGCTTACCATCGCATAGTACTTTCGTACTATGGACGCCAAGTCAGCGAAGCGTGTAATATCATGGCGACTTATGGCGTTGAGGATTCCCTTGTCTGTGCAATTATTGCAGAAGAATGAAATTGCGTCTTCCTCGCGGCAGTCCTTTATCCTGTTCATAACCAGGAGGAATCTGGCCCTGTAATGATGTACTGTTTCTTCGGGCTCTTGCCTAATTTGGGATAGATCGCTTATGTACAGGTGGGTGGGTTTAATCAAATCCGAAACCTCACCCAATCTGAGACCCAGGGGCCAAGGAGTTTCCGAACTCGAAAGTTTGGATTCTTGGATGTTGTCCAATGAATCTAGCCCGTCGCTTGACTTTAAGTTCAGGTCTTGAGTGATGTCCTCCCCTCCGTGGGTATCCGGCTTGGAGGGATCGGGAATCCGGACATAGCTAGTCCTTAAGATAGATGAAGGGTCGCCGCACTGTCCTTCTACCACGACAACGTGATGGGTGACCTGGGGAGAGTTAATCTCTCTCAGATCGGGTTTAGGCCCAATCTGGTCGTAATCCGTAGCGACTCCCAGGGCGGCGATGCGATCCAAGAGCTCGTTTAGGGAAGAGAGATCCATTGGATCTAGCTGCTCAGCGAATTCCGAGCTGACGTGAAGATTGCTTTCGATGACCCGAGAGGTCATCGTCGGCGCAACAGCCGAATAGGTGGTCATAAGGAAACCACCTAGCCGGAGAGTTTGGCCGACAGCCAAAGCTCCCTTAGCAAAGGTGTCGTCTTTAAAGACGGGATGAGGCATCCTTCCTGATAGCGACGGCACAGAGGAACTCTCAATGAAAGCACCAATGTCGGTGTCAAAACCGGTGGATCTCGGGTAGGGGGTCTCGAACTGTGCGTCTAGGCGAATGGTAACAGGAGACCGGGGACACGATGTTTTTACCCAGGTTCGGGCCCTCTCGATGGAGGTAAAACCCTATGTCCTGCTTGATTAATATTGATGATATGGGTAGTACAAGAGTAGATCTACCACGAGATCAGAGAGGCTAAACCCTAGAAGCTAGCCTATGGTATGATTGTCTCTTTGACGGACTAAAACCCTCCGGTTTATATAGACACCAGAGAGGGCTAGGGTTACACAAAGTCGGTTACAATGGTAGGAGATCTACATATCCGTACCGCCAAGCTTGCCTTCCATGCCAAGGAAAGTCCCTTCCGGACACGGGACGAAGTCTTCAATCTTGTATCTTCATAGTCCAGGAGTCCGGCCGAAGGTATAGTCCGGCTATCCGTACACCCCCTAATCCAGGACTCCCTTAGTAAGGTTCCCGAAATCTACGACGACTACAAGGAGTGTCGGAGACAGGTTCACCATTTCAGCGGCAACAGTTACAAAGGGTACACCACTAGGGCGGAGGCGGAAGCTAGATACACGCACTATCTAGCGGGAGAGAGGAGGGAGCGGAGGAGGAACCAGATGAAGACCAGTTTCATCGTGATGATGCTCATCGTGACTGCAACTCTCTTCTATGTGATGGTAGTTTAGATGATCGATATTGACTTTTTAATGTGATGGCAAACTCGTCTAATATGATGAACTTTGCTAATGTCTCGAGACCTAAACTTGGCTAATGTTTGAACTTTGTTCGCTATTTCAAATTTGGAGACAAATATGATGAATTCTATTGCCTGATGTTTATATTCTATGCTGTAACGTATTTTGTAACCTGTGCAAATACCAGAAAAGCAAAAAATAATAATTCCTAATATTCATAGTGGTGGTGCACCATATTGAGAATTGGTGGCGCACCAAGATAAATATCAGTGGCGCATTATCGGGCATAGTAATGGCGCACTTGGGGAATAGGTGAAGGCAAATATGGCCCCCAGTAGTGGCGCACCATATTGAGCATTATTAGTGCACCAAGGCTAAATAACAGTGGCGCATTATGGGGCATAGTAATGGCGCACATGGGGGCATACGTGAAGGTAAATATGGCCCCCTAGGAGGCATAGTAAAGGCGCACTATTGGACATAGTAATGGCGCACCAGAGGTGCGCCATTACTATTTGTTACTAGTGGCGCGTTAATAGTTGCGCACCTATAGTGCGCCATTAATAGCAAAAACTGGTGCGCCACTAACAACCTTTTTTCTAGTAGTGAGGGGTGAAGCCGGGTCACCCTGCCTCAGGCCCCTGCCATTGGCGAAGAAGTTACTGATGTTCCCATTAGCGGAGACCGCAGTGTGACCACCCATGACCAATTGCATAAGTCTGTGAACCACTGCCCCATCAAAGCCCTTGGCCAGTAACACTTGACGAACAAAATTCCAGCTGACCGAACCGTAAGCTTTCTCGAAGTCCATCTTTAGAATCACCGCTTTGGAGCCACAGACACGCAGGTCATGGACAATCTCATGAAGACACAGAATGCCATCCAGGATGAACCTACATTTGACAAAGGCTGATTGGAAAGGACTCAGAGTGCGATGAGCAATGGGAGAAAGCCTAGTAGCAAAGCCTTTTTCTCTTTCTTCTCTTTCTTCAAGGGTGAAAAGTACTTGCTTTGAGGTCAACCACTCTTTGACTCAGCATAAAAAAAGATCCACCGCTTGGATAGAGGTTTCTTTCTCTTGCTTCTTTCTTCCCCTCAAGCCCCACAAGGTTTTTAGGTCTACAGATAAACTTCCATTTCACCATCCTGTATTTATGCTTGTTGTCCACCGAATTCCAGTAGAAGGCACCCCTGTGTTTGTCGAACCCAGCGTGTGTCATTCCTGAAAGGAGGTAGAAACCCATCAGGAACATGGGGAGGGAGGAAAGGCAAGCGTTGATTAGGGCGACCTTGCCAGCTTGAGTATTGTAGTGGCCTCTCCACGGCAGGACCCGGTTGCCTACCTTAGAAACAACCGGAGCGAAATCCTTAGCCAGCAACTTGTGAGGGGAAATCGGTAGGCCAAGATACTTGAAGGGGAAAGAGCCTAGGGAGCAGTTTAGGAGATGAGCAACTCTTTGGGACTCAATGTTCGAGACCCCAGTAACAATGACTTCACTCTTGTTAAAATTGATCTTGAGACCAAAGAGAGCTTCAAAGCATAGGAGAAGGAACTTCAGGTGAGCTATACTATCAACGTTCAGTTCAACCATTATGATGGTATCATCCACGTATTGGAGCTGGAAGATTCCATTAGGGGCAAGGTGGGAGCTGTCAGGGGTAATATGACCACCTGTCGCAGCCCGAGTCAGAATGTGGGAGAGGGAGTCAGCCACAAAGTTGAATAGAAGGGGTGAAGCCGGGTCACCCTGCCTCAGGCCCTTGCCGTTGGCAAAGAAGTTACTGATGTTCCCATTAACCGAGATTGCAGTGTGACCACCCGTGACCAACTGCATAAGTCTGTGAACCACTGCCCCATCAAAGCCCTTGGCCAGTAACACTTGATGAAGAAAATTCCAGCTGACCGAACCGTAAGCTTTCTCGAAGTCCAGCTTTAGAATCGCCGCTTTGGAACCACAGACACACAGATCATGGACAAGCTCATGAAGACACAGAATGCCATCCAGGATGAACCTGCCTTTGACAAAGGCTGATTGGAAAGGACTCAGAGTGCGATGAGCAATGGGAGAAAGCCTAGTAGCAAAGCCTTTTTCTCTTTCTTGTCTTTCTTCAAGGGTGAAAAGTACTTGTTTTATGCTCAACCACTATTTGACTCAGCGTAAAAAAAGATCCACCGCTTGGATAGAGGTTTCCTTCTCTTTCTTGTTTCTTCCCCTCAAGCCCCACAAGGTTTTTATGCCTGCAGATAATCTTCCATTTCACCATCCTGTGTTTACGATTGTTGTCCGCTGAATTCCAGTAGAAGGCACCCCTGTGTTTCTCAAACCCAGCGTGTGTCCCTCCCGAAAGGAGGTAGAAACCCATCAGGAACATGGGGAGGGAGGAAAGGCAAGCGTTGATTAGGGCGACCTTGCCAGCTTGAGTATTGTAGCGACCTCTCCATGGCAAGACCCGGTTGCCTACCATCGAAACAACCGGAGAGAAATCCTTAGCCAGCAACTTGTGAGGAGAAATCGGTAGGCCAAGATACTTGAAGGGGAAAGAGCTTAGGGAGAAATTTAGGAGATGAGCAACTCTTTGGGCCTCAACGTCCAAGACCCCAGTAACAATGACTTCACTCTTGGCAAAATTGATCTTGAGACCAGAGAGAGCTTCAAAGCAGAGGAGAAGGAACTTCAAGTAAGCTATACTATCATCGTTCAGTTCAACCATTATGATGGTATCGTCCGCATATTGGAGGTGGGAGATTCCATTAGGGGCAAGGTGGGAGCTGACAGGGGTAATATGACCACTTGCCACAGCCCAAGTCAAAATGTGGGAGAGGGAGTCAGCCACAAAGTTGAAGAGAAGGGGTGAAGCCGGGTCACCCTGCCTCATGCCCCTGCCGTTGGCGAAGAAGTTACTGATGTTCCCATTAACCGAGACCACAGTGTGACCACTCGTGACCAACTTCATAAGTCTGTGAACCACTGCCCCATCAAAGCCCTTGGCCAGTAACACTTGACGAAGAAAATTTCAGCTGACCGAACTGTAAGCTTTCTCGAAGTCCAGCTTTAGAAACACCGCTTTGGAGCCACAGACACGCAGGTCATGGACAATCTCATGAAGACACAGAATGCCATCCAGGATGAACCTGTCTTTGACAAAGGTTGATTGAAAAGGACTCATAGTGTGATGAGCAATGGGAGAAAGCCTAGTAGCAAAGCATTTTTCTCTTTATTCTCTTTCTTCAAGGGTGAAAAGTACTTGCTTTGAGCTCAACCACTCTTTGACTCAGCGTAAAAAAAGATCCACTGCTTGGATAGAGGTTTCCTTCTCTTTCATCTTTCTTCCCCTCAAGCCGCACAAGGTTTTTAGGTCTGCAGATAAGCTTCCATTTCACCATCCTGTATTTACGCTTGTTGTCCGCCAAATTCCAGTAGAAGGCACCCCTGTGTTTGTTAAACCCAGCGTGTGTCCCTCCCGAAAGGATGTAGAAACCCATCAGGAACATGGGGAGGGAGGAAAGGCAAGCGTTAATTAGGGCGACCTTGCCAACTTGAGTATTGTAGCGGCCTCTCCACGGCAGGACCCGGTTGCCTACCTTAGAAACAACCGGAGTGAAATCCTTAGCCAGCAACTTGTGAGGGGAAATCGGTAGGCCAAGATACTTGAAGGGGAAAGAGCCTAGGGAGCAGTTTAGGAGAGGAGCAACTCTTTGGGCCTCAACATCCAAGACCCCAGTAACAATGACTTCACTATTGGAAAAATTGATCTTGAGACTAGAGAGAGCTTCAAGGCAGAGGAGAAGGAACTTCAAGTAAGCTATACTATCATCGTTCAGTTCAACCATTATGATGGTATTGTCCGCATATTGGAGGTGGGAGATTCCATTAGGGGCAAGGTCGGAGCTGACAGGGGTAATATGACCACCTGCCGCAGCCCGAGTCAGAATGTGGGAGAGGGAGTCAGCCACAAAGTTGAAGAGAAGGGGTGAAGCCGGGTCATCCTACCTCATGCCCCTACCATTGGCGAAGAAGTTACTGATGTTCCCATTAACTGAGACCGCAGTGTGACCACCCGTGACCAACTTCATAAGTCTGTGAACCATTGCCCCATCAAAGCCCTTGGCCAGTAACACTTGACAAAGAAAATTCCAGCTGACCGAATCGTAAGCTTTCTCGAAGTCCAGCTTTAGAATCACCGCTTTGGAGCCATGGACACCCAGGTCATGGACAATCTCATGAAGACACAGAATGCCATCCAGGATGAACCTGTCTTTGACAAAGGCTAATTGAAAAGGACTAAGAGTGCGATGAGCAATGGGAGAAAGCCTAGTAGCAAAGCATTTTTCTCTTTATTCTCTTTCTTCAAGGGTGAAAAGTACTTGCTTTGAGCTCAACCAGTCTTTGACTCAGCGTAAAAAAAGATCCACTGCTTGGATAGAGGTTTCCTTCTCTTTCTTCTTTCTTCCCCTCAAGCCCCACAAGGTTTTTAGGTCTGCAGATAAACTTCCATTTCACCATCCTGTACTTACGCTTGTTGTCCGCCGAATTCCAGTAGAAGGCACCCCTGTGTTTGTCAAACCCAGCGTGTGTCATTCCCGAAAGGAGGTAGAAACCCATTAGGAACATGGGGAGGGAAGAAAGGCAAGCGTTGATTAGGGCGACCTTGCCAGCTTGAGTATTGTAGCGGCCTCTCCACGGCAGGACCAGTTTTCCTACCTTAGAAACAACCGGAGCCAAATCCTTAGCCAACAAATTGTGAGGGGAAATCGGTAGGCCAAGATACTTGAAGGGGAAAGAGCCTAGGGAGCAGTTTAGGAGATGAGCAACTCTTTGGGCCTCAACGTCCGAGACCCCAGTAACAATGACTTCACTCTTGTAAAAATTGATCTTGAGACCAGAGAGAGCTTCAAAGCAGAGGAGAAGGAACTTCATGTGAGCTATACTATCATCATTCAGTTCAACCATTATGATGGTATCATCCATGTATTGGAGGTGGAATATTCCATTAGGGGCAAGGTGGGAGCTGTCAGGGGTAATATGACCACCTGCCGCAGCCCGAGTCAGAATGTGGGAGAGGGAGTCAACCACAAAGTTGAAGAGAAGGGGTGAAGCCGGGTCACCCTGTGCTACCTCTTGAGCACTGCGTTAGATTTCCCCGAAGAGGAGAGGATGATGCAGCAAAGTAGCGTAAGTATTTCCCTCAGTTTTTGAGAACCAAGGTATCAATCGAGTAGGAGCTACGCGCGAGTCCCTCGTACCTACACAAAAACAATAGCTCAACGCAACTAACGCGCTTAGGGGTTGTCAATCCCTTCACGGTCACTTACGAAAGTGAGATCTGATAGAGATGATAAATAATATTTTTGGTATAGAGATGCAAAGTGAAAAGTAAAAGGCAAAGTAAAAAAGCAAAGCAATAATAAAGTGATGGATATTGAGATGATGAGAAAGAGACCCGGGGGCCATAGGTTTCACTAGTGGCTTCTCTCAAGAGCATAAGTATTCTATGGTGGGTGAACAAATTACTATTGAGCAATCAAAAGAATTGAGCATAGTTATGAGAATATCTAGGTATGATCATGTATATAGGCATCACGTCCGAGACAAGTAGACCGACTCCTGCCTGCATCTACTACTATTACTCCACTCATCGACCGCTATCCAGCATGCATCTAGAGTATTAAGTTAAAAATAGAGTAACACCTTAAGCAAGATGACATGATGTAGAGGGATAGTTTCATGCAATATGATAAAAACCCCATCTTATTATCCTCGATGGCAACAATACAATACGTGCCTTGCTGCCCCTTCTATCACTGGGAAAGGACACCGCAAGATCGAACCCAAAGCTAAGCACTTCTCCCATGGCAAGAAAAACCAATCTAGTAGGCCAAACCAAACTGATAATTCGAAGAGACTAGCAAAGATAACCAATCATACATAAACAATTCAGAGAAGATTCAAATATTATTCATAGATAGACTGGATCATAAACCCACAATTCATCAGTCTCAACAAACACACCGCAAAAACAAGATTACATCGAATAGATCTCCATGAGAGAGGGGGAGAACATTGTATTGAGATCCAAAAAGAGAGAAAAAGCCAAATAGATACTAACTATATGGACCCGTAGGTCTGAAGTAAACAACTCACACTTCACCGGAGGGGCTTGGATGATGATGTAGAAGCCCTCCGTGATTGATGCCCCCTCCGGCGGAGCTCCGGAACAGGCCCCAAGATGGGATCTCATGGATACAGAAAGTTGCGGCGGTGGAATTAGGTTTTTGGCTCCGTCTCTGATCGTTTGGGGGTACGTGGGTATATATAGGAGGAAGAAGTACGTCGGTGGAGCAACAGGGGGCCCACGAGGGTGGAGGGCGCGCCTGGGGGGGGGGGGCAGGCGCGCCCCCTACCTCGTGGCCTCCTGTTAATTGGCTTGACATAGGGTCCAAGTCTCCTGAGTTGTATTCGGTGAGAAAATCACGTTCCCGAAGGTTTCATTCCGTTTGGACTCCGTTTGATATTCCTTTTCTTCAAAACCCTAAAACAGGCAAAAAACAGCAATTCTGGGCCGGGCCTCCGGTTAATAGGTTAGTCCCAAAAATAATATAAAAGTGGATAATAAAGCCCAATAATGTCCAAAACAGTAGATAATATAGCATGGAGCAATCAAAAATTATAGATACGTTGGAGACGTATCAAGCATCCCCAGGCTTAATTCCTGCTCGTCCTCGAGTAGGTAAATGATAAAAACATAATTTTTGATGCGGAGTGCTACTTGGCATAATTTCAATGTAAATCTTCTTAATTGTGGTATGAATATTCAGATTCAAAAGATTCAAGACAAAAGTTCATGTTTGACATAAAAATAATAATACTTCAAGCATACTAACAAAGCAATTATGTCTTCTCAAAATAACATGGCCAAAGAAAGCTATCCCTACAAAATCATATAGTCTGGCTATGCTCTATCTTCACCACACAAAGTATTTAAATCATGCACAACCCCGATGACAAGCCAAGCAATTGTTTCATACTTTTGACATTTTCAAAACTTTTTCGATCTTCACGCAATACATGAGCGTGAGCCATGGATATAGCACTATATGTGGAATAGAATGGTGGTTGTGGAGAAGACAAAAAGGGAAGATAGTCTCACATCAACTAGGCGTGCATCCCCCTACCTCGTGGCCTCCTGTTAATTGGCTTGACGTAGGGTCCAAGTCTCCTGAGTTGTATTCGGTGAGAAAATCACGTTCCCGAAGGTTTCATTCCGTTTGGACTCCGTTTGATATTCCTTTTCTTTGAAACCCTAAAACATGCAAAAAACAGCAATTCTAGGCTGGGCCTCCGGTTAATAGGTTAGTCCCAAAAATAATATAAAAGTGGATAATAAAGCCCAATAATGTCCAAAACAGTAGATAATATAGCATGGAGCAATCAAAAATTATAGATACATTGGAGACGTATCAAGCATCCCCAAGCTTAATTCTTGCTCGTCCTCGAGTAGGTAAATGATAAAAACAGAATTTTTGATGCGGAGTGCTACTTGGCATAATTTTAATGTAATTCTTCTTAATTGTGGTATGAATATTCAGATCTGAAATATTCAAGACAAAAGTTCATATTGACATAAAAATGATAATACTTCAAGCATACTAACTATGCAATTATGTCTTCTCAAAATAACATGGCCAAAGAAAGTTCATCCCTACAAAATCATATGGTTTAGTCATGTTTCATTTGCGTCACACAAGAATGCTATCATCATGCACAACCCCGATGACAAGCCAAGCAATTGTTTCATACTTTAGTAATCTCAAACCTATAAACTTTCACGCAATATATGAGCGCGAGCCATGGACATAGCACTATAGGTGGAATAGAATATAATGAGGGGGTTATGTGGAGAAGACAAAAAAGGAGGAAGTCTCACATCAACGAGGCTAATCAATGGGCTATGAAGATGCCCACCGATTGATGTTAATGCAAGGAGTAGGGATTGCCATGCAACGGATGCACTAGAGCTATAAATGTATGAAAGCTCAACAAAAGAAACTAGTGGGTGTGCATCCAACTTGCTTGCTCACGAAGACCTAGGGCACTTGAGGAGGCCCATTGTTGGAATATACAAGCCAAATTCTATAATGAAAAATTTCCACTAGTATATGAAAGTGATAACATGAGAGACTCTCTAATATGAAGATCATGGTGCTACTTTGAAGCACAAGTGTGGTAAAAGGATAGTAACATTGTCCCTTCTCTCTTTTTCTCTCATTTTTTTGGGCCTTCTCTTTTTTTATGGCCTTTCTCTTTTTTTGGGCCTTCTCTTTTTTATGGCCTTTCCTCTTTTTTTATATTCCTCACTTGGGACAATGCTCTAGAAAATGATGATCATCACACTTCTATTTATTTACAACTCAATGATTACAACTCGATACTAGAACAAAGATGACTATATGAATGCCTCCGGCGGTGTACCGGGATATGCAATGAACCAAGAGTGACATGTATGAAACAATTATGAACGGTGGCTTTGCCACAAATACTATGTCAACTACATGATCATGCTAAGCAATATGACAATGATGAATGTGTCATGATGAACAGAATGATGGAAGTTGCATGGCAATATATCTCGGAATGGCTATGGAAATGCCATAATAGGTAGGTATGGTGGCTGCTAGTGGCATGGTGGGGTGTCATCCTTGTCCCCTGGGTCACTTCATAAATAGTGCCCAGGGACAAGGGACACTGTACATGATGGCTGGGGTGTCACGTGAACAGTGCCGGGTACGGCCGTCATGTCGGGGTCGCGTCCGGCTGCAGTTGACTTCGGGCAGTCGGCCTGGTGGAGGAGTCGGCAGCCAGTAGTTGGCCTGGTGGAGGAGTCGGCAACCAGCAGTCGGCCTAGTGGAGCAGTCGGCCTGGTGGAGCAGTCGGCAGCTAGCAGTCAGCCTGCTGGAGCAGTCGGCAGCCAGCAGTCAGCCTGGTGGAGCAGCCAGCAGCCAGCAGTCGGCCTGGTGGAGCAGTCAGCAGCCAGCAGTCGGACTGGTGGAGTAGTCAGCAGCCAGCAGTCGGACTGAGGGGCTTTGCTAGCCCCGATGTCTTGAAATATCGTCTTGCCGTCTTCGGGGTATCCGTGTCCAATTACTCCGACAGTAGCCCCCAAGCCTTCGAGCAACTTGGCAAAGTTGGGCGGAGGTTTTTTGGCGAGTGTTCATAGAAATGATCATGAAAAAGACAAAGTTAGTCCACGCAGATATATCACATGTTTGCTTTTAGCATTGCAGGTTTTATGCGGAGGGTGCCGACTCGGTTTCGTCCGAGCCCCCTTAATCTTTTTCATGTTCCCTCCGCTTTTTGGCTTGTGCTCTTGCTTGCCGGACAGCCGCTCTGCGGTCTGTGGCTGAGAGTGGGCCGCGAAGTGGAGTGTACAGTACTCAGAGTCTGGGAGCAGATTCAACTGAGTAGATACTTGTAAAGGAAACGGCCGGATCGCCCGATCCGTTTTTCTTCCCGGACATTTTTCGCGTGGGTGGCCTCCAGCTTCACTCTTGCTAGTCGGACAGCCGCTCTGCGGTCTGTGACTAAGAGTGGGCCTTTGGTACCGCGTACGGTACTAAGCCGTCTGTGGGAACTAACGTCTCAGGCCAAGCGGCCAGCCCCCGGGCCAACTCTGGCTGGCGCCGGGGTGAACAGTGATGCAACTATAATAAAATGCGGAGATAGCCCCCGAGCATCGCTCGGGGTTATCCGTGCTCTTGCGGTGCAAAAAATATGCGGGTGAGGATCTCACACTGATTTTCGTGTAGTCGAGACGGAGGTTGAGCCTCCGGGTGCTCGAAGGGGTCCCGACCGGCCAGGCTCGACCGGTTAGGCGGCGATGCATCTTGCAGCGCCTATCTTCTTTTTCCTTATCTGCCGGCTGTTGACAGCCGGACAAAACTCTTCTCTTGTTTGCAATTTTCCGCGGGGGCGCTCCAACGCACCCACTGGGTGTAGCCCTTGAGATTCGGGTCGACTGCTGAGCAGTGGGGCCGGATCTTCCGTCAACTATCTTGTCTTCTTCTTCGCGGGGGCGCATCAGCGCACCCGCTGGGTGTAGCCCCCGAGATCTGGGCCGACTGCTGAGCAGTCGGGCCGGATCTCCCGGCAACTACTTTGTCTTCTTCTTCCCGGGGGCACGTCAGCGCACCCGCTGGGTGTAGCCCCCGAGATCTGGGCCGACTGCTGAGCAGTCGGGCCGGATCTCCCGGCAACTACTTTGTCTTCCTCTTCGCGGGGGCACGTCAGCGCACCTGCTGGATGTAGCCCCCGAGATCTAGGCCGACTGCTGAGCAGTCGTGCCGGATCTCCCGGCAACTACTTTGTCTTCTTCTTCGCGGGGGCGCGTCAGCGCACCCGCTGGGTGTAGCCCCCGAGATCTGGGCCGACTGCTGAGCAGTTGGGCCGGATCTCCCGGCAACTACTTTGTCTTCTTCTTCGTGGGGGCGCGTCAGCGCACCCGCTGGATGTAGCCCCCGAGATCTGGGCCGACTGCTGAGCAGTCGGGCCGGATCTCCTGGCAACTACTTTGTCTTCTTCTTCGCGGGGGCGTGTCAGTGCACCCGCTGGGTGTAGCCCCCGAGATCTGGGCCGACTGCTGAGCAGTCGGGCCGGATCTCCTGGCAACTACTTGTCTTCTTCTTCGCGGGGGCGCGTCAGCGCACCCGCTGGATGTAGCCCCCGAGATCTGGGCCGACTGCTGAGCAGTCGGGCCGGATCTCCCGGCAACTACTTTGTCTTCTTCTTTGCGGGGGCGCGTCAGGACACCCGCTGGGTGTGTTGTCGGAGCAGGAGGCAGTCCAGCCGGTTTGGTACAGCCGGCAGCGTGGGTCACGACTGACCGTCCGAGTGGCGAAGTAGGCGGATGGGTCATCCGGACATTTTTTTTCTTTTCTTCTCTTTGTCCCAGCCGACTCTTTCTCTCCTCTTTTTTTCTTCTCAACCGGCCTGTTTCTCTTTTTCCAGCCGTCTGTTGACTTTTCTCGAACAGCCAGCTGGGGCATGACTCGGCGGGGGCGTGAGGCCGGCTGGCGGGCTGCAGCCGGATGGATCGCGCCAGCAGTCGGCCCTTTTTCCCAGCCGACCGGACAGTAGGTCAGATGGAAGCCGGCCAGGTATGCGTATCCAATGCAGTCGGCCAGGCCATGCAGCCGGCCAGACATGCATGTGACCACATGCACGTACCACACGCACGTACATCCACTTTTTCTTTCTTCTTTCCTTTCTGTTTCTTTCTTTCTCTCGCCTGCAGAGCCGACAGGAGCGACGAGCGGAAGCGGAGCCGACTGACTGGCATGCTCAGCAGGCGGGCAGAACGTGGAGGTGGCCAGCTGGTACGCCCGGCTGGCGGGCTGGAGCCAGCGAGGCGAGGGAGGCGAGCGGACGCGGTAGTAGCCGACTGCATCGACGAGCCGGCAGCGGAGCAGCCGGCCGGAGCGATACGGCGCGGTGGGCCAGCAGGCGCACGATGGAGGAGGCATGCGGGGGCGCGCCACCACGGCGGGAAGGCGGAGGTGGACGTCCGCGGTGCAGTTGCGGGCGGGAGGAGGCATAGCCGGAGCGCCAGGAGCCGGCCAGCGAGCAGCCGGCAGGCCGGCACGCGTGCGAGGAGGCGGCCGGGTGCGACGAGTCGGCAGACATGCTGGGGAAGCCGGCGGAGCACGCGGGCTCAGTGGAGGCAGCCTCGGACGGGGGCCGTGCGGCGGGGAGCCGGCCAGCGAGCGGAGCACCCGGCGGTCGGGCTAGACGCGGCGTAGGCGGCGGGGGCGCGGAGGCCCGGGGCGCTGCTGAGAGCGGGGCCAAACCGCGGAGCCGGCGCGTAGGAGGCGGCAGCGGCAAGCCGGACGGCGCGGGACGCGGAGCCGGCGCGTAGACACAGGGACGTGCGCAGGCCCGCGGACACAGGGACGTGCGCCGGCTGTCCTTTTCGTGTCCGGCCATTGTACGAGGGACGTACGAGCACTGCATGGCCAGCGGCTGACACTGTACGAGTAGTGTATGCACAGTAGGTGGTGGCAAGGTTGTGGGCGTGTGTGGAGCGGCACGGTGACGAGGGACACGAGGGGTGTTTTGTTCTTGCCCGGAACTTTGACTTTTGTTTTCTGTATGCGCTAGTGCCCAAGAGAAGAACTAGAGAGAGAGGTTGACTGGAAAGTGGACAGCAGCCATAAGCATCCAGCTACGGCCCAGAGCAGAGGACGGCGGCATGCTTGCCGGCAACGGAGCAGCGGGATGCAGAGGAGGCGCGGCGATGCCGGCACAGGCGAGCGGACGGCGCAGCGGCGACGGAGCGATGCGGGAGCCGCGACAGACGGTCTATGTCGCGACGGTGGTGATGAAGGCGCGGCCGTCGGCGAGGACGAGCCGCCCCTCGTGGTCATTCCGAGGGCGCGTCGATGTCGGGCCCCCGAGCGCCACCGGAGAGACGACGGTGACGCCACGGTGATGACGAAAATGGTCCCGCCCGGACTGCGAAACCAGCAGCAGCGCGGTAGCATAGTACCGCCCCACGGTGGGCGCCAAATGTCGTGGTATTCTCATGGGGGTGCAAGACGACATATGCCACAAGGTGGCTTCGTGTGAGGGCAAGACTGCTGTCGGAATATCCAGGGATGGGTATGCGAGTAGCACGCGCTAGTTTACCCAGGTTCGGGGCTCTCCGGAGAGATAATACCCCTACTCCTGCATGTCTGAGTATATGTGATATATCTAGTACAGAGTGCTCCTGGAGCTGTATCTAGATGAGTGCTATATGCTACTAGCCTCATGTGTGTATCTGTGGCCGGGATGAGCAAGCATGCTCTAGTGGCCGAATGAGTGTGTGCTCATACGTGTGTGTGAGGATGGGTGGATGGCTAGCTATATATAGTGGGAGCTAGCTTAGCATGTAAGCCATGTAGGCATGGTAGCTAGCTAGCTAGTGGCATGGTGGGGTGTCATCCTTGTCCCCTGGGTCACTTCATAAATAGTGCCCAGGGACAAGGGACACTGTACATGATGGCTGGGGTGTCACGTGAATAGTGCCGGGTATGGCCGTCACGTCGGGGTCGCGTTCGGCTGCAGTTGACTTCGGGCAGTCGGCCTGGTGGAGGAGTCGGCAGCCAGCAGTTGGCTTGGTGGAGGAGTCGGTAGCCAGCAGTTGGCTTGGTGGAGGAGTCGGCAGCTAGCAGTCGGCCTGGTGGAGCAGTCGGCAGCCAGCAGGCGGCTTGGTGGAGCAGTCGGCAGCCAGCAGTCGGCCTGGTGGAACAGTCGGCAGCCAGCAGTCGGCCTGGTGGAGTAGTCAGCAGCCAACAGTCGGCCTGGTGGAGCAGTCAGCAGCCAACAGTCGGACTGGTGGAGTAGTCAGCAGCCAGCAGTCGGACTCAGGGGCTTTGCTAGCCCCGATGTCTTGAAATATCGTCTTGCCGTCTCTGGGGTATCCGTGTCCAATTACTCCGACACTATCTCCCTTAGGAATTTCTTTCTTTCTAGTGATTATCAAACTCTTAGGCACAAGATCGAAAAGTTCATTTGTAGCAATTGGTTCCTTAATGATAGCAAAAAATTGGGATGAATACTTATAGATTTAAGATCCGCAGTTTCCTTACTAGATGATTCACCCTTATTTTTAGGAACATACATAAGCTTGGCAATTTTAGTAGGAGGACTTGGAGTATTCTTTACGGAAGAAAAAGCGGTTCCCAAGTTCGTAATGATACCCTCAAGTTTATCGATTCTAGTGGAATCTAGATTTATTTTCTCATTAACTATGGGTTCCTTTTCCTTAATATTTTCAAAGTCATTCCGGCCTTATATCCATATTGGGTAATTTGATTGTGGATCCTTTTGTCTAGATTTTCAATAATTTAATGGTAGCAACTTTATTTTCAATAATTTCAAGCCTTTGCATAACATGCTCCAAAGTTAACATAGTTCCATTAACCAAAAGAGGTGGTGAGCCAAATAAATCTAACATAGCATTATAAGAATCAAAAGTATGGCTACCCAAGAAATTCCCTCCGGTAATCATATCAAGGATATATCTATACCAAGGACTAGCACCTACATAAAAATTGCGGAGAAGAACTGAAGTAGATTGCTTCCTGGTAGATCTATTTTGAGCATTGCAAATTCTATACCAAGCATCTTTTAGATTTTCTCCCTCCCTTTGTTTAAAATTTAGAACTTCATTCTCGGGAGACAACGGAGAAGATATGAGACTAGCCATAACGACAAGCAAGCAAACTAACACACAAGCAAACAAAAATAAAGCGGGCAAAAAGAGGCAAATAGAGAAAGAGAGGGAGGATAGAGAGAGAGAGGGCGAATAAAACGGCAAGGGTGAACTGGGGAGAGGAAAACGAGAGGAAAATGGCAAATAATGTAATGCGGGAGATAGGGATTGTGACGGGTACTTGGTATGTTGACTTTTGCGCAGATTCCCCGGCAATGGCGCCAGAAATTCTTCTTGCTACCTCTTGAGCACTGCGTTGGATTTCCCCGAAGAGGAGAGGATGATGCAGCAAAGTACCGTAAGTATTTCCCTCAGTTTTTGAGAACCAAGGTATCAATCCAGTAGGAGGCTACGCGCGAGTCCCTCGTACCTACACAAAAACAATAGCTCAACGCAACCAACGCGCTTAGGGGTTGTCAATACCTTCACGGTCACTTACGAAAGTGAGATATGATAGAGATGATAAATAATATTTTTGGTATTTTTGGTATAGAGATGCAAAATGAAAAGTAAAAGGCAAAGTAAAAAAGCAAAGCAATAATAAAGTGATGGAGATCGAGATGATGAGAAAGAGACCCGGGGGCCATAGGTTTCACTAGTGGCTTCTCTCAAGAGCATAAGTATTCTACGGTGGGTGAACAAATTATTGTTGAGCAATTGACAGAATTGAGCATAGTTATGAGAATATCTAGGTATGATCATGTATATAGGCATCACGTCCGAGACAAGTAGACCGACTCCTGCCTGCATCGACCGCTATCCAGCATGCATCTAGAGTATTAAGTAAAAAACAGAGTAACGCCTTAAGCAAGATGACATGATGTAGAGGGATAGTTTCATGCAATATGATAAAAACCCCATCTTGTTATCCTCGATGGCAACGATACAATACGTGCCTTTCTGCCCCTTCTGTCACTGGGAAAGGACACCGCAAGATCGAACCCAAAGCTAAGCACTTCTCCCATGGCAAGAAAAACCAATCTAGTTGGCCAAACCAAACTGATAATTCGAAGAGACTTGCAAAGATAACCAATCATACATAAAAGAATTCAAAGAAGATTCAAATATAATTCATAGATAGACTTGATCATAAACCCGCAATTCATCAGTCTCAACAAACACACCGCAAAAAGAAGATTACATCGAATAGATCTCCATGAGAGAGGGGGAGAACATTGTATTGAGATCCAAAAAGAGAGGACACGCCATCTAGCTACTAACTATGGACCCGTACATCTGAAGTAAACTACTCACAATTCATCGGAGGGGCTTGGATGATGATGTAGAAGCCCTCCGTGATCGATGCCCCCTCTGGCGAAGCTCCGGAACAGGCCCCAAGATGGGATCTCGTGGATACAGAAAGTTGCGGCGGTGGAATTAGGTTTTTGGCTCCCTATCTGATCGTTTGGGGGTACATGGATATATATAGGAGGAAGAAGTACGTCGGTGGAGCAACAGGGGGCCCACGAGGGTGGAGGGCGCGCCTGGGGGGGGGGGGCAGGCGCGCCCCCTACCTCGTGGCCTCCTGTTAATTGGCTTGACATAGGGTCCAAGTCTCCTGAGTTGTATTCGGTGAGAAAATCACGTTCCCGAAGGTTTCATTCCGTTTGGACTCCGTTTGATATTCCTTTTCTTCAAAACCCTAAAACAGGCAAAAAACAGCAATTCTAGGCCGGGCCTCCGGTTAATAGGTTAGTCCCAAAAATAATATAAAAGTGGATAATAAAGCCCAATAATGTCCAAAACAGTAGATAATATAGCATGGAGCAATCAAAAATTATAGATACGTTGGAGACGTATCAAGCATCCCCAAGCTTAATTCCTGCTCAGCCTCGAGTAGGTAAATGATAAAAACAGAATTTTGATGCGGAGTGCTACTTGGCATAAATTTCAATGTAAATCTTCTTAATTGTGGTATGAATATTCAGATTCAAAAGATTCAAGACAAAAGTTCATGTTGACATAAAAATAATAATACTTCAAGCATACTAACAAAGCAATTATGTCTTCTCAAAATAACATGGCCAAAGAAAGCTATCCCGACAAAATCATCTAGTCTGGATATGCTCTATCTTCACCACACAAAGTATTTAAATCATGCACAACCCCGATGACAAGCCAAGCAATTGTTTCATACTTTTGACATTTTCAAAACTTTTTCGATCTTCACGCAATACATGAGCGTGGGCCATGGATATAGCACTATAGGTGGAATAGAATGGTGGTTGTGGAGAAGACAAAAAGGGAGAAGATAGTCTCACATCAACTAGGCGTATCAACGGGCTATGGAGATGCCCATCAATAGATATCAATGTGAGTGAGTAGGGATTGCCATGCAACGGATGCACTAGAGCTATAAGTATATGAAAGCTCAAAAAAAAGACACTAAGTGGGTGTGCATCCAACTCGCTTGCTCACGAAGACCTAGGGCATTTTGTGGAAGCCCATCATTGGAATATACAAGACAAGTTCTATAATGAAAAATTCCCACTAGTATATGAAAGTGACAGAATGAGAGACTCTCTATCATGAAGATCACGGTGCTACTTTTAAGCACAAGTGTGGTAAAAAGGATAGTAACATTGTCCCTTCTCTCTTTTTCTCTCATTTTTTGGGCCTTCTTTTTATGGCCTCTTTTTATTTTTTTTTATTTTTCATCCGGAGTCTCATCCCGACTTGTGGGGGAATCATAGTCTCCATCATCCTTTCCTCACTTGGGACAATGCTCTAAAAATGATGATCATCACACTTTTTATTTTTCTTACAACTCAATACTTAGAACAAAATATGACTCTATATGAATGCCTCCAGCGGTGTACCGGGATATGCAATGAATCAAGAGTGACATGTATGAAAGAATTATGAACGATGGCTTTGCCACAAATACGATGTCAACTACATGATCATGCTAGCAATATGATAATGATGGAGCGTGTCATAATGAACAGAACGGTGGAAAGTTGCACGGCAATATATCTCGGAATGGCTATGGAAATGCCATGATAGGTAGGTATTGTAGTGACCAGACCTCAAACGGTCCAATCTCTGTGCTCCAGTGTCATCCTTGGATCAGTAATACTAACACCGCACAGTACTTGAAGGATTTATAACAGAGTAGCAATCACACACTTATTACAACGAGTGTCTCAAAAGAGAACTTATTACAATAAATATGGCTTAAGGCCATCTAATAACGATAACAGCAGAAGGCTTGGAAGATAAGTGAGTCCATCAACTCCAACGGCATCACTGAGTATAAAACCACGACCTAAGGCACCTTACTCGTCGTCTGAAAAGTCTGCAACATGAACGTTGCAGCCCGAAACGGGTCAGCACATGGAATATGCTGGCAAAGTAACACATAGAGAGCAATGAAAGAGTAATGCTATACTACATGCATATTTGGCTGGTGGAAAGCTCTATGGTTACAGTTTTTGCGTAAAGCCAATTTTTCCCTACTGCAAAGGAATAAATTTTATTTAACTATCATGGTAGTTGTTAAACATTGAGAGTGTAGACACCCTCTCAATCCCAATTAAACATCATCATTAAAAACCCAACAATATTAATTAGAGTAACATGATGAGATTCACATGATAATCCAAGTACTAGATACTCAAGTTGTCCATAACCGGGGACACGGCTAACCATGATTAGTTTATACACTCTGCAGAGGTTTGCGCACTTTTCCCCACAAGACTCGATCTCCTCCGTTGGGATTCTCGCACTACATGGTGTTTGAGAAACAGATGACCAAGACATAGTCTTTCATAAGTGCTAGCACCTTACGAACGGGTAGACCGTTACACCTACTTTCCCCTACATCTGCTAGTCTACCACTGTAAGAGTTCGCACGACTTAATCAACTATGCTAGAGCCCATAGTAGCTTGTGGCTGCACACGGAAGTTTCTAGTATGAATAATCTCATGATCCCTTTGAGCCTGGGTGGCGGTCCAAAAGAAAAATAGGCAATCGCTGGAATACCCAGGTGCCTCAATCCACCCAGATGTGTGTTTAAGTTACCACCTTAGATAAACCATTAAGTTAACAATCTCACATCTTTCATGGATACACTCACCCAATCCACGTCTACTAGCATAGCATGACAATATAAGCAAATGTAGAAGTAACGCCCAAAGGTTTGATAATGAAACAGGTAATAGGTACTACCTCATCTACTTCCCAAAACCCACAATTTAATTAGATCATAATCATGCAATGTGTGAGGATTGATCTAATGCAATAAAACTGGGTAGTAGGAGGTATGATCAAAGTGTTACTTGCCTTGCTGATGATCCGGGAAACCTAGCGATTCGAAGTAGCAAGCGGCGCACTCCGGGTACTCTATTGCAAACAAACAAGCATACAATAAGTACTCATCTAATGCACAGGTAAAACTCAAATAAGAGATCTAACCAGAAAGTTCAACTTAAGAACTCCGATTGGCAAAAAAATCAAATCGAACGAAGCAACGAAAGACAAACGGCGAAAGAAAGAAACTTCGTTTACTAATCTGAATCTAGGCCAACTTTGACAGAGGCAAAAACTTGTTTGAGTTGGTTAAACGGAAAGAGGGTTTCGAGACAAAACTCCAGGCGCTTGAATCGCCTGATTCCGATAAACGAGCGAAAAGTTATACTACATCGAAAATCGGATCAGAAATCGCGATCAGAAATAATCATGGAATAATCCGAGAAAAAGAAAAACGACGAACAGATTAACGAACGAACGTTCGTTATCCGGATCTAAACGATGAACGCATTCGTTAAAACGAACGAACGAGCGAACGCTCGCTAATTAACCTAAACCGGAAAAAACCGATCTAATAATAAAACGAAAACTAAAAAAAATGAACGAAAACTGGCGAAAACCAACGGTTTTCTAAAAAAACCGGCGGCGGCGGTCAACCTCGGCGGGCGGGTCCGGCGGCGGCGGCGGCTTGGGGCTGGGCGCGGCACGGGCTAGGGTTTGGGGCGCGGCGGCTTGGGCTAAAAGCGGCCCGGGGCGGTGCTATATAAAGGGCCCGGCCGGAGGAGTCCCGGCTGATCCCGGCCCGAAGTCGGTTCGTTTTTTTTAATAATTACGCGCAGAAAAACAAACAAAAAAAAATACTAAACGGACTCCAAAAATCCCGAAATAAATTTTTACCGGCTACTAAAATCAAGCGGCACAGGATGAACATTTATTTGGGGCCTAAATGCAATTTTGAAAAACGTGCATTTTTGCTAAATTCAAATAAAATAGCAAATAAAACCAAAATAAAATCTTGTTTGATTTTATTATTAAATCCTCCATATTTCTTTATTTTTGGAAAGTAATTTTATTCCCTCTCTCATATTTTTGTGATAGAAATAATTGAAGATAAAATAAATAAAATCAAATGATCCTATTTTCAAAATTTGAGAAATCTCAAATATGAAAATAACGAAATCCCCAACTCTCTCCGAGGGTCCTTGAGTTGCGTGAAATTTCTAGGATCAACCAGAATGCAATAAAATATGATATGCAATGATGATCTATTGTATAACATTCCAAATTGAAAATTTGGGATGTTACAAACCTACCCCCTTAAGATGAATCTCGCCCTCGAGATTCGGGTTGGCTAGAAAATAGGTGAAGGTGGTCCTTCAGCAGATCTTCCTCTCTCTCCCACGTGGCTTCATCCTCGGTGTGGTGGCTCCACTGAACTTTGCAAAACTTGATAACCTTGCTGCGGGTGACTCGGCTGGCATACTCAAGAATCTTGACTGGTTTCTCCTCATAGGTCAAATCATTGTCCAACTGAATCGCTTCCAGCAGCACTGTATCTCTCAGCGGTATATCAGCCATCTTTGTGTGGCACTTCTTCAACTGGGAAACGTGGAATACATCGTGAACTCCTGACAATCCTTCGAGCATTTCCAACTTGTAGGCTACTTCTCCCATACGCTCCAAAACCTTGTATGGTCCTACAAAACGTGGCGCTAACTTTCCCTTAACTCCAAAGCGCTTAACTCCTCGAAGTGGAGATACTCGAAGATAAACTCGGTCTCCGACTTCGTAAACTGTCTCCTTGCGTTTTGAATCTGCGTAGCTCTTCTGCCTGGACTGGGCTACCTTGAGCCTATCGCGAATCAATTTCACCTTCTGTTCAGACTCCTTAATCAAATCCGGTCCAAACAACTGGCGGTGTCCAACTTCATCCCACGATAATGGGGTCCTGCACCTTCTTCCGTACAAGGCTTAGAAAGGGGCCATCTTCAAACTAGATTGATAACTGTTGTTGTAAGAGAACTCTGCGTACGGCAAATTGTCGTCCTAACTAGACCCATAATCTAGCGCACAAGCTCTCAGCATATCTTCCAAAATCTGATTGACTCTCTCGGTCTGGCCATCTGTCTGCGGATGAAAAGTTGTACTGAACTCTAGCCTGGTACCCAAAGTTTCGTGCAACTGATTCAAGAACTTTGAGGTAAACTGGGTTCCTCTATCTGATACAATGCTCCTCGGAACTCCATGCAGACATACGATCCTGGTCATGTATATCTTTGCCAACTTAGCACTGGTGTAGGTAGTCTTCACTGGAATGAAATGAGCTACTTTGTCAAATGATCGACTACTACCCAAATCGAGTCATAGCCTGAACGAGTTCTGGGCAATCCTGTAATAAAACCCATGCCTAAATTATCCCACTTCCATTCGGGTATTGGCAATGGCTGCAACAATCCTGCGGCTTCTGATGCTCTGCCTTTACTCTCTGACATACATCATAAACTGCTACATACTCTGCAATATCCTTCTTCATTCTGATCCACTAGAAAGTATCCTTCAAATCCAAATAGATCTTGGTATTTCCTGGGTGAATCGAATATGGTGAATCATGGGCTTCCTGCAGAATTAACTTCCTGATCTTCGGGTCATTGGGCACATAAACACGGTCTTCAAACCATATGGTATCGTGCTCATCCTCACGAAATCCTTTAACTTTTCCTTTGCTCATCTTCTCCTTTATAGAGGCAACCTCCTTGTCAGTCTTCTAAGCTTCTCTGACCTTATCCATCAAAGTAGACTGAATATCCAATGCTGCTACATAGCCTCTTCGGACTATCTCCAAACATAGCTCACGAAGGTCCTCGGCTAACTCCTTCGGTAAATCTCCCGTCATTAGTGTGTTGACATGGCTTTTGCGGCTCAGCGCGTCAGCTACTACGTTAGCCTTTCCGGGATGGTAATGCAATCTCATATCATAATCCTTGATGAGCTCCAACCATCTCCTTTACCTGAGATTCAACTCCTTCTGCGTGAAAATATACTTCAAACTCTTGTGATCCGTGTATACTTCACAATGGTTTCCAATGATAAAATGTCTCCAAGTCTTCAATGCATGCACTACGGCTGCTAACTCCAAATCATGTGTGGCATAATTCAACTCATGAGGCTTAAGTTGTCGTGAAGCATACGAAACAACTCTTCCTTCCTGCATAAGCACTGCTCCAAGTCCTCGACGTGAAGCGTCGCAATACACCTCATAATCCTTGTTCTGATCCGGCAGAATCAACACTGGTGATGTAACCAAACGTTTCTTCAACTCCTGGAAACTTGCCTCACATTCCTCAGTCCATATGAACTTGGTATCCTTCTTCAACAACTCCGTCATAGGCTTCGCAATCTTCGAGAAATTTTCAATGAATCTCCGGTAGTATCCTGCGAGTCCAAGAAAACTCCAAATCTCTCCAACTGTTGTTGGGGCTTCCCAATTTGTCACAGTGTCAACCTTGGTGGGATCTACTGCTATACCTTTGCCGGATATAACGTGTCCGAGGAATCCAACTTCCTTCAACCAAAACTCACATTTGCTAAACTTGGCATATAACTGATGTTCTCTGAGCTTCCCATGTACCAAACGCAAATGCTCCTCTTCATTCTTCGAGTAAACCAAAATATCATCAATGAACACTACGACGAACTTATCCAAAAACTCCATAAACACTTTGTTCATCATGTTCATAAAATATGCAGGTGCATTAGTCAGGCCAAATGACATAACGGTGTACTCGTACAGCCCATACCTGGTGGTAAAGGCCGTCTTAGGTATATCATGTTCTCGAATCTTCAACTGATGGTATCCTGATCGCAAATCGATCTTGGAAAATATCTTAGCTCCTTGCAATCGATCAAATAGATCATTGATCATCGGTAATGGGTACTTGTTCTTGATTGTTACTTCGTTCAATCCCCGATAATCAACAACCATCCTTAACGATCCATCCTTTTTCTCCACTAGAAGTACTGGCGATCCCCAAGGTGAAGAACTTGGGTGAATATATCCTTTATCCAGTAACTCCTTAATCTGCTTCTTAATCTCCTCCAAATCTTTTGCAGGCATCCTGTATGGTCTCTTAGATATTGGCCCTGTGCCTGGCAAAAGCTCAATTAAAAACTCAATGTCTCTATCCGGTGGCATGCCTGGCAACTCCTCTGGAAACACACCAGGGAAATCCTTTACCACTGGTACTTCCTCTTGCACAACTCCTGTTAGGGAATTTAGTTGAGTCCTCTTAGGCACATGTCGGGATACATACTTGATCCTTCTTCCTTCTGGGGTGGTGAGCAAAATCGACTTACTGGTGCAATCGATGTTTCCTCCATACATCGACAGCCAATCCATACCCTGAATTACATCCAAACCTTGTGATTCCAAAATGATCAAATCCGAGGGAAACACATGCCTACCTATACTCAATGGCACTTGAAAACATCCTTTGCTGGCCATGTACTCCGCTCCTGGTGAGCTTACTAACATAGGTGTTCTAAGAACTTTGGTGGGCATGTTATACTTATCCGCAAATTCCCTTGATATGTATGAATGCGATGCACCAGTATCAAAAAGAATGATTGCAGTAAAATACTTAACCAAAAACTTACCGATTACTGCATTCGGCTGCTCTTCGACCTCCTCCACGTTTACGTGGTTCACCTGTCCCTTATTGAAAGGGTTCAACTTCTTCCTAGAGCTTCCATTCCCATTCTGGGCTTCAGGACATTCATTGGCATAATGTCCGGTCTTCTGGCACTTAAAGCAAGTGACTTGGCTCAGGTCTCTCTTGGCTGGGGTTGATGGGTTGGTACGGTTCTGGCCGTTGCTTCCTCCATTCCCATTACCATTCTTGGGGCCATTATGATTGTGCGAGCTACCTCCTCCATGGGTATGCTGAAAATGTCCTCCCGATCTAGGGGTAAAACGTGGCTTCTGTTGAGCTCTAGAATTGTACTTCCCTTGTCCATACTTCCTCTTGCGGTTCTCAATTTGCTGCTGCTTCCCTTCAATCATAAGAGCACGATCTACCAACTCCTGGTAGTTGTTGAAGGTTGCTACCATCAACTGCATGCTCAACTCATCATTTAGTCCTTCCAGAAACTTCTCCTGCTTAGCTGCATCCGTAGCAACGTCATCTGGGGCATAACGTGCTAGCTTACTAAAGTCTTCCACATACTGGCCAACTGTCCGTCCTCCTTGGCGCAAGTTGCGAAACTCACGCTTCTTCATGGCCATAGCTCCTACTAAAACATGGGCAGTACGGAAAGCCTGCTGAAACTGGTCCCATGTGACAGTGTCGATAGGGAAAGTGGCTGTGAAATTCTCCCACCATGATGCTGCGGGTCCGTCAAGCTGATGTGCGGCAAACTTCACCTTTTTCACATCTGTGCATCCTGCCGTGGTCAAATCCCTAGCTGTCTTGTGGAGCCAATCATCTGCTACTATAGGCTCGGTGCTACTAGAAAACATCGGCGGATTCAGCCTAAGAAAACGGGCTAAGTGGTCAACAGGTGGTGGTGGTGGTGGGTTGTTGTTTTTTGTTGTTCCCCTGATTCTGATTCTGGACTAGCAACTGCATCAACGTATTCTGCTGCTGGATCAACTGAGTGAGCTCCGGTGGGAAGGTAAATCCGGGGTCACGTCTCGGAGGCATCTGATGGGTTTAGAAAAGATGAGATTTAAGAATAGAGAGGGGTCTAAAGAGAAAACACTACCCATATGCACATGAGGCAAAAGCAAACAATTCACTTCATTCAATCAAACAAGGGCATACAATCGGTCTAACTATCACAAAAGTGCTCGGACTACTATATTTACATGGTGGACTACTACTACTGATGGGGTGGTCTACTAGAAATACTCTTCGGTTGCAGACTCCATGATATCTGCTCCAGCTTCATCAACATAGTCATCATCGGTATCGTCTGGATCCGAGTCGGTGTCGTCGATGATGATGTAGTCTTCCGGGCGAAACTCCTTGGGTTCTTCGTCTTCTTCTACTGGTGTAGGGCCTCCCATGATTATTCCGATCTTCTTGATCAGATCGTCATTCTTCTCCACGAGTACTTCGATTTCATCTTCATAATCTTCACGTGTAGCCTTGAGTTCTTCCTCCAGTTCCTTGATTCTTGTCCTCGCCTTCTTCACATCTATCATATCTGCGCACATCTGGTTCTCCTGTTGTCGAATGTGCTGGTTTAACTCCTGGATGAAAGCTGCGATTGATCTATCCTTCTTGGTACTGATCATCTCCCAGTGCTCATCTCGGCGCCTACAAATCTGGTAGATAGTATCCTTGAGATCATTGCGGTAAACTTCTCCAATACGTCCCATGGCGATGTGAGCTGCCATGCTCTTTCCTAGACTCCAGGTTGGTGCATCAAAGGAAAACTCTATGGGCTCAGTGACTGGCATGAACGTCTTTCCTGGAACTTGAACTTGAATCATCCAGCGCTCCTCTTCAGGTAAAGTGGCGTTGTAGGTTCCGGTGAAACTTGGTACTCCGATGTTTAGATATCTAGTGACTTCCTTCAAGTGACGTCCAAAGGGTGTATCTTCATCCGGTTGAGTGAAGTTGTTCCTTGCATCCGCCATCCTAAAAGAGTAGAAAAGATGAGGAGTCAGAATGGGAAGAGTGAGTAGTGATCTAGGGCTTTAGCTTAGTGGCCGTGTCCTACAGTCAGTGTGTGCTCTGATACCATCTTGTAGCGACCAAACCTCAAACGGTCCAATCTCTGTGCTCTAGTGTCATCCATGGATCAGTAATGCTGACACCGCACAGTACTTGAAGGATTTATAACAGAGTAGCAATCACACACTTATTACAACGAGTGTCTCAAAAGAGAACTTATTACAATAAATATGGCTTAAGGCCATCTAATAACGATAACAGCGGAAGGCTTGGAAGATAAGTGAGTCCATCAACTCCAACGGCATCACTGAGTATAGAATCACGACCTAAGGCACCTTACTCGTCGTCTGAAAAGTCTGCAACATGAATGTTGCAGCCCGAAACGGGTCAGCACATGGAATATGCTGGCAAAGTAACACATAGAGAGCAATGAAAGAGTAATGCTATACTACATGCATATTTGGCTAGTGGAAAGCTCTATGGTTGCAGTTTTTGCGTAAAGCCAATTTTTCCCTACTGCAAAGGAATAAATTTCATTTAACTATCATGGTAGTTGTTAACCATTGAGAGTGTAGACACCCTCTCAATCCCAATTAAACATCATCATTAAAAACCCAACAATATTAATTAGAGTAACATGATGAGATTCACATGATAATCCAAGTACTAGATACTCAAGTTGTCCATAACCGGGGACACAGCTAACCATGATTAGTTTATACACTCTGCAGAGGTTTGCGCACTTTTCGCCACAAGACTTGATCTCCTCCATTGGGATTCTCGCACTACATGGTGTTCGAGAAACGGATGACCGAGATATAGTCTTTCAGAAGTGCTAGCACCTTACGAACGGGTAGACCGTTACACCTACTTTCCCCTACATCTGCTAGTCTACCACTGTAAGAGTTCGCACGACTTAATCAGCTATGCTAGAGCCCACCGTAGCTTGTGGCTGCACACGGAAGTTTCTAGTATGAATAATCTCATGATCCCTTTGAGCCTGGGTGGCGGTCCAAAAGAAAAACAATCAGATGCCTCAATCCACCCAGATGTGTGTTTAAGTTGCCACCTTAGATAAACCATTAAGTTAACAATCTCACATCTGTCATGGATACACTCACCCAATCCACGTCTACTAGCATAGCATGACAATATAAGCAAACATAGAAGTAACTCCCAAAGGTTTGATAATGAAAGAGGTAATAGGTACTACCTCATCTACTTCCCAAAACCCACAATTTAATTAGATCCTAATCATGCAATGTGTGAGGATTGACCTAATGCAATAAAACTGGGTAGTGGGAGGTATGATCAAAGTGTTACTTGCCTTGCTGATGATCCGGGAAACCTAGCGATACGAAGTAGCAAGCGGCGCACTCCGGGTACTCTATCGCAAACAAACCAGCATACAATAAGTACTCATCTAATGCACAGGTAAAACTCAAATAAGAGATCTAACCAGAAAGTTCAAATTAAGAACTCCGGTTGGCAAAAAAATCAAATTGAACGAAGCAACGAGACAAACGGCTAAAGAAACAAACTTCGTTTATTAATCTGAATCTAGGTCAAATTTTACAGAGGCAAAAACTTGTTTGAGTTGGTTAAATGGAAAGAGGGTTTCGAGACGTAACTCCAGGCGCTTGTATCGCCTGATTCTGATAAACGAGCGAAAAGTTATACTAGATCGAAAATCGGATCAGAAATCGCGATCAGAAATAATCACGGAATAATCCAAGAAAAATAAAAACGACGAACAGATTAACGAACGAACGTTCGTTATCCGGATCTAAACGATGAACGCGTTCGTTAAAACGAACGAATGAGCGAACGCTCGCTAATTAACCTAAACCGGAAAAAAACGGTCTAATAAAAAAACGGAAACTAAAAAAGCCGAACGAAAACCGGCGAAAACCAACTGTTTTCTAAAAAAACCGGCGGCGGCAGTCAACCTCGGCGGCGGCTTGGGGCCGGGCGCGGCGCGGGCTAGGGTTTGGGGCGCGGCGGCTTGGGCTAAAAGCGGCCCGGGGCGGCGCTATATAAAGGGCCCGGCCGGAGGAGTCCCGGACGATCCCGGCCCGAAGTCGGTTCGTTTTTTTTAAATAATTACGCACAGAAAAACAAACAAAAGAAATACTAAACGGACTCCAAAAATCCTGAAATAAATTTTCCCTGGCTTCTAAAATCAAGTCGCACATGATGAACATTTATTTGGGGCCTAAATGCAATTTTGAAAAACGCGCATTTTTCCTAAATTTAAATAAAATAGCAAATAAAACCAAAATAAAATCTTATTTGATTTTATTACTAAATCCTCCATATTTTTTTATTTTAGGAAAGTCATTTTACTCTCTCTCTCATATTTTTGTGATAGAAATAATTGAAAATAAAATAAATAAAATCAAATGATCTTATTTTCAAAATTTGAGAAAACTCAAATATGAAAATAACGAAATCCCCAACTCTCTCCGAGGGTCCTTGAGTTGCGTGAAATTTCTAGGATCAACCAAAATGCAATAAAATATGATATGCAATGATGATCTATTGTATAATATTTCAAATTAAAAATTTGGGATATTACAGGTATGGTGGCTGTTTTGAGGAAGGTATTTGGTGGGTGTATGATACCGGCGAAAAGTGCGCGGTATTAGAGAGGCTAGCAATGGTGGAAGGAAGGAAAGTGCGTATAATCCATGGACTCAACATTAGTCATAAAGAACTTATATACTTATTGCAAAAATCTAGAAGTTATCAAAGCAAAGTATTACGCGCATGCTCCTAGGGGGATAGATTGGTAGGAAAAGACCATCGCTCATCCCCGACCGCCACTCATAAGGAAGACAATCAATAAATAAATCATGCTCCGACTTCATCACATAACGGTTCACCATACATGCATATGCTACGGGAATCACAAACTTTAACACAAGCATTTCTCAAATTCACAACTACTAAACTAGCATGACTCTAATATCACCATCCTCATATCTCAAAACAATTATCAAGCATCAATTTTTTTAGTATTCAACGCACTCAAAAGAAAGTTTTACAAATCTTGAATACCAAGCATATTATTGTTAAGCAAATTACCATGCTATTAAGACTCCCAAAATAATCTAAGTGAAGTATGAGAGATCAATAGTTTCTATAAAACAAATCCACCACCGTGATCTAAAAGATATAAGTGAAGCACTAGAGCAAAATTATATAACTCAAAAGATATAAGTGAAGCACATAGAGTATTCTATCAAATTCCAAATTATGTATGGCTCTCTCAAAAGGTGTGTACAGCAAGGATGATTGTGGTAGACTAACAAGCAAAGACTCAAATAATAAAAGACGCTCCAAGCAAAACACATATCATGTGGTGAATAAAAATATAGCTCCAAGTAAGTTACCGATAGAAGTAGACGAAAGAGGGGATGCCTTCCGGGGCATCCCCAAGCTTAGGCTCTTGCCACTCCTTGTTCCATAATCCATCAAATCTTTACCCAAAACTTGAAAACTTCACAACACAAAACTTAAAGTAGAAAACCTCGTGAGCTCCGTTAGCGAAAGAAAACAAAAGACCACTTCAAGGTACTGTAATGAACTCATTCTTTATTTATATGGGTGTTATACCTACTGTATTCCAACTTATCTATGGTTTATAAACTATTTTATTAGCCATAGATTCATCAAAATAAGCAAACAACACACGAAAAACAGAATCTGTCAAAAACAGAACAGTCTGTAGTAATCTGTAGCTAGCGCTAGATCTGGAACCCCAAAAATTCTACAATAAATTTCTTTACGTGAGGAATCTATCTATTAATCATCTTCATAAAGAATTAACTAAATAGCACTTTCCAAATAAAAATGACAGCAGTTCTCGTGAGCGCTAAAGTTTCTGTTTTTTACAGCAAGTTCAACAAGACTTTCCCCAAGTCTTCCCAATGGTTCTACTTGGCACAAACACTAATTAAACACAAAAAACACAACCAAAACAGAGTCTAAATAATTTATTTATTGAATAATAGCAAGGAAAAATATTGGGTTGCCTCCCAACAAGCGCTTTTCTTTAAAGCCCTTTTAGCTAGGCATTGATAATGTTAATGATGCTCACATGAAAGACAAGAATTGAAGCACAAAGAGAGCATAAAAAAATGTGACAAACACATATAAGTCTAACATACTTCCTATGCATAGGCATCTTATAGGCAAACAAATTACCAAGGCAAGCAAAGACTGGCATATGCAAGGAAGCGGAAAGAAACAATAGCAATCTTAGCATAACGAGAGGTAATTTAGTAACATGAAAATTTCTACAACCATATTTTCCTCTCTCATAATAATTGCATGTGAGATCATAAGAAATTCAACAAAATAGCTATCACATAAAATATTTTCAACACGATCCACATGCATGCAAAGTTGACACTATTCCAAAATAGTGGGATTAACATTAACTAAAGTCATGATCTCTCCAAACCCACTTTTATCAAAAATTTCATAAGATTGAACATTCTCCAAATATGTGGGATTTAAAGTTGACATTCTTCCAAACCCACTTTCAATATTATTGCAAACATTATAATCAATCTCATATTCATCATGGGGCTTAAATAAATTTTCAAGATCAAAAGAAGAATCACCCCAATCATGATCATTGCAACAAGTAGAGGACATAGCGAAACTGGCATCCCCAAGCTTAGGGTTTTGCATATTATAAGCACAATTGTCATTAATAGAATTTATACTATCATCATTGCAATCATGCTTTCTATTCAAAGATCTATCATGGATCGCTTCATAAAGTAATTCATCACACTTTTCAGATTCACGAATTTCAAGCAAAACCTTATAAAGATAATATAGTGCACAAAACTCACTAGCAATTGGTTCATCATAATTGGATCTCTTAAAAAGATTAGCAAGCGGATGAGGATCCATAGATCTTAGGTTCTCTGTTTAGTAATAAATAAACAACTATTCCAACCAAACGAGCAAACGAGCCAAGTAAGACATAAAAGCAAACAAAAAGACGAACAGAAGAAGGGCGAATAAAACGGCAAGGGTGAAGTGGGGGAGAGGAAAACAAGAGGCAAATGGCAAATAATGTAATGCGGGAGATAAGGGTATGTGATGGGTACTTGGTATGTTGACTTTTGCGTAGACCTCCCCGGCAACGGCGCCAAAAATTCTTCTTGCTACCTCTTGAGCACTGTGTTGGATTTCCCCGAAGAGGAGAGGATGATGCAGCAAAGTAGCGTAAGTATTTCCCTCAGTTTTTGAGAACCAAGGTATCAATCCAGTAGGAGGCTACGCGCGAGTCCCTCGTTCCTACACAAAAACAATAGCTCAACGCAACCAACGCACTTAGGGGTTGTCAATCCCTCACGGTCACTTACGAAAGTGAAATCTGATAGAGATGATAAATAATATTTTTGGTATTTTTGGTATAGAGATGCAAAGTGAAAAGTAAAAGGCAAAGTAAAAAAGCAAAGCAGTAATAAAGTGATGGAGATTGATATGATGAGAAACAGACCCGGGGGCCATAGGTTTCACTACTGGCTTCTCTCAAGACCATAAGTATTCTACGGTGGGTGAACAAATTACTGTTGAGCAATTGACAGAATTGAGCTTAGTTATGAGAATATCTAGGTATGATCATGTATATAGGCATCACGTCCGAGACAAGTAGACCGACTCTTGCCTGCATCTACTACTATTACTCCACCCATCGACCGCTATCCAGCATGCATCTAGAGTATTAAGTTAAAAACAGAGTAACGCCTTAAGCAAGATGACATGATGTAGAGGGATAGTTTCATGCAATATGATAAAAAATCCTCGATGGCAACGATACAATACGTGCCTTGCTGCCCCTTCTGTCACTGGGAAAGGACACCGCAAGATCGAACCCAAAGCTAAGCACCTCTCCCATGGCAAGAAAAACCAATCTAGTAGGCCAAACCAAACTGATAATTCGAGGAGACTTGCAAAGACAACCAATCATACATAAAAGAATCCAGAGAAGATTCAAATATTATTCATAGATAGACTTGATCATAAACCCACAATTCATCGGTCTCAACAAACACACCGCAAAAAGAAGATTACATCGAATAGATCTCCACGAGAGAGGGGGAGATCATTGTATTGAGATCCAAAAAGAGAGAAGAAGCCGGCTACTAACTATGGACCCGTAGGTCTGAAGTAAACTACTCACAATTCATCGGAGGGGTTTGGATGATGATGTAGAAGCCCTCCGTGATCGATGCCCCCTCCGGCGGAGCTCCGGAACAAGCCCCAAGATGGGATCTCATGGATACAGAAAGTTGTGGCGGTGGAATTAGGTTTTTGGCTCCGTATCTGATTGTTTGGGGGTACGTGGATATATATAGGAGGAAGAAGTACATCGGTGGAGCAACAGGGGGCCCACGAGGGTGGATGGCGTGCCTGGGGGCGGGGCAGGCACGCCCCCTACCTCGTGGCCTCCTGTTAATTGGCTTCACGTAGGGTCCAAGTCTCCTGAGTTGTATTCGGTGAGAAAATCACGTTCCCCAAGGTTTCATTCCGTTTGGACTCAGTTTGATATTCCTTTTCTTCGAAACCCTAAAACAGGCAAAAAACAGTAATTCTGGGTTGGGCGTCTGGTTAATAGGTTAGTCTGAAAAATAATATAAAAGTGGATAATAAAGCCCAATAATGTCCAAAACAGTAGATAATATAGCATGGAGCAATCAAAAATTATAGATACGTTGGAGAAGTATCAGGCGACCTTGCCAGCTTGAGTATTGTAGTGGCCTCTCCACGGCAGGACCCGGTTGCCTACCTTAGAAACAACGGGAGCGAAATCCTTAGCCAGCAACTTGTGAGGGGAAATCGGAAGGCCAAGATACATGAAGAGGAAAGAGCCTAGGGAGCAGTTTAGGAGATGAGCAACTCTTTGGGCCTCAATGTCCAAGACCCCAGTAACAATGACTTCACTCTTGGAAAAATTGATCTTGAGACCAGAGAGAGCTTCAAAGCAGAGGAGAAGGAACTTCAAGTGAGCTATACTATCATCATTAAGTTCAACCATTATGATGGTATCGTCTGCATATTGGAGGTGGGAGATTGCATTAGGGGCAACGTGGGAGCTGACAGGGGTAATATGACCACCTGCCGCAGCCCGAGTCAGAATGTGGGAGAGGGAGTGAGCCACAAAGTTGAAGAGAAGGGGTGAAGCCGGGTCACCCTGCCTCATGCCCTTGCCGTTGGCGAAGAAGTTACTGATATTCCCATTAACCGAGACCGCAGTGTGACCACCCGTGATCAACTGCATAAGTCTATGAACCACTGCCCCATCAAAGCCCTTGGCCAGTAACACTTGACGAAGAAAATTCCAGCTGACCGAACCGTAAGCTTTCTCTAGGTCCAGCTTTAGAATCACCGCTTTGGAGCCACGGACACGCAGGTCATGGACAATCTCATGAAGACACAGAATGCCATCCAGGATGAACCTGTCTTTGACAAAGGCTGATTGAAAAGGACTAAGAGTGTGATGAGCAATGGGAGAAAGCCTAGTAGCAAATCATTTTTCTCTTTATTCTCTTTCTTCAAGGGTGAAAAGTACTTGCTTTGAGCTCAACCACTTTTTGACTCAGCGTAAAAAAAGATCCACTGCTTGGATAGAGGTTTCCTTCTCTTTCTTCTTTCTTCCCCTCAAGCCCCACAAGGTTTTAGGTCTGCAGATAAACTTCCATTTCACCATCCTATATTTGCGCTTGTTATCCACCGAATTCCAGTAGAAGCCACCCCTGTGTTTGTCAAACCCAACGAGTGTCCCTCCCGAAAGGAGGTAGAAACCCATCAGGAACATGGGGAGGGAGGAAAGGCAAGCATTGATTAGGGCGACCTTGCCAGATTGAGTATTGTAGTGGCCTCTCCACGGCAGGACACTGGTGCCTACCTTAGAAACAACCAGAGCGAAATCCTTAGCCAGCAACTTGTGAGGGGAAATCGGTAGGCCAAGATACTTGAAGGGGAAAGAGCTTAGGGATCAGTTTAGGAGATGAGTAACTCTTTGGCCTCAACGTCCGAGACCCCAGTAACAATGACTTCACTCTTGTGAAAATAGATCTTGAGACCAGAGAGAGCTTCAAAGCAGAGGAGAAGGAACTTCAAGTGAGCTATACTATCATCGTTCAGTTCAACCATTATGATGGTATCGTCCACGTATTGGAGGTGGAAGATTCCATTAGGGGCAAGGTGGGAGATGTCAGGGGTAATATGACCACCTGTCGTAGCCCGAGTCAGAATGTGGGAGAGGGAGTCAGCCACAAAGTTGAAGAGAAGGGATGAAGCCGGGTCACCCTGCCTCAGGCCCCTGCCGTTGGCAAAGAATTTACTGATGTTCCCATTAACCGAGACCGCAGTGTGACCACCCGTGACCAACTGCATAAGTCTGTGAACCACTGCCCCATCAAAGCCCTTGGCCAGTAACACTTGACGAAGAGAATTCCAGCTGACCGAACCGTAAGCTTTCTCGAAGTCCAGCTTTAGAATCACCGCTTTGGAACCACGGACACACAGATCATGGACAACCTCATGAAGACACAGAATGCCATCCAGGATGAACCTGCCTTTGACAAAGACTAATTGGAAAGGACTCAGAGTGCGATGAGCAATGGGAGAAAGCCTAGTAGCAAAGCCTTTTTCTCTTTCTTCTTTTTCTTCAAGGGTGAAAAGTACTTGCTTTAAGCTCAACCACTCTTTGACTCAGCGTAAAAAAAGATCCACTGCTTGGATAGAGGTTTCCTTCTCTTTCTTCTTTCTTCCCCTCAAGCCCCACAAGGCTTTTAGGTCTGCAGATAACCTTCCATTTCACCATCCTGTGTTTACGATTGTTGTCAGCCGAATTCCAGTAGAAGGCACCCCTGTGTTTGTCAAATCCAGCGTGTGTCCCTCCCGAAAGGAGGATGAAACCCATCGGGAACATGGGGATGGAGGAAAGGCAAGCGTTGATTAGGGCGACCTTGCCAGCTTGAGTATTGTAGCGGCCTCTCCACGGCAGGACCCGGTTGCCTACCTTAGAAACAACCAGAGCAAAATCCTTAGCCAGCAACTTGTGAGGGGAAATCGGTAGGCCAAGATACTTGAAGGGGAAAGAGCCTAGGGAGTAGTTTAGGAGATGAGCAACTCTTTGGGCCTCAACGTCCAAGACCCAAGTAACAATGACTTCACTCTTGGCAAAATTGATCTTGAGACCAGAGAGAGTTTCAAAGCAGAGGAGAAGAAACTTCAAGTGAGCTATACTATCATCGTTCAGTTCAACCATTATGATGGTATCGTCCGCATATTGGAGGTGGGAGATTCCATTAGGGCCAAGGTGGGAGCTGACAGGGGTAATATGACCACCTGCTGCAGCCCGAGTCAGAATGTGGGAGAGGGAGTGAGCCACAAAGTTGAAGAGAAGTGGTGAAGCCGGGTCACCCTGCCTCATGCCCCTGTCATTGGCGAAGAAGTTAGTGATATTCCCATTAACCGAGACCGTAGTGTGACCACCCGTGATCAACTGCATAAGTCTGTGAACCACTGCCCCATCAAAGCCCTTGGCCAGTAACACTTGACGAAGAAAATTCCAGCTAACCGAACCGTAAGCTTTCTCTAAGTCCAGCTTTAGAATCACCGCTTTGGAGCCACGGACACGCAGGTCATGGACAATCTCATGAAGACACAGAATGCCATCCAGGATGAACCTGTCTTTGACAAAGGCTGATTGAAAAGGACTAAGAGTGCGATGAGCAATGGGAGAAAGCCTAGTAGCAAAGCATTTTTCTCTTTGTCCTCTTTCTTCAAGGGTGAAAAGTACTTGCTTTAAGCTCAACCAGTCTTTGACTCCGCGTAAAAAAAGATCCACCGCTTGGATAGAGGTTTCCTTCTCTTTCTTCTTTCTTCCTCTCAAGCCCCACAAGGTTTTTAGGTCTGCAGATAAACTCCCATTTCACCCTCCTGTGTTTACGATTGTTGTCCGCGGAATTCCAGTAGAAGGCACCCCTGTGTTTGTCAAACCCAGCGTGTGTCCCTCCCGAAAGGAGGTAGAAACTCATCAGGAACATGGGGAGGGAGGAAAGGAAAGCGTTGATTAGGTCGACCTTGCAAGCTTGAGTATTGTAGCGGCCTCTCCACGGTAGGACCCGGTTGCCTACCTTAGAAACAACCAGAGCAAAATCCTTACCTAGCAACTTGTGAGGGGAAATCGGTAGGACAAGATACTTGAAGGGGAAAGAGCCTAGGGAGCAGTTTAGGAGATGAGCAACTCTTTGGGCCTCAACATCCGAGACCCCAGTAACAATGACTTCACTCTTGGCAAAATTGATCTTAAGACCAGAGGGAGCTTCAAAGCAGAGGAGAAGGAACTTCAAGTGAGCTATACTATCATCGTTCAGTTCAACCATTATGATGGTATCGTCCGCGTATTGGAGGTGGGAGATTGCATTAGGGGCAACGTGGGAGCTGACAGGGGTAATATGACCACCTGCCGCAGCCCGAGTCAGAATGTGGGAGAGGGAGTGAGCCACAAAGTTGAAGAGAAGGGGTGAAGCCGGGTCACCCTGCCTCATGCCCTTGCCGTTGGCGAAGAAGTTACTGATATTCCCATTAACCGAGACCGTAGTGTGACCACCCGTGATCAACTGCATAAGTCTATGAACCACTGCCCCATCAAAGCCCTTGGCCAGTAACACTTGACGAAGAAAATTCCAGCTGACCGAACCGTAAGCTTTCTCTAGGTCCAGCTTTAGAATCACCTCTTTGGAGCCACGGACACGCAGGTCATGGACAATCTCATGAAGACACAGAATGCCATCCAGGATGAACCTGCCTTTGACAAAGGCTGATTGAAAAGAACTCAGAGTGCGATGAGGAATCGGAGAAAGCCTAGTAGCAAAGCCTTTTTCTCTTTCTTCTCTTTCTTCAAGGGGTGAAAAGTACTTGCTTTGAGCTCAACCACTATTTTAATCAACGTAAAAATAAGATCCACCGCTTGAGTAGAGGTTTCCTTCTCTTTCTTCTACCTTCCCCTCAAGCCCCACAAGGTTTTTAGGTCTGCAGCTAAAGTTCCATTTCACCATCCTGTATTTACGCTTGTTGTCCGCCGAATTCCAGTAGAAGGCACCCCTGTGTTTGTCAAACCCAACATGTGTCCCTCCCGAAAGGAGGTAGAAACCTATCAGGAACATCGGGAGGGAGGAAAAGCAAGCATTGATTTGGGAGACCTTTCCAGCTTGAGTATTGTAGCGGCCTCTCCACGGCAGGACCCGGTTGCCTACCTTAGAAACAACCGGAGCAAAATCCTTAGCAAGAAACTTGTGAGGGGAAATCGGTAGGCCAAGATACTTGAAGGGGAAAGAGCCTAGGGAGCAGTTTAGGATATGAGCAACTCTTTGGGCCTCAACGTCCAAGACCCCAGTAACAATGACTTCACTCTTGGCAAAATTAATCTTGAGACCAGAGAGAGCTTCAAAGCATAGGAGAAGGAACTTCAAGTGAGCTATACTATCATCGTTTAGTTCAACCATTATGATGGTATCGTCCGCATATTGGAGGTGGGAGATTCCATTAGGGGCAAGGTGGGAGCTGACAGTGGTAATATGACCACCTGCTGCAGCCCGAGTCAGAATGTGGGAGAGGGAGTGAGCCACAAAGTTGAAGAGAAGGGGTGAAGCCGGGTCACCCTGCCTCATGCCCCTGCCGTTGGCGAAGAAGTTACTGATGTTCCCATTAACCGAGACCGCAATGTGACCACCCGTGATCAACTGCATAAGTCTGTGAACCACAGCACCATCAAAGCCCTTGGCCAGTCACACTTGACGAAGAAAATTCCAGCTGACCGAACCGTAAGCTTTCTCGAAGTCCAGCTTTAGAATCACCATTTTGGAGCCATGGACACGCAGGTCATGGACAATCTTGTGAAGACACAGAATGCCATCCAGGATGAACCTGTCTTTGATAAACGCTGATTGAAAAGGACTCCGAGTGCGATGAGCAATGGGAGAAAGCCTAGTAGCAAAGCATTTTTCTCTTTATTCTCTTTCTTCAAGGGTGAAAAGTACTTGCTTTGAGCTCAAACACTCTTTTACTCAGTGTAAAAAAAGATCCGCCGCTTGGGTAGAGGTTTCCTTCTCTTTGTTCTTTCTTCCCCTCAAGCCCCACAAGGTTTTTAGGTCTGCAGATAAACTTCCATTTCACAATCCTGTATTCACGCTTGTTGTCCGCCGAATTCCAGTAGAAGGCACCCCTGTATTTGCCAAACCCAGCATGTGTCCCTCCCAAAAGGAGGTAGACACACATCAGGAACATGGGGAGGGAGGAAAGGCAAGCATTGATTAGGGCGACCTTGCGAGCTTGAGTATTGTAGCGGCCTCTCCACGGTAGGACCCGGTTGCCTACCTTAGAAACAACCAGAGCGAAATCCTTAGCAAACAACTTGTGAGGGGAAATCGGTAGGCCAAGATACTTGAAGGGGAAAGAGCCTAGGGAGCAGTTTAGGAGATGAGCAACTCTTTGGGCCTCAACGTCCAAGACCCCAGTAACAATGACTTCACTCTTGGCAAAATTGATCTTGAGACCAGAGAGAGCTTCAAAGCAGAGGAGAAGGAACTTCAAGTGAGCTATACTATCATCGTTCAGTTAAACCATTATGATGGTATCGTCCGCATATTGGAGGTGGGAGATTCCATTAGGGGCAAGGTGGGAGATGACAGGGGTAATATGACCACCTGCCGCAGCCCGAATCAGAATGTGGGAGAGGGAGTCAGCCACAAAGTTGAAGAGAATGGGTGAAGCCGGGTCATCCTGCCTCAGGCCCCTGCCATTGGTGAAGAATTTACTGATGTTCCCATTAACCGTGACCGTAGTGTGACCACCCGTGACCAACTGCGTAAGTCTGTGAACCACTGCCCCATCAAAGCCCTTGGCCAGTAACACTTGACGAAGAAAATTCCAGCTGACCAAACTGTAAGCTTTCTCGAAGTCCAGCTTTAGAATCACCACTTTGGAGCTACAGACACGCAGGTCATGGACAATCTCATGAAGACACATAATGCCATCCAGGATGAACCTGCCTTTGACAAAGGCTGATTGGAAAGGATTCAGAGTGCGATGAGAAATGGGAGAAAGCCTAGTAGCAAAGCCTTTTTCTCTTTCTTCTCTTTCTTCAAGGGTGAAAAGTACTTGCTTTGAGCTCAACCACTCTTTGACTCAGCGTAAAAAAAGATCCACCACTTGGATAGAGGTTCGCATCTCTTTCTTCTTTCTTCCCTTCAAGCCCCACACGTTTATTCGCCCCCGTTTTCTCCTCCACTGGCCTTCCTCTAACAATCACCCCCACACATTCGTTCCTCCTTTGCTGCCGTCAGCCCATCTCTTACTGCCATTGGCCCCGTCTCCTTATGCCCCCTTTCCTCATGCCTGGCTCCCTTTCCTTATTCTTTCCCGCTAATGGGCGTGACGGGCGACGTGCAAGCTGTGAAGGCGGCGGCCGGAGCAGCAATTAGGGAGGAGATGTGCTGGCTTGACCACGGGAATCGGGAGGCCGCCAGCTTCATGGAAGGTCTTAAGTCGTGGTGGAACTTCAATGTTCTTCCCCTTTAGAACGTGTCAACTCTCATGTGTGCATAAAGATGTTAGACGAACCTCGACAACATGTCATATGCGACATTAATTCCTTTTGCCTCACGATATATGTGGTTGAGCTCAAAGCAAGTACTTTTCACCCTTGTGGTAACTTGACCTCGCTTCTTGAAACTGTAATACATATTCCCAAACCGGGTTAACACTTACCCCAAGTCGCATGGCCATGTTTTCCGACTCTGATCACTCGAGGGGATCCAGAGAATATCTCTCCGTATAGGAGGGGCAAATCCCATCTTGGTCAACCATGTCTCACGCATGTCTCACGACTCCCCCGAAAGCTATCTTTATAACTTCCCAATTACGGAGTAGTGTTTGATAGACCCTATGTGAGTCGATCATCATCTCGAGAACATGCGGGGACCTCAGGTCCATGACATGGAATATACATTGTAATTGAGACTCACAGGTGACACTAGCTCGATGCGTCTCAAACTGGGTTTGTCCGACACGGTAATCTCCATCCCTAAGTCCATACTATCAGTTCAGCATCTCTATGCACATGACTTGTGAAACATAGTCATCAACTGAATCGTATACTAGTCAAAGCATACGTGTCCGCATAACCTTATCAACTAGGGACCATTAGCACGATCATCGTATAATACATAGTTCCACAAACAAGTCACATACTTATTGATACATATTATTGATGATGTTCAAAGACAGTACAAAACACTCACAAATACATAGGGAAATATCATCATCATCATAAGATTGCCTCTAGGGCATATCCCCCACAAATTCTTCAATATGCACATCTTCAGGGAGAGTTTTCTCTATATCATGAAATCAATATCCTCAAGTTTTACTTTCAACAACCAAATTTTTACTATTTTGTCGTCAATCGCTAAAAAGGGGTGACTGTAAGTGCATCTAGTGCCCCCTTGTAGGTTTTGTCTGATTAATGACAAAAGCAGTTAAGGGACTAATTTGTTTATAAGTATACACATGTGGAAGCACCTAAGGATTTAGTTTAACCTACGGTGTATGACCCCTTAAAATGTTGTGACAACAATGAAGTATTTGGTTTGCCCATTTAAAATTGGAGCGTGAAGACTTGTAGTTCTTTGTTAGTTTTTTCTCCATTGACTCAATAAGGAAAACCGTACAGTAAAGGGGGGGGGGGTCCAAATGATGCCTTATCAATGTGGAACCGAATCTTATGCACGCTTTCAAATTGTCAGCAGTACACATTGACCTGCCTATACGAGCTGAAATGCTCAAAATTTATACGAAAGTAGGAATAATGAATAAAATTAACATAATCATACGCAAATGCGGGTAAAACAATACATGGACACTTTGAACAATTCTTTTCAAAAGGCATCATAGAAAGGAAAAAATCTCAAGAACTACAATAATGCTATAAAAGCAGTATGAAATTCTTGCAGCCCCCCCTCCCCTCCCCCCCCCCCCCCCCCCCCAAAAAAAAGAGGCAAACTGCTGTGCTAGCTCATTTACTCATTTGAGTTTAGGAGTTTAGAAGCTTGAAATTCGAAGCTCACAATCTAGCGAAGTATATTTTATATTTGGGGTTGGCCATCATGTCTGGTTAAGCCAAACCTGATGATTTTTTTCGGTCCCTGTAAACATTCTGACGTCATAATAAAAGCTTCGCTTGATTTGTCTCCAAAAAGAAACTATTTGGCTCATCTTAAAACATCAAAAGGATAAACTATATTGACCATTTTGAAGCTGCATACCACTAGTACAAGCTACGGTATCGTGTATCTATTGCGGCAAGCTGAGTATGGCAGGATGGGCGTAGAGTCCGGTGAGCCAGCCGTGGGCGATGTACTTGTTGGCGGCCTCGGTGTAATGGATGCCGTCCCAGAAGAGGTGGGTGGATGGGTCGCTGCAGGCGGTGGCGCCGGGCAAGCCGCACGCCGATCCGTGCATGTTGTAGTTGTACCGCCCGCCCCCGCCGCAGCACGCTCTCAGGGGCTCCCCTGTGAACCCTGCAGTGCAGACCATCTATGGTTATTTACTAATTACTACTGTCAGACAGGAGTTAACTAATGCTTACAGAGTTGACCTATATATCTTGAAATTCCATTTTTGCATGGTACCCCACGTACACCCAACCCAACAAAATTTAAGTGCTGCGCGCTCTGCCATGCTTGTAGCTTTTCGATCGAGATGCCAAACGAATCTCTTGTTGGACCGAAAATATCGTTTAATTGAATGCGCCAGCTTTCATTACCACCCCCACATGCATTCATGCGCCGGGTTAAACGCAGCTAGCGGCTGCAAACAGTGGCGGAGCTACATGCAGATTACGCCTGGGGCTGTGCTATGTTGAGTGATAAACTTTTATGATTTTCTATGCTTTGCATGAAGAAATTACAAAGGAAGTTGTTTCTAGGCCTGGGGCTATAGCCCTAGCTGCCCCAGGTCTGTCTCCGCCACTGCTGCAAAGACCTTGATGGTGTACGTCTGCAGTTAATCCTAGCCAATATACTCTCTTCATCTCTAAATATAAGTCTTTTTAGAAATTCTAATGCGGACTACATATGAAGTAAAATAAAATTCGAATGTAGCCCGTATCAAAATCTATATAGCCAGTATACTCTCTCTATCCCTAAATATAAGTCTTTTTAAAGATTCTAATGCGGTACATATGACGTAAAATAAGATTCGAACGTAGTCCGTATCAAAATCTATAAAATATCTTATATTTAGAAACAGAGGGAATAATATACATTTCCTTTTGATCTCATCAATAAGTTTGACTTTGCTAATTAAAGGCCACTGCGCGCGTGAATTCGTGGTCACGTCGGCACATAATGAACTAGTAGTAGTCAGAAATCACACATGGATGATATATTGACGATTATATATTGCTGCTAGCAGCTATCCTGATCTCGATCGATCTACACCACCCTACAGTCGAGAAATGAAACTAAAATTTGCCTTGTTTCTAACAAATGAATCAAGACTAACAAGGCCGAAAGAACGGGGGACTCCGAGAGAAAGCTTACCGAGCTTTCCCGGGCGCCGGATGAGCCGCGCCACGGGCTTGTGGTAGTCGGCATACACCAGCGTCGTCCCCGGGTACTTCACACGCGTGCGCCTCACGCTCTCCTGCAGCATCCAGTTATGGTACTGCGAGAGGCCGTTGAGCCGCCGCAGGCATCCCGTCCGGCGGTCGTACTCCGTCGCGTTCGCCGCCACCGCGTATTTCGTCAGCGCCATCGGCGTGCACCCCATCGGCGGCGTCCCTGATACCACCACGTACCTCGCTCCCTCCTCCACCAACCTCTGTATGCATGCACGCACGCGCATAATTAAGAAGGAATGTGTAAAGTGACAAGTAATTTGCCACGAAGTGAAGTGTCTGTCACCTCGACGCTTCTGATGATGGCCTGCACAACGTCCGGCACAAAGGACTTGGCCTCCTGCAGGCTCTTCCCGCCGGAGAGGATGTAGTTGTAGTCGGTGAGGCCCAACTCGCCTACAACGAACAGAGACTTCGCGAGGTGCTCCCGGCATTCTGCGGTGCTGTTGCAGCTGAGCGACTGCTTCACGACCTTCCGGAACCACGCTATCTGCGCGCGCAGGGAGCTCCGGAACGGCGGCACGCTCCCAGAGTTGTGCCGCAGGAAGAACCCGACGTCGAGCGCCGTGCCGCCGACGATGGCGAAGTTGGCTCCTTGGGTGAAGTTCTCTGCCTTGGACATGAAAGGCGGCACCAACGGGAGCTCCAGCGCCTCCGCTGCGCATGTCATGTGCAAACAACAAATCAGCAAGAACGCAGCATCTATTCAGCGACTTTTTACTTTGACATGCAGAACTTTTGCACCGTACCGATGAAGTCGATGATGAGGCGGCCGTCGGAAGGCCGGCCGGTGGGGCGATGGAAGAAGGTTTCCCCGTAGGGGGAGCTGTTGAAGGGGCTGAAGGGGAAGCCGGCGGAAAGGAGGACGAAGTTGCCCGTGTCCGAGTACGAGCTGCCGAAGCTGAAAATGGAATGGAACCGCGGTGCGTGGTGGTCGGCCTCGGGGACGCCGGAGGCGCCCGTGTTATGCATGAGGCACGAGATGAGGACGACGGCGAGCGACAGCAGCGCCGGCTTCATGAGCGGATCGGGAGGAGGCGAGGAATGCGGAGCAAAAGGTTCCTTGTGGCCGCGGCGTGGCGTAAAGTCTAGGAGGAGTAGGTCGATCAAAAGTGTACACGGTGCAATAGTATAGTAGCCCCTCGGAACTTGGAACTCTTGATTGACTTTATGTAGTACTACTAGTTGCACACTCAGTTTAGGATTTTGAAAACACCCCAACGAATTTTATCTGAGTGATGGGCGGGCGACACTTGGCTCCATCTCTGATGGCAGGACGGCGATAAAATGTCTCCTCTAACTGAACCTCTAAGAGCATCTCCAGCACATCCGCTAAAATCCGGTACTGCAAAATCGATTTAGGAAATACATACTTCATACATAGGAAATACATAGTACATAGGAAATAGTTCATCACAACCATACTACATACATAGAAAATACATACTTCACGCTACAAATTAATCATAAGGTTGACGGTAACTCATCGACACTTAGGTAGAACTTGGTGACAGACTTGCGGAGCGTGTTCGCGAGGTCAGCCTTTTCCTTGGTGGCGGCCAGACGGTCGGTGGCACCTTCTTCTCTGGCCGCCAAAGCCTTCTTCGCGGCGATGATCTCCGCATCGCTCTCCCAACACCTCTAAAAATGCGGAAAGAGTTGGTCGTGGAGCTCGCGAAGGCGTCCAGGGCTCCGCCTGCCGCTCTAGGAGCCGGCCACAGTCCCGCGCTTGCTTTGAGCACCATGGCTCGACAACGTACGGGGGCTCGTGGCACTCTTTCTCCGGCATCATCTGAGATTCTGAGTGTGCACGCGGCAAACCGGGAGCTAGCCTCCAGTTTGATCCTACCGAAAGTCCTGATGAACTACTCCTTCCTATACTCCACGAAAGTCCTGTTCCGTTCGGTGCCCGATGAGGCCGGGATGCATGATTCCATGCGTCGAGCATATTGAATCCAAGACGCCATATGTCCGAGAGAAGAGGCGCGCCATAACAAGGTAGTAGCAAGATAAACCGCACTATATCTCAAGTTGATGCAAGGTCACCGTTTGACCAAGGGCAGTTGATGCACGTATTATGGATAGTACCATGAATACATCAGATTTCTTCCTCAGATTTCGCGGCTGAAATGAACGCGCTAGCTCCACAAATTTACTTCCCTTAATGTTTTTCTTCTTTTAACGAAGTCTTATCCTGCACCTATTTTCGCATCATGGTAATATTTTCCTGCTAAAACTCATTTGTTATCACAATTGTTTTTATCAAGAAATAGAATACAAGAAACAACTGCTTTTTTAGTTGCATTGCCCAGATGTTTTGGTTTTGCCTAATTTACTTCCAAAGAGAAGAACTATCATATCGAGTGTTATTTTTCTACACCCCAGCTCGGTGCACCAACGGTGCATCCATGCAATAAAACATATCAAAACACTTCAGAAAATTCTGAACTTTATGGGAATGTTCATCAACAAATGTTATGAGCGCCTGCAAAATTTGGTGGTAAAATAACATTCGAGGAACTTTGTACAAAAAGACAAAATCATTGAAAATTAGTCAAAATGTGAGTGCACTGTTTGAGCAGATTTTGCAATTTTTCCTTTTTTGTACACAGCTCCTCAAATGTTATTTGACCACCAAACTTTTCAAGCGCCCATAACTTTTATTGATGAACATTCCCACAAAGTTTTATTTTTTTAAAGTGTTTTGCTATGTTTTCTTGCGTTGGTGCACCGTGGGTGCACCGAAAGTGGATGCAGCCACTACTTTCCCCTATCATATGTGCATTTCACTTGACTCTCTGCGCTAGATGCTTATATGGTAACCTATGGCCCTCGACACATATGTGTCTTCGTCGGCAATTTACCAAAGCATTTATCTTATGAACATGTTTTTTTTTTGCAAAAGAATACAAACTTTGCATATCAATGCATTGAGTTCTTACGGAAAAAAATACACTGAGTTAATAGAAGAAAAAGTAATGCAGACGCCTAGAAACATAGATCACGCACACGATTACAAAAGAAAGTCGAACCTCCTAGAAATTAGCTGAACTACACTATTCGTAAAAGGCTCAAGTACAAATGCTAAACATGAAAGACATACAACTCAAAATATTGTTGCTACACGTACGCGATTTGCTCTGAAAGTGTTGCACAAGGAGAGACAGTCAGCAATACTATGCGGCGACGGCAAAGCCCTATCCGAGTAGTAGTCTAGGGAGTTGTCGTGGACCTTGTAGTTAGTGGGCCTGATCCTTCGATGTGGCACATAATAGGCCTAAAATTTCCAATACGTTCTCTCATGGAAATCAAAGCTCAAGTAGATAGTGCTACCCTTGCAGCCTGTTTGATAAACACTTGGTCAAGAGAATGGGAGTTTGCACAAGGCTGTTTATGAAGGGATTAGGCATGGGAAGTAGATTTTTACTCCCATTCCCTTGTTTGGCATATGATGAGAATTGGCGTGGGATAAAACTCTACTCACGAATTAACAGGGTACCCCTGGGAAGAAATCGGTGGGAATTGGCTTCCCCAACTCCCAGTCCCCTTCCCACTTAAACTCCCATTCTCTCTAATCAAACAGTGAATTTTTAATCTCCTTACCCCTTAACTCTCATTCCCTATCTCTAATCCCCCTGAACCAAACACGTTGTTGATGGCGGGGAAAACCCTTGTGCAGACCGAAAAAGAGAAACACTTTCCGATGAACAACACCCGCTTGCTGAATCCCTTGACCAGAAATAGAGCCTTCTTTTCCAACTCCAGTCGATACACTTCATATGAGGGTAGACACCGACCGTGCACCAACATCAACTCCCCACCATTGTCCACGAGGTGCAGAGTACTCCCTCCATTCCGAATTACTTGTCGCAGATATGGATGTATCTAGATGTATTTTAGCTCTAGATACATCCATTTATGAGAGGAGTAATTTGGAACGGAGGGAGTATCTGTCATTGAGGAATATGGGATATCCAGCTTGGCAACCACCTCCAGTCGTGGATTTGTGCTCGTTTCCAGCACCATAAGGTTGTCTTGGATGACACAGTAGAAACGACCCAAGAATATTAAAGGAGTTTTATATGGTGAACTTTCACACTGTATTACCTTCCAACACTTGCCACCAGGCTTGGCGATGCCTAGGAACATGGGAAAGCAGAGCACAAATGATATGGAATCAGTGACAATGAAGGAACCCCCCGCTAATAATCGGCCATACAGAAGGTCACTGTGATGATGGTCTGAAGGCAGCAACGTGGTCACCGGTGGGAGCTCTATGAGGTGGCGCGTGAGCGGGTTCAGCAGTCGAATGTGGGTGCGCTCACTGGTCAGGATGAGGAGGCCGTCAGTGGTCGATGTGAGCGTCTTGTGGACGTTGAGCTCCGGAAGATCAACTTGTATGGTCTCACCAGTGGAGAGGTTAAGAAAGCGACGCCGGTGGGCGAGTGTGAGTTGCTCCCGGAGCATGATCCAGCGACGGGGATGGAGACGGCAGTCCAGGCTATCAAGCCCCCGCGCATCGGTGCAACACCGCCGCCAAGCATGGCACACGGCACGGAAGCGGACGTAGTCGACCACGTCATGGGCAAGGGCATGATTGGCGATCACCCCGGCCGGCCCGTCGGAAAGACTCGCCCAGTCCCTCCTGCGGTAACACGGTTAAGAATACATGAATCAAACACCAAATTTTAGAGGAAACCAGGCCAACAGATGCACGTACCATTCGGGTGTAGCCGTGCGTGCACGCTTGCCCCCCCCCCCACCCCTGAGAAGGCTTCAGGGTATGGGCGGTGATGGTGGTCGGGGTCAGGGGCGCGTGGGAGCAGAACGAGCAGTGATGCGGCAGGGTCCTGGACCGCCGTCGGGCGCGGCCGTGGGACTCTTTCTCCGACATCCCGACTTACCTAGTTCGCACGGCAAAACGGGGGCAGCGTTCGTTCCTTTTTTTTCCCGATATATACGCGTGTTTGTGGCCAATCGATGTCGTGTGCTGCTGCTTTTCCCTTTCGGGCGGATACCAACCCAGCACTAGGCCCAACCCCATGGCCTACGCGTTTCCTAGTTCACCACGATGGATGCTAGTCCTGTACCCCTAAGATGGGGCTGTCGTGGTCGCCGTGTGGAGGCACCGGTTCCGTGCCCACCGCGTGCACGCTGCCAGTAGACGCGCTCCAGTAGCGGCAGCCGGCATGGCAAGCAGAATGGGCCTCGTACTGACCCCAAACATTAAAAAGAAAATGCGATTGAGATGACCACCTCACACTGGTAAAAAGAAAAATGCGACCCAGACAAATGTCTGATAGCTGCCTCAAACATCTGGGTTGACCGGCACCCCTCGTATCAAGTCCAAATTTGGAGCGGATATGAGGAGCTCGGACGCATTTGCCGTGCCAGACCAGACAAGCCGACCTTACCATGAATTGCATCAAATCTCCCCTCCTCGACCTAGCTGATTCGACTTGTTTCTCTCCTCTTTTCTCCCTCCTCTGTGCCGGTCCTCCCCTAGCTCCGCCGCCGCACTTGCTACGCGCCGTCATACGGATCGGTAGAGCACCACCGCCATGCATGGCACACTGCACAAAAGTGGACGTAGTCGGCCTCGTCATGGTCAAGGACAGAATCGGCGATCACCCAGGCCGGCCCGTTGGAAAGACTCGCCCTGTTTTTTTTTAGAACGAAGGCTCAAGAGGAGCCCAGCTTTGAATTAACAAAGCCATCAACCGGTCAGGATTACAACTCCAAATAACACCATACACCAATTAAAGAAAAATAAAACAAACAACAAAGACACAAGGGCGCCAGGGAACAGCTCACAATGCACATACACCAAGCTAGTTAGAAAGATTGGCGAAAAGCATATAGCTTGGAGATCCCACTATCCTCTTGCACGCCAAAAACCAAGGCGAAAGCGAAGACCTGGTCAGGAGAGTGCACCGACGACGATGCAAGGCATGCCGTTGCCAAAACCTGGGCTTGAAGAAAGACACATCCATCCAGATCCATCGTCAAAGAAGGCCCCTGCCTCCTCGCCTGGCTCGAAGGCGCCGCACCGTTGAGCGATGGACATGCTCACCCTAGAGCCTAGATGGATGGCCTCGAAGAAACCACTTGTGCGGAACCAGGCGTTCCCGACATGCCGACGACGAACTCACCTAGAGCAGAGCAACACCGAATGCCAAAGTTCTGACTTGGAAGAGGGCGAGTGGTCAGAATGCACAAAAGGGCAACAGTTAGGGCCAAGACCAAATTGGGAGCTTCGGCTCGCTCGACGAGCTGAAGTTCAGCCACCGTAGGAGGGGAACCCTATCCCCTCCCGTCCTGGAAGATCCAAGGGCACCGGAGGAATAAACTGCAGCCCGGCGAAGAGCACCATAACACCTTGACCCAGCACCAAGGAAGACACCGCCACCGTTGGACGCACGCTGCCGCCGCCGACACACTCCACCTACACCACAGCGAAGCCCACAACCCATCTTTGTTCCCAAAACAGTGCCTTCAAGAAGGTTACGGCGCCAAGGGCGTCGCCGCTGCCCAACAAGATTGAGGATTTCTCCCGGGAGACAAAGAGGAGGGGGATGGGGAGCAAGACCTGAAACGGCGCCTCCAGGAAGGTGCGCGGCGCCCGCGGGCGTCGCCGCCGGCAAGGCTGGCTGGGGTTTCCCCCGGTCCTGCATCCGAACACCCACTCCCACCCGAGCAGACCGAGGCCCCTCGACGAGGCAGGCCGGATCTGGGGAGGGGAGGATCTTGCTGGAGAGGGAGGGCAGTGGGGACGGCCAGATCTGACGCAGCCGGAGCACACGCAGCCACCGCGCGCTGGCCCGCATTCTTCGGGGATCTTGCCGTCCACATAGCCGAGAACCGCCAACCTGCGCCCGCGCCACCGGATGCCGAAGCCGACGACGCCTCACCAGCCGGGGCCGCCGCCCCAGATCCAGAAGCCCCCCACGGACGAGGCGAGGCGGCGAGGGCCCCGCCGCCACCCTCATCGACTGCGTGCCAAGCTTGCTCGGCATCAGCAGTCTCCGGCGGCGGTGAGTGAAGGGCGAGCAGGGGAGAGAGGCGGCGGGGGTAGGGTTTCGCCCCTCGGGTCGCCCGAGCGGGGCGACATGAGGGAGGGGGGGGGGAGGGGAGGTCAGGCTCCACTCGCCCAGTCCCTCCCGTGGCAACGTGGTTCAAACGATAAGAATGGAATACTACTAAATTTTAGTGGATAACTAGGCGAAAGATGCACATACCATCCATTGGACACCGTGCATGCACGCTTTTCCCCCCAACCACAAGATGGCTTCATCGTCGTACTGCCCGCTGTGATGGAAAATTTTGAAGTGGAAACGCGTAGGCCACGGATTTTTTTAAGTGGAAACTAATATTTTGTTCCTCTATGAAATAAAATTTCTAAAGAATAATCTGTCTTGGTTTTAGTTTTATTGTGTTTTCTTTACTTTATGAGTTCCAAGAGAACAAGTGGATATTGTTTTAACTTTTGGGATTTTCTTAGTTTATCTGCTTTCCTCTAATATTTCAAGCACCACTTAAAATCCTAGCCATGATAGGAATAAAAATAAAACGGGATAATCAAACACTTGACTAAATGTTGGGAGCAAAGAGCCTCTGTAGTACCTTTTTTCAATAAAGGATGTATTTTATTGACTCAAAATGAAGCTTTAAGAGGATACAAACACAATGAACCCACACCCGGCCTCCGCATAGTTAGGATGCACACAGCCAATATGAACACACGCACACAAATAAAACGCCGGTAAAATAGCAAAGTCATATGAGACCAAAACTATGTGTAGGCGAGGAAAAATGACAAAGCTATTAGATCCATGATCGACAAACTACAACAATGACCATATTCGTACCAACCATCTCATGACACCAAACGAACGACGAGGTTCTTCAACAGCAACACCTTCAAAAAGGGAACGACGCTCATCGTCGCCATCACCGGTTCCAAACATCCAAGGTTAGATCTAAGGTTTCACCCTGAAGAAACAGTCCAAGCATATCCGAGCAATGCCTTCAACAAGGTAGCTATATAAAAATATTGCCATTGCCAGGTTTAACCAACTCGGGTCGGACCTAGGTTTTCACCCCGGAGCTCGAGCCTGGGTGCTCGAGTGGCACCCCCATCGACCTCCCTTATGTGTTGTCACCACCACTTTCTCGCAACCCCAGCTACATGCGCGTTCGCCACCGCTGTACAACCATCCCTCTGCGTTAAGTCGTTGTCGATAGTTTGCATCTCACAACTGAAGTCAACCACCGGGTCTGAAGAGAGGAACTCTCATGAAACCTTTCGGTAGTCACCACAATCTATGGCGAGGCTACCATCGCAGGCCGGAGTTGTCACCCGGACCAACCACCTACGATGGAGCACCCATCGCTGATTATCACTTCGCTGGAGAGAGCTCAGCCCATACCCGTCACGTAGCCACCGCAAGATCAAGAGCACACAGCCGCCAAATCAGCGCCATGCCTCCCGACCGATAGATCTTCGTGAAGGACGGAGTCCTGTGGCGGAGACAAGGGGGGCGAGTAGGGGCCTGGCCCCCCTAACGATCGAGGAAACTACGCATTAGTTAGCCGTAAACGTACCAATTTTATCTACTTGCACGTACTAGCCCCCCCCCCTAATCTCAAGCAATATGGAGAAAAGAAAAGGTCCATGAGAAGCCACGTACTGGACCCTCCTTGTCTCAAGTATAAAAACAGGAAAAAGAATAGGCCCATGAGATGCCTACCGGCCTTTACTAAGTCTCATAGGCCCTAGCGTACTTAGACTCTTTTTTGTGAATGGTGTGTAGTTAGACTCTGCCGTGATTGTCTCAAAAAAAAAGTTAGACGCTGCCGTGATTAACGCAAGCAGTTAGCGATACCGCAATCAATTATTGTATTATTATTTTCAATTCTCATCTTGTACTGTATATGGCAAAATTATATAAACAGATTTTTGCTCTTTTGCTTGCGTGATGTATGACGCCAATTCTGAAAATTGTAGATCAGCGGTTATAAAGAGAAAATGTCGTCAAACACCGTAAAAGTCATTTCATTTTGATGCATCGTTTGATGGAAGACGACTTCGCTTTGGCATTGCATGATAATCCATATGGAAATAAGGTTTAGCAGCTAAATTCTCTTCCGATGAAACTACTTTTCCTTTTTATTTTACTGACATCGTAGAGTCAGATTTAAACTTATACAAATAAAACATGTTCTACAACGCCTATGTGATAATTTTTTATAGTATTATGGTAGATATTTTTATCATTTTATATAGCATCGAAGTGGTAAATTATTATATAAAAGCAAAAAAAATTTTATTTGCATTGGCCCCTATGTTGAAACTGTAGCTCCGTCGTTGAACTTGGCCCCCCCTATACTCAAATCCTGGCTCCGCCCGTGACGGAGTCCACCACAAGGACCAGCAGGGCCGCCATGCACAACACCTCATTGGATTCCCTGATGCCACACCACAATTTGGAGGAGCAGGATTGTCGCCCAACCAGAGGAGGAGATGGCTGGATATGGCGTCGCCAGGCTAGATCAGGCTAGTCATAGTGGGAAGTAACTTAGACTAGTGTCATGCATATGACACTAGTCTAAGACTGCTCACAATGGGGGGTAACATAGAGTAGTAACTTGCCGATGTTACTAGTCTATGTTACTATCTCCATAGTGGGAGTAACATAGAGTAGTAACATATGAGTGGTATCATGAAAGAGTTTATTTATTAGGCTATAGACTCATTATGCCTTAAAATGTGTGATGTTACAGTAACTAGTTAAGTTACCACAAACCCCTGTCTCCTCATTAATTAGCTACCACATAAGCAATCTTGTATTGAAATGTGTGATGTTACTAGTTAAGTTACTCCCATTGTGACTAGTCTAAGTTACTATATTTATAGTGCAAAGTAACATAATAGTAGTGTCATAGATTGCTCTATTTATTTGCTCATAGACTCAACATTTCTTGGAAAGCGCTATGTGATGGTAACATAATATGTTACTCCAAACACCTTTCTTCTCATTAACTAGGTGCCACATAAGCAAACTTGTTTTGGGATACGTTATGTTACTAGCTAAGTTACTCCCACTATGACTAGCCTCAGAGGCTCCAGATCCACGCCTGCCATGGCAGTCAAGCCAAGGGATTACCCCGTCCAGCCCGGCCCAGTTGCCGCAGACAACCTGCGCGCCAGTACGAGCTTGCGCGACGGTTGTTGATTAGCGTAGCAATCACAAACAACTGGTTTTTTCCCCTAGGCTCTCGCGGCTAGGGTTTTACTCCTCGGCGGCGATCCAATCGCCCCGAGTCCTCCACTTCAGCCATCAAAGTCCTCGCCGGGCATCGTCCTGCGGTGCCCCGGTGACTGCGATTCGATGGCCCCTCCTGAGGATGCCATCTCTTCCACGAGCGGCGGTACCTCGACGGCGGCTAACCCTAACCTGGAAGATTTCTTCGACCAGTTAGATCTCAACGAGGAAGAGTTCAATGATGTGGAAATCGACGAGGACGATCCAGTGATCAAGGAGAGTGTTCGCTGGCTTGCCCTCACAAGGGTGCATACCGAGAAGAGCTTCTCTCCCTCCGCCTTCTACAAGGACATGAGGGCTACTTGGAACCCTGCGCAGCTGGTAAGATTCAGGCCCGTTGGCCCCAATAGATTTGTGGTTCAAGCATCCTGCGTGGGAGATTGGGAACGCATCATGTCGCAAGGGCCATGGATCTTCCGTAACATGGCGGTGTTGCTATGCCAGTACGATGGTTTCAGCAGGGCTGAGGATGTCGTATTTGATCATATGCCGATCTGGCTACAGATACACAAACTGCCTGACCCGTTCTGCAAAGAAAATATTGTTGAGAAATTGCTTAAGGGGGCAGGGGAAATTATGGAGATGCGGTTAAACGGGAACACCCGTGGAGATTACGTCAGGGTGAGGGTTAATCATGATATCCAAAAGCCCCTGATGAAGTTTGTGAGCATAGTCCGAGCCAAGGAGAGGCAGGTGTACTTGGTACGCTATGAGAAATTGGCTCGTTTCTGCAAGGCTTGCGGTCTGATAGGCCATGATCATAAAGAGTGCGGTCTAGGAATTCATGACGTCAAGAAGCTTAAGTATGGAGATTGGCTGTATGCCGATGGCCCGAACAGGTCCAGAATGGATCTGAACAATGGCAATGCGCCTAATCCAAGGCAACAGGGGAGGCCGAGCAGCCCGGTGGGTACCCCAAAACCTTCATCGAAAGACCAATACCCAGACTCTAGGGACACAGCTACTAGTCCTTTAAAGGATCACGTGGCTAGGATGGAGGTGGACCGGGATGCTAGGAAGAGGCTTAACATGGAGGGTGGCACAGTTGAGGCAAACAGGTCTACCAATTCCCTTAAACAGGTCCTTGCTATCACTGATGGTAGTGGAACTGATTTGGGCACACCTGCGTCGCCGTCGAGTAGCACGTCCAGCAGCAAACGTGCAAGACTCGCCAAGGAGAATGACACCAACGAGATATCGGCGGCCTCCCTCGAGGAGGACCGCCGGACGCAATGAATATCCTATCGTGGAACTGCCGGGGGGGAACCGCCGGACAGTTCGTGAGGTGTTGGCCCTCGCAAAAGCCAATAACCCCAAGCTAGTCTTTCTTTACGAGACTAGACATGAGTCATCGCGGATCGAGAAGCTACGTTGGAGGCTAGGCCTCAAGGGTTTCCATGGTGTCAGTAGTGACCGAAGAAGTGGTGGCTTAGCTCTCTTTTGGGATGAGTCGCTTGCAGTAACAATTCTGGATTCATGCAGTAGATACATTGATGTTAGCATCACAGAAGGGGGTACCGGTTGTGCTTGGAGAGGCACCTTTGTCTATGGCGAACCAAGAGTGGAGAACAGATATCGTATGTGGGATCATCTCTGTAGGCTGCGGGCTACCTCTACGGGACCGTGGCTGGTTTGTGGTGACTACAATGAAGCCTTGTGGCAACATGAGCATCTGTCCCGGTCCATGCGATCTGAATCCCAAATGGCGTCGTTTAGGGATTGCCTCCAGGTGTGTGAGCTGGAGGATCTCGGTTTCTGCGGCATCCCCTTTACATACAACAATGGCCACGCACGAGACCGCAACGTTCAGGTTCGTTTGGATCGGGCGTGTGCGGACGAGGCTTGGCGTGACTTGTTTCCGGCGGCGAGGGTGCAGCACCTCGCAACGTCGTGCTCGGACCACAGTCCCCTCTTGATTCAATTGGAAGGGGTGCAGGATAAACGCCGTAGGGTGATGGCGATGCGCTATGAAATAATGTGGGAACGTGATCCCACGTTGCCAGACTTGATTGCTGGGAGTTGGAATAAGCATCGTCCACTCGGTAATCTTGGCTCAGTATCAAAGTCATTGAAGGAGTTGATGAAGGATCTTAAACAGTGGAGTAAAACACATTTTGGCAATGTCCTTAAAGATATCGAGGCTCTTCGTTCACAGCTGGCTGAACTTCAGTTGTCCGGGGCTGACCGTGCTCTTATTAGATCCAAAATGAACCAGCTGGACGAGTTACTATATAGGGAAGAGATGTTGTGGCTCCAACGTTCACGTATAACCTGGTTGAAGGAAGGCGAGCGCAACACAAAATATTTGCATCGCCCGGCAGTATGGCGTGCTCGTCGGAACCTCATTCAGCGGCTACAGAAAAATGATGGATCTTGGTGCAGCGCCCCGACTAACATGGAGCGGATGGTGCGCTCATACTTCAAGGAGATTTTCACAAAGGATCCCACCCTTTCACCAGGGGAGGTACTTGAATGTATAGTCCCCAAGGTGACGAACGAGATGAATGAGTCTCTGTGTCAGCCCTACTCTGATACGGAGATTTCAGATGCCCTCTTTCAGATTGGCCCTTTAAAGGCCCCGGGATGTGATGGTCTCCCGGCAAGATTTTACCAGCGGAATTGGGCGACGCTGAAGAATGATATTGTGGCTGCGGTACAAGACTTCTTTATTACACGCATAATGCCCGATGGGGTTAATGATACGGCGATCGTTCTAATTCCGAAGATTCCCCGTCCAAAGGAACTAAAAGACTTTAGACCGATCAGCCTGTGCAACGTGGTGTATAAAGTCGTTTCAAAATGCATGGTGAACAGATTACGGCCTCTCCTAGGGGATCTCATCTCGGAAAATCAAAGCGCTTTTATTTCGGGGAGGCTCATATCTGATAATTCCATCATTGCTTTCGAGTGTATCCATCATATCCAGGAAGCAAAAAATAATTCGCCCGCCTTATGTGCCTATAAGCTTGATCTATCCAAGGCCTATGATCGGGTGGATTGGGAGTTCTTGGAGAAGGCGCTAGCTAAATGGGGTTTTTCTCAGACCTGGATTTCACGCGTAATGGCATGTGTATCTTCGGTGAAATACTCGGTAAATTTTAATGGCAAGTTATTGGAGGCGTTCACCCCCTCCAGGGGGCTCCGTCAAGGTGATTCGCTGTCCCCCTTTCTCTTCCTTTTTGTAGTTGATGCCCTGTCTGCTCTCATACATAAGGCTACGAGGGAGGAAGATCTTCAGGGGGTCAGAATCAGTAGAAGTGCGCCCGAGATTTCTCATCTTCTGTTTGTGGATGACACTCTCCTGTTCTTCCAGGCGACAACGCAGCAGGCAACTGTGATGAAAGGTTTTTTGAACACGTATGCTTCGGTGACGGGACAACTCATTAATCCGTCGAAGTGTTCCATCCTCTTCTCGAATCATTGCCAGCCTATTGTGATGCAGGAGGTGAAGTCTGTTTTGGAGATTACTCAGGAGGTTTTTGAACCAAAATACTTGGGCTTGCCGGTCCCTGAAGGAAGAATGCATAAGGGTAGGTTTGAAACTACTCAAGACCGCTTGCGAAAGAGGCTTGTTGATTGGAGTGAGCAATACATGTCCTCGGGCAATAAGGAGATCCTTATCAAGGCCGTTGCCCAGGCCATTCCTACGTATGTGATGAGCGTTTTCAAGCTCTCAGCGTCGGTATGTGATGAGCTCACACGTATGATTCGCCAATATTGGTGGGGCGTTGAGAAGGGGAAGAGGAAGATGGCATGGATGAGCTGGGACAAGCTGAGGCTTCCCAAGTCCATGGGGGGTATGGGCTTGCGCAACATGAGATGTTTTAATCAAGCTTTGTTAGCTAAACAAGCATGGAGACTCCTGGACTCCCCCAATAGCCTGTGCTCAAGATTGTTAAAGGCCAAGTATTACCCACATGGCCAGTTATTGGACACTGTCTTCCCAAACAATGGTTCGGAGGTATGGAAGGGAATTTTACACGGTCTTGAACCGGTGAAGAAAGGGGTAATTTGGCGTGTGGGAAATGGCACTTCAATACGTACTTGGAGGGATCCGTGGATCCCAAGACCCGACTCCTTTCGGCCAATTACTCCTAAAAGGAACTGCAGACTCAATCGAGTGTCGGATTTCTTGGATGACAATGGTGCTTGGAGAGCAGACAGACTGAATGAATTTTTCTGGCCTATGGATGTGGTTCATATTCTAAAGATCAGAACTTCCCCTCGCCAACGAGATGATTTTCTATCTTGGGTCCCGGAAAAAAGCGGCCTATTCACTGTCAAAAGTGCTTATAGGTTGGCTTCCCAGGAGCACAACGCTATCTTCGCTAATGGATCATCTAGCACTCATCCGGATGGGAATCGTTCCTTGTGGAACCTAGTATGGAAATCTGCTGTCCCGCATAAGATGAAGATCACCGCTTGGAGGATTGTTACCGGTACCCTGGCCACACAAAAGTGCAAACAATATAGACATTTATCGACGCGATCGACGTGCGCTCTCTGTGGTGTGGAGGAGGAGAGCACGTACCATGCGCTGATAGCATGTACGCATGCAAGAATCCTGTGGGTGAACATGCGGCGTCGATGGCAACTGCCGGCGGATGACATGCTCCTTAATTCTGGAAAGGAATGGCTTCTGTCCTTACTAAGCAAGTGCACTACATATGTGAGAGATATGCTAATCATGTTGCTCTGGAGGATTTGGCAATTGCAGAATGACTTGATGCATGGGAAAGAAAGTACGCCAGTCCTCGCTAGTGTTGAGTTCCTAGACAGTTATTACAAGTCAATCAAACTGGCTGGGAGGTACTCAACAGATGAGATCTTAAAAGGCAAGATGATTATCCTAGAGGCTACACCCTCCGCGAGCGTCGCTCGGCCGTCCACCTCTCCTTGGCCGGCGCCCGCTGCTGGGACAGTAGCCCTCTCGGTTGACGGATCCTTCCAAAAGGATGACGGTATGGCGGCTGCTGGTATGGTGCTCAGAAACTCAGAAGGTGCAATCTTTTTCGCAGCCTATCGTTTCATCTTCCACTGCAATGATTCGCTGGAGGCGGAACTGCATGCGATAATGCAAGGTATGGCACTTGCTATACAACACTCGGACCTTCCGGTGATGGTGCAGTCGGATTCTTCGGAAGCGTTATCTAGTCTTTCTAATAATGCACTTTGTAGATCAGCTTACGGCCACCTTGTGTTAGAGATCAAGGAACTGTTAGGTAGTAGGGAGTTTTTTTCCTTTGAAGATTTACCGTTCTCAGAATAGAGTTGACGATCGACTGGCCCACTATAGCCGCACAGAGCGTACTACTGCTGTGTGGTTGGGTTCAGTACCACCGTATATTGAGAATTTGTGGCCTCAAGAGTGTAACTCTATAATTATGCAATAAAACTCCTTTTACCCCTGCAAAAAAAAAAGTACGAGCTTGCGCGGCGGCTGCTGCTAGGGCCGCTCGGTGTGGGTAAGCCGGCGCAGCAATTCATGGCTTTGTAGTACCTTTATATCAGAGAAAGAGGCTCGGAGATACAAGCGATTCTCCCGGTAAAAGTCAATCCTCCCAAAGAAACCATCGACAACACTATTGATTATAAAAGGCTCCATTCTCGATTTTTTTTTTTTATAAAAGGCTCCATGTACAAATGCCAAACACAAAGCATATACGACTGAAAATACTGTTACTACATGTATAGAATCTGGCTGATAAAATCTACTCTGAAAGTATTGCACAAGGAGAGACAATCGACAACACTATACGGCGATTTTAGGGAGTAGTTGAAGATATAGTTAGTGTGTTTGGTAATTCGAGATGGCAGATAATAGGCCTCAACATTCTTATGGATTCTCTCATCGAAATCGAAGCGCAAGTAGACACTGCTACGGTGCTACCCTCGATAAAGGGGAAAACCCTTGTGCACACTGAAAAACAAAAACGTTTACCCATAAAAAGAGCCCGACTGTTGAATTCCTTGACTGGGAAACAGATCCGTCTTTTCCAAATCCACCCGATAGACGTCAATTATCATCGGGCAAGGCTTATAGCGTGAGCTAGGTTGATAGTGCACCAACATCAATTTCCCACCATTATCCACCAAGTGAGCCGACTGAGTCGCTGTGTAAACATGATTACACAACTTGGCTGCCACCTCTAGTCGTGGATCTATGATCGTTTCCAGTACCATGAGATTGTCTCCGATAACCCAGTAGAAGCGACCCAAGAACATCAAAGGAGTTGAACGTGGCCAATAGACTCCGTATTCGCGTGGTATGACCTTCCAACACTCATCACCAGGCTTGGCGATGCCTAGGAACCCGTAGAAGCAGAGCAGGAATGATATGGAATCAGTGACAATGAAGGAACCCCACACTAATAGTCGGCCATTAAAAAAATTCACGTCCATAGTGGTGATCGTCCAAATTCAGCAACATGGTCACGGGTGGAAGCTCTATAAAGTGGCGTCTGAGCGGATTTAGTAGTCGAATATGGATGTGGTCATGGAGCAGGATGAGGAGCCCCTCAGAGGTCGATGTGAGCGCCTTGTGGCCGCTGAGCTATGGGAGATCCACCTTTATGTCCTGGCCGGTGGAGAGGTTGAGGAAGCGATGGCTGTACATAGGGAAATGTTGTCCGGGAATCATGATCCAGTGCCGGGGATGGAGACGGCGGTCCAGGCACTACCGGACTCGCGGGCTATGCCTACGGCCCAGGGCCGTCGGCATAGGTCCTTTGCCGTCGGCATAGATCTATGCCTACGGCCGCCGTCGGCATAGCCCCGTCGGCGTAGATCACGTCAGCGTAGATGCGTCAGACCGTCGGCGTAGTATAGCCGTCGGCATAGGTGCATATGCCGACGGCCGTGGGATAGCCGTCGGCATAGTTTAGCTGTCGGTGTTGTTTTCCGTCTGACGGCAACAGACGGCGCCGTCAACAGCGCGATTCAGGAGACGACACGTGGCGCAGGTATGCCGACGGCTTGGCCGTCGGCATAGATGGAAATCTATGCCGACGACCAAGCCGTCGGCATACCTGCGCCACGTGTCGTCCCCCGGCTTCTCCTGGCGGCAGGGCTATGCCTACGGCAAAGCCGTCGGCATAGATGGAAATCTATGCCGACGGCTTTGCCGTAGGCATATGTCTGCCACGTGGCAGCTCGTGGTTTCTCCTGGCAGCAGGGCTATGCCTACGGCAAAGCCGTCGGCATAGTTTGCCACGTGGCAAGCCCTGGTAACTCCTGGGCGTATATATGCCGACGGCTTTGCCGTAGGCATAGTTTTTTTTATTTTTTTTATTTTCCTTGTTTTCTCTTTTCCAATTCATTTGACAGCATTTCAAAACAGAACAATATGAAATTATGCAGAAATATGACAATTCATCATGTGAACATACTCAAGTTCATCTAAACATACTCAAGTTCACCATCATCATCTAAACATACTCAAGTTCACCATCATCATCTAAACATACTCAAGTTCATCACATTATCTAAAGATCATCACCGATGGAAGTTCATGAACATAAAAGTAGTGCAAGACATGAAACATGATAAAAGTAGGAATATGAAAGGCATGGCACGATGGCCACATGCACGGAATCATCAAGCAAGAGCACCCCCGCCGAAAGCACCACCTCCGCCATAACCACCACCACCTCCGTCAAAAGCACCACCTCCGCCAAAACCGTCATCGCGACCACCACCACTCTGCCAGATCGGAGTGACTGGGGTCGACGGAGCAGGAGTCGAGCCACCGGTCCCCTACATGTTTCAGAAAAGATTCTAACGGTAAATATGATATGATAGTGTTTCATGAACGAGAACTAGTTTGCTAGTAGTTAGGCAAATGTACTAACCGAACCATCACTGCCTAGTGCCACCCATTCATCGAACGTGGGCACGTGTGGGGGTTCTCCCGCAGGTGGTGGTGGGGGTCCCATTTGTGGTGGATCCGTGTGGTTAGTCCAAGATGCCAACATAGCCTGAATGTTAGTTAAACAAGCAAACTAGAAGATCAGAAGGAATGAAAGTGCAAAAATTTAGGTTGGTTTTAAGAGGGCAAAACTAACCGTCATCATCTGACGGTTGTAATCATCGTTTGCCTTCACTCGTTTCAAGTACTCCCGCACCTCGAGATTCCTATGCTCGACAAACTCCTTATAGGCCTACATAATTTAGGTTATTTCTAAGTGAGCAATGCTAAAAATAAACTGAGAATACAATATAGAAAAAGATAAAGAGGAAAGTACTTACAGCATGCTGGCGGGCTAAGGGAGTCTGTGAACGCCCCGTACTCTCTAACTGGCTCGGGTTGGTAGCCCGAAGCCTGTGTACGAGATCGAAGGAGTGATCAAGCCATCGAAACACGGATACCGGCCATTCTTCTTCCCCTGGATGGCCACCACCGCCGTGTCGTCGATCTGAGACTGGGCGACCTCAGCAACAGGAACATCCGGATGCAACTCCTGATAGTGATGAATGTAAGACCCCAGGTGCTCCTCGGTCTTGCCGTAGTACTGGCTCTCGCCCTCCTTGCGATGACTCCGCTCGCGGGCCAGCTTCCACGACTCCATGTCTGAGAGCGGCCTCTTCAACTTGTCCTCCTACAACGTCAAATAGAAGTCAGCCATACATAAGAACATGACGTAAAGAAGAACAAAAATGCATCATGCACATAGATATACCTTCATGGCCTTGAAGCCCCAGTGGTTCCTGTTTCCTTGGCCGTGTGTCCCGTCGTCTCCACGGTTAGCCCGGGCCTTGATGCTCTTGGCAGCAAACTCTGCATCGGCGCCGAGCCACCTATCCACCAAACTCGCCCATCCGTCATGCCTTCCATAGCACCAACGAGGAACAACCTATGCAAATTTTGAAAGCATGACATGTGAGCACGAAACATATAGTTGACTGCTTGAAACAATGAAAAGTTAGTAATAGTTACCATCATCAACTGCTCCTTGCTCAAGGTAAGTCGTAGCTTCTGCGCTTGAGTTTTGGTCATCTTTTGGTGCAGGTAGTAGTGGTAGTACTGCGAGACGGCAACCCAGCGCACCTCGTACTGCAACTGACGAGCTTTCTTCTTCGCAGCCGCAAGCATTAACAATTATCCTTTGTCTTATCAGGAATGTTGAGGATCGTGTGAAAAAGGGACTCTGCGACATTCTTTTCGGTGTGCATCACGTCTATGTTGTATGGAAGTTTGAGGTCCTTAAAATAGGGAAGCTGCGTGAAGGGGGTAATGTGAGTCCAGTTGTGCGTCTCACCATATCCTTCAAAAATTTTCCCTTTACTTTTCCCTTTGCCCTCGCCCTCATCTTCGCCTGTGGCTTTGCCTTTGCCTTTGCCTTTGCCTTTGCCTTTCCCCTCACCGGCAGGCTTAAGAGCTTTCAGCTGAGCAAGCACATCCGCACCAGAAAATGTTGGAATCTCGTTTACTTCATGGCCAACTTTGCCTTTTGTGAAGTTCTTCTTGTCTTCCCTATCAGGATGGTCTGGAGGGAGGAACTGTCGATGCAGGTCAAATGCAACATACTTGCCACCCTTCTTCAGCCAAATGAAAATCAAGGCCTGCATGCACACTGGGCAAGGCATCTTTCCACTTGTACACCATCTGCAGAACAAGGCATAACCGGGAAAGTCATGCATGCAATATTGTAGCCAAACTTTCATCAAGAAATTTTTCTGCAGATGTCGGTCGTATGTCAACCTTGGGAAGTACCAAGAATGGTGCAAATCATCCACCAACGGCTGCATAAACACACTCAAATTCTTCCCCGGATATTCAGGCCTCGGAATTATAAGCGACAGGAACATGGTCTTGCGTTGCATTATGGCGCCGAGAGGGAGATTCAGCGGAATAACAAATATGGGCCAACAGCTGTATGGATTAGACGACATACCATATGGATTGAACCCATCACCTCTTATAGCAATTCTGACATTCCCAGCCTCGGCTGCTTCCTCCGGGTACTCTATATCGAATGACTTCCATGCTTCACCTCCTGATGGATGTACAATTTTTTTTGGATTGTACCTTTTCCCTTCCTTGTGCCACTTCATCATTTTGGCAGACTCCTCGGTGATGAAAAGGCGCTGCAGTCTTTTTATAAAATCAAGATACCGAAGAACCTTCACAGGGATTTTTAGCTGCTGCTTCTGACCATGCTTATCGACCACCTCAATATACCGAGAGGAACCGCACTTCCTACAGATACTTGTCATCCACATACTCATGCCTAAACAAAAGGCAATTCTTTGGACAAACATGTATTTTCTCATAGTCCATCGAGAGCGCCTTCATGATTTTCTTCGTACCGTACATGGTTTTCGGCAGTTCATGGCCCTCAGGCAGGCTGTTAGCCCATACTCCCAGAAATGCTTCGAAGCAACCTCGGCTACAGCCGTACTCAGCCTTGACTGCCATCAGTTGCGAGATGGCATCCAACACAGACAGCTTGGCACCCTCATAGAGAGGTTTCTTTGACGAGGCCAAGATTTCCAGGAAGGCCTTTGCGGTTTCCTCCGGCTCCTCCGGTTCATTCGCTGAATGTGACGGAGGTGTCGGCTGTGCAGCAAAGACATCATCTAGCATGTCTCTAACCCCATCGTCCTCATAACCAGCAACGCGTTGTCGTATCACATCCTCTCTACCACGGTCCCACTGGGCAAAGTTTATCGGCATATTAAAGTTGGGCATAAATCCATGCGTGCGAAGGTGCTTAGTCATCTCACTCTTATCTCTGCGGATACGCCTCTTACATCTGGCACACGGGCATTCTGGCACCATCCTCATTGGACTACGGAATATCTCTTTCAAAAACACATCAGTTTTCTCGACCCACTCTGTTGTTACTTGATTCCGACGGAAAAACCCACTATACATCCACTGATTATCTGCCATCTCTGCTTTATTGGAAGCCACACAACAAAATTAAGGATTCATTTAAATTACTCACATCAATATTTTATTTTTTACAAGGTTGACGAGAAACTACATTTAATCCACCTACATCTCTAATAGGTAAAGATGGGTCCTAATCCCACCCGAGAATGTGTAGATTGAGTACGTTGTCCATGCTCTACCCCATTCCAAGACAAAATTTCGGCAGCACCTCCCCGCTATTCTCCAAATACACGTCTCGGCAAAATGCCGAGAGAATGTGCATCCGGAGAACAATAGGGAGGCGCCGCCGAAATCCTATCTCGGAACGGGGTAGAGCATGAACAACGTACCAAATCTACACATCCTCGGGCTGTCCGTGGAAAGCGCTGGACAATCCGAAAGAGTTGCGGTGATAAATATGCAATTGAATGCATATTTATCGATGCAACCCTTTCGGACGGGAGACCTAGGTTACGCGACTTGATGTGAAAATTCAATCTAGTTAAAAGAGGCTAGGAGTTGAAGGTGGATTCGTAGCTCACCCTCCGCTGTAGAGGAAGTAGTCTAGCAGCGGCAGGATCACGGACCAAACCCAGACGACGAAGGCTCTAGTGAGATGAAATACCACAAAGCCTGTAAATTTTACCGAGTCAAAAATTTGAGGGCATCACATCACATAAAGCTGAGGGCATCACATCACATAAAGCATTGACACTTCAAACTATGAAAAACATCTCAGATATACCTATTTTGACAACATCACAAAATGAAACTATAGCTATTTGACAACATCTCAGATATACCAATTTTGTTCTTCAGAATTTTTATAGCGCATCTCACATAGCTATTTGACAACATCACCAACTTGACCAAAGCTATAACTAACCAATATACATCAATCCATCCATTCATCCATAGAACATGCATCTATCACATATATAACAAGTAGTAAAAATTGCAAAAAAATGAGGAAAAAAAAGCTCACCGGGGCGGCCGGGGACGGTGAGGCAGGGGCGGCCGCGGACGGTGAGGCAGGGGCGGCCGCGGACGGTGAGGCAGGGGCGGCCGGTGCAGCGGGCGAGCGGGGGGCGGCGGTGGAGGGCAGGGCCGGCCGGGGACGGGAGCACCGGGCTCACGGCCGGCAGGAGCCGCGGCCAGCGCGCGGTCGGTGGGAGGCCGGGGCAGCGGCGGGGTCGGGAGAAGTGCGGGGCGACGGCGGGTGTGGATGCGGGAGCGGCGACGCGGGTGTGGAGGCGGGGGAGGGCGGCGGCAGGGGTGGGGTGTGCAGCGAGGGGGCGGGGTGGAGTGGGCGGGGTGGAGTGCGGCAGCGGCGAGGGGGCAGCCGGGGTGGAGTGGGCGGGGCGCAGAATGCGTCGGCGGTGGCGCAGGTCGGGGTGCGGCGGCGACGCAGCTCGGGGGGAAGGAGAGAATGAGTGGAGGGGGTTCGCCCCGCGGGTGGATAAGGCAGCCTATGCCGACGGCTAAGCCGTCGGCATACATGAGGAGGCCACGTGGCACCTATGCCGACGGCTTAGCCGTAGGCATACTTTTTTATTATTTTTATTTATTTTCCTTTTTTATTTTATATAAATTTTTTAATGTTTTCTTATAGTTTTTTTATTTTATATAGATTTCTAAATTTTTTTATAGTTATAATTTTCCTTTTTTATGTATTATTATTTCATATAGATTTTTTATTTTTTTTAAACCGCTCAGCCCTCTCCTCTCCCGGAACCACACAGAGGGGAGGGGAGGGGAGGTGCCGAATTCGAGCAGCTTCGTCCGCCAAGGCCGTGGCCTGGTTGCGGGTATGGGAGCGCCATGGCCGCCCTCGATCGCGTGCTCGATCTGGAGCTTAGTTCGTCAGGTGATTGAAGGGGGAGGGGGCGTCGACGGTGAGGGTGGGGGTGGGGGCGGGGGTAGCTTAGTTCGTCAGGTGAGTGAAGGGGGAGGGGTCATCGACAGAGGGACACCCGGGAGCAACATCCGGGCCAAACCCACAGCTACATCCACTCCGTGTAGACCCGACGCGTCCGTTTCCCCCCTCCAGGTGCCGGCGGCGGCGCCGTCCGTGTCGGGGGGCACACCCCGGAGATGCGTGTCGCCTCTTCGGACATGCCACAATACCACCCCGCATGTATGAGGGCCCGGTACGACGCTCCGGTGGCATTGCTACCCCCTCAGGGCCCCCGTCCCGGCTAACACTGTAGCGTTTGACCACGGGATCTAGCCCTTTGACTTTGCACGGACGGGCTTTGACCAGTGGACCTCTCCACCCGGTTGTGTCGAGTTGGCCCAGAGGGACACCGGGGAGCAACATCCGGGCCAAACCCACAGCTACATCCACTCCGTGTAGACCCGACGCGGTAGTTTCCCCCCTCCAGGTGCCGGCGGCTGCGCCGTCCATGAGGGGGGCCATGCACCGGAGACGCGTGCCGCCTCTTCGGACATGCCACAACACCACCCCACATGTATGAGGCGCGGTACGACGCTCCGGTGGCATTGCTACCCCCCAGGGCCCCCGTCCCGCCTAACCCTGGAGCGGTTGACCACGAGATCTAGCCCTTTGACTTCCCACGGACGGGCTTTGACCAGTAGACCTCTCCACCCGGTTGTGTCAGGTCGGCCCAGAGGGACACCGGGGAGCAACATCCGGGCCAGACCCACAGCAAGATCCTCTCCGTGTAGACCCGACGCGTCCGTTTCCCCCTCCAGGTGCCGGCGTCGGCGCCGTCCGTGACGGGGGCCACACCCCGGAGACGCGTGCCGCCTCTTCGGACATGCCACAACACCACCCCGCATGTATGAGGGCCTGGGGTACGACGCTCCGGTGGCATTGCTACCCCCCAGGGCCCCCGTCCCGGCTAACCCTGTAGCGTTTGACCACGGGATCTAGCCCTTTGACTTTGCACGGACGGGCTTTGACCAGTGGACCTCTCCACCCGGTGTGTGTCGAGTTGGCCCAGAGGGACACCGGGGAGCAACATCCGGGCCAAACCCAGCTACATCCACTCCGTGTAGACCCGACGCGGTAGTTTTCCCCCTCCAGGTGCCGGCGGCTGCGCCGTCCATGAGGGGGGCCACGCACCAGAGACGCGTGCCGCCTCTTCGGACATGCCACAACACCACCCCACATGTATGAGGCGCGGTACGACGCTCCGGTGGCATTGCTACCCCCCAGGGCCCCCGTCCCGCCTAACCCTGGAGCGTTTGACCACGAGATCTAGCCCTTTGACTTCCCACGGACGGGCTTTGACCAGTAGACCTCTCCACCCGGTTGTGTCAGGTCGGCCCAGAGGGACACCGGGGAGCAACATCCGGGCCAGACCCACAGCAAGATCCTCTCCGTGTAGACCCGACGCGTCCGTTTCCCCCTCCAGGTGCCGGCGTCGGCGCCGTCCGTGACGGGGGCCACACCCCGGAGACGCGTGCCGCCTCTTCGGACATGCCACAACACCACCCCACATGTATGAGGCGCGGTACGACGCTCCGGTGGCATTGCTTCCCCCCAGGGCCCCCGTCCCGCCTAACCCTGGAGCGGTTGACCACGAGATCTAGCCCTTTGACTTCCCATGGACGGGCTTTGACCAGTAGACCTCTCCACCCGGTTGTGTCAGGTCGGCCCAGAGGGACACCGGGGAGCAACATCCGGGCCAGACCCACAGCAAGATCCTCTCCGTGTAGACCCGACGCGTCCGTTTCCCCCTCCAGGTGCCGGCGTCGGCGCCGTCCGTGACGGGGGCCACACCCCGGAGACGCGTGCCGCCTCTTCGGACATGCCACAACACCACCCCGCATGTATGAGGGCCCGGTACGACGCTCCGGTGGCATTGCTACCCCCCCAGGGCCCCCGTCCCGGCTAACCCTGTAGCGTTTGACCACGGGATCTAGCCCTCTGACTTTGCACGGACGGGCTTTGACCAGTGGACCTCTCCACCCGGTTGTGTCAGGTCCGCCCATAGGCACACCCGGGAGCAACATCCAGGCCAAACCCACAGATACATCCACTCCATGTAGACCCGACGCGTCCCCCCCCCTCCAGGTGCCGGCGGCGGCGCCGTCCGTGATGGGGCCACACCCCGGAGATGCGTGCCGCCTCTTCGGACATGGCATAACACCATCCGGTTGTGGTAGGTCATCCGATATATATGAACACTTAGAGCAAAGTCCCCTTCGTATAGACCCGATGCGTCTGTTCCCCATTCTAGTTGTCGGCTGGCGGTGGCACCGTTCGTGAGGGGGGTCACACCGCTCTGTACAGAACCGAAAAATAATGTATGTATGCTTATTAACACATACTGTATGTAAGTTAGTTAAATAATAATAATAAAGAAAACAGTGAAGAAAAACAAAAAAACTATATGTATGCTTATTAACACATACTATATGCTTATTAACATACTATATGCTTATTAACACATACTATATGTATGCTTATTAACACAATCTATATGTATGGTTATTAACACATACTGTATGCTTAACAATAATAACAATAATACTATATGGAAAAAAGAAAAAAAGAAAAAAACTATGCCGACGGCAAAGCCGTCGGCATAGCTGCGGCCAGGGCAGATGGACAGCGCCACGGATCGATGACGTGTCGGCTATGCCGACGGCTGCCGTCGGCATAGGTCCTGGTCGGTGCGCTCTGGATCGGTGACGTGTCACCCGAATCTATGCCGACGGCCACCCGTCACGGCCGTCGGCATAGATTTGACGTCGTTAGCCGGCCGTGATGAGGGTTGTCGGCGGGCCCGCATCTATGCCGACGGCTTATATATGCCGACGGTAGCTGTAGGCGTAGTCCGGGATAAGCCGACGGCTGTCCTGTGCCGACGGCTGCTATCGGCGTAGGCGGGGATAGCCCGACGGCCGTTGTACGCCGACGGCCAGGATCTAGCTGTCGGCATAGCTCGGATTAGGCCGACGGTGGCCGTCGGCATACATTTGGCTGTCGGCTTAGAGCCCTGTTCCGGTAGTGAGGGCATCGAGCCCACGCGGATCGGTGCAGCAACACCGCCATGCACGACACACTGCACGAAACCGGACGTAGTTGGCCACATCGTGGTCGAGAACGAGATCGGCGATCACCCCTGCTGGCCCGTCGGAAAGACTCGCCCAGTCCCTCCTCATGTGGCAACGCGGTTCAAAACATCAGAATCGGATACTAAATTTTAGTGGATAATAACCACGCGAAAGATGCACGTACCATCCATTGGGAGCCGTGCGCGCACGCTTTGCCCCCCAACCAGAAGAAGGCTTCATGGTTGTACTGCCGGCGGTGATGGTCGGGGTCGGGGCGGAGGAGCAGAATGTGCAGCGGTGCGGCAGGGTTCTCGCCCGTCACCGGGCGCGCCCGTGGGACTCTTTCTCCGCCATCATCTTTCGTGTTTGAGACCGATCGATGCCGTGCTGCTGCCTTTTATGCATGGTATACGTAGGGGTTTGGACGGATCCCGACCTGGCACGAGGTTCAATTCCGCGGCGTACGCGTTTCCAAGTTCATTACGAATACGAATGGGGAGCAACTAGTTAACGAGCGCTACTTCGGAAGCCTTGGAACGATCAGCGTCACTTGTCGCGCTCTCAGTCATTCGCCACGTGTCGCGCTCTGGACGTTTCCTTTGATTTTTATTTTTTTTATTTTTCTGCACACGTTTTCAGCTTTTTAAACGTTTTTTTTGTTTTTTCGACGTTTTGGTTTTTCCCTAGTCTTTCTTAGCTTTTCGATTAAAAAATGCGTTTTCTTTTTTACTTTCAGGAAAGTCACCGAGAGGCATGGTTGTGCTTTAGTGAGAGTCACGGCCGTGCCTTTCGGAAACGAAAAAAAACGCGTTTTCTATATTTTTTTTCTTTCGCGAGAGGCACGGTTGTGCTTTTATGAGAGTCACGGCCGCAACTCTCGGAAAGGAAAATACAAAACACGTTTTCTGTTTTTTTTCTTTCGCGAGAGTCACGGTTTTGCTTCCGCAAGAGGCACGGTTGTGCTTTCGCGAGAGTCACGGTCGTGCCTCTCAGAAAGGGGAAAAAATGCGTTTTCTGTTCTTTTCTTTCGCGAGAGTCACGGTTTTGCTTCCGCGAGAGGCACGGTTATGTTTTCGCGAGAGTCACGGTCGTGCCTCTCGAAAACGGAAAAAACGTGTTTTCTGTTTTTTTTCTTTCCACGAGAGTCACGGTTTTGCTTACACGAGAGGCACGGGTGTGATGTTGCGAGAGGCATGAGCATGCCTCTTTCGGAAAGGGGAAAAATGTGCTCCCGGTACGGTTTTTTCGTTCGGTTTTTTTCGTCCGGTTTTTTCGTGAAAAAAAATTCGTCAAAACCTATCAACATGGGATTTAGTTTTGAAAATCTCAACGCGAGGAATTCAATGGTGAAAACGGTTCAAGATTTGGACACACAGTTTAAAAGATAAAACATTTTGAATAAACGGATCTACGAAAAAAAGAAAACTTTCAAGTTGCGACAAATGGCGCGCTGCATGTGCGCCACTTGTCGCGACCTGGAAAATGGAGTGTTCTTTTCAGTAAGTACTCCTTAATTAGCGATTTTGATATGAATGTACGATGCTAGCTATTCGTGTTTCGTTGGGTGCCTACGTTGTGCGCGATGAATTCTTCAGGTGTTTTGTGGGATATATATAAGGCCCCAGAGTAGTCCTGACTATGGGCAGCCCGGCACGGTCGGCCCAAAAAAGTATGACCCGGCCCGGCCCGACCTTGTCCATGGGCCGGGCTCGGGCCTAGGTTTTGAGCCTGAAGCCCGTCGATTTCGCCATTTAAGAAAGATGCCCGGCCCGTGGCTCGAGGCCCGATGGGCTTTTAGTGTGATGGGCCGGGCTCAGGCCTGATTTTAGGCCCGACGGCCGGGCCGGGCCGGGCTCGGGCCTGGGTTTTTTGCGCCGGGCTTTGGTTGGCCCGGCCCGGCCCGAGGAATGGCCAGGTATACCCCCGAGCATGCAGATCGCACTCGGCTCGAGCACCATCAGTCGGTGGCCCTGATGAGGCTGCTGTGGACCTAGACGGCATTTGCCGAGGCGGTTCTTGAGGAGAAGAGCATAGTCGGACCATGGTGGACGAGGCAGGCCAGGTGGACGCAGTTGACGCCTAGCGGGGCGAAGAGATACGGGGAAGCAAGACGTCCGTGGCTTGCCAAATATTTTTGCGGGGGAAGAGGTATTATCATGCTTAGATGTGGTATTGTAGTAACACGCGACCTCTCACTGCATGTGTGTCTTCGGCTACAATTTAGTAAGAAAAAAAAATCATATGATCAACTTTCTATGAAAATGTAAAAAGCGTGCATTTCAATGCACTGAGTTGATAGAAGAAAAAGTGATGTACAAACCTAGAAGTAGGCGTCATTCACACGATTACAAGAGACCTGTTCCCTTTACAAATTAGCCAAACTACACTAATCGTCCGAGTTTCCTAGTACATTACAGCAAAAACATTCGATCTATGCATCATGGCAATATAAAGAACACGAGAAATAACAAAAAAAATACATCCATGTCCGTAGAGGCGTAGACCCTCATAGTAACAAGTGATTCTCCCGGTACAAGTCAAGCCCCTCATCACAAGAACAATCGACAAACACTATTAATTATAACAGTTTTACTAAAGCACATCTAGATGTGCCATAAGTATTGCACATCTAAGTTCTATGTCGTTGATCTTACGTTGAGATTCGTGTGGATATTTTTCTTTTTTTTTCTTTTTCTCTTTATACTTAATTCACTCACTTAGATGTGCAATAATTAGAGCACATCTAGATGTGTTCTAGACACACTAAAAGGCTCCATGTACAAATGCCAAACAAAAAACATACAACTCAAATTGTTGTTGCTACATGTATAGAATGTGAGCCGGTAGAATATAATTTGAAAGTATTGCACATGGAGAGACAATCGACAACACTATGCGGCGACGGCAGGACCCTATACGGCCAATTTAGGGAGTCATCAAAGATATATTTAGTTAGTTTGGTACTCCGACATGGAAGATAATGCTATCCTTAATGAAGGGGAAAATCCTTGTGCAAACTGAAAAAGAGAAACGTTCACCCACAAACAGAGCCCGCCCGCTGAATCTCTTGACCGAATATAGAGCCTTCTTTTCCAAATCCACGTGGTAGACAACAAATCTTATTGGGCCAGGGTAATGGTGAAAGAGCACCAACATCAACGTCCCATCGTTGTCGACCAAATGGACAGTAGTCAATGTGTAAGCATGCTTACGCAACTTGGCAACCACCTCCAGTCGTGGATTTGTGCTCGTTTCCAGCACCATAAGGTTGTCTTGGATGACACAGTAGAAACGACCCAAGAATATTAAAGGAGTTTTATATGGTGAACTTTCACACTGTATTACCTTCCAACACTTGCCACCAGGCTTGGCGATGCCTAGGAACATGGGAAAGCAGAGCACAAATGATATGGAATCAGTGACAATGAAGGAACCCCCCGCTAATAATCGGCCATACAGAAGGTCACTGTGATGATGGTCTGAAGGCAGCAACGTGGTCACCGGTGGGAGCTCTATGAGGTGGCGCGTGAGCGGGTTCAGCAGTCGAATGTGGGTGCGCTCACTGGTCAGGATGAGGAGGCCGTCAGTGGTCGATGTGAGCGTCTTGTGGACGTTGAGCTCCGGAAGATCAACTTGTATGGTCTCACCAGTGGAGAGGTTAAGAAAGCGACGCCGGTGGGCGAGTGTGAGTTGCTCCCGGAGCATGATCCAGCGACGGGGATGGAGACGGCAGTCCAGGCTATCAAGCCCCCGCGCATCGGTGCAACACCGCCGCCAAGCATGGCACACGGCACGGAAGCGGACGTAGTCGACCACGTCATGGGCAAGGGCATGATTGGCGATCACCCCAGCCGGCCCGTCGGAAAGACTCGCCCAGTCCCTCCTGCGGTAACACGGTTAAGAATACATGAATCAAATACCAAATTTTAGAGGAAACGAGGCCAACAGATGCATGTACCGTTTTGTGGCCACCGAGCGGCGTGCGTGCACCCTTTGCCCCCCAACTAGGACCCCCAACCCCGAGAAGGCCTTGTCGCATGGGCGGCGGTGATGGTCGGGGCCGAGCTGGTGGAAGAGCAGAATGAGCAGGGGTGCGGCAGGGTTCTCGACCGCCGCGGCCGCCGCCTGGCGAGCCCGTCGGACTCTTTGTCCGTCATCCCGAGTGCGCACGGCAAAATCTAGGGCAGCGTACGTCCCTTTTTGGTGGGCTGATCGCCGATATTCGCGTGTTTGTGCCCGAGACCGATGCCGTGTTGCTGCTGCTTTTTATGCATCGTACAGATTTCCCCGATCCTTCCGACGTGTGGGTGTCGGACAGATACCGACCAACGCTAGGACCAATTTCGTGTCCTGGGAGTTTCATAGTCCACTACGGTGTTCCCTTCGGCCCGGAGGAGACCGCCGTGGAACCGGCGAACCAGCACTCGTCTTCCCCGACTACGAACCGGCACTTGCCGAGGCCCGGAGGAGGAGCTCGTAGTCGGACCTGCATCCAAGCCTCCGAGGTCGAGGCCCCAGACTCCGAGGACAACGTCCGCCGCGGACGACGCAGGCCGGGTCGATGCGCTAGACGACCAGCGGCGGGGCCAACAGATGCGGGGTAGCTGACCATGCTGGGGCGGCACATGCCGTGTGTGGGCAGCGATTCCATGACCATGCGCACCGCACGCACCCCAGCCGGTAGACGCACGCGGAGCACCGAGAGAACAGTGTTCAAGCGGAGCGCGTCTGGGCAATCCCCCATGGAGCAGATCGTGTTGGGCACGAGTTCTGTCAGTTTGATATTTGAGGTGCTTGTAGATGAAAATGCTGAAATGCTCTAATCTTTTAACAGAATGTATTGAGTACTTTTTTTTTTACAAAAATGGGACAATGCCATAACTTAAGTATCACAGGTCCTTAGAACATCAAATCCGCCTCCTCAAATGTCCGCGGACGTGCCCGGACACTGACTAGGCACGCCTCAAATGAACCACTTTGCATTTGCCTCTTTCATATTACATCCCTAGATCCATACAAAGCATGTAAAAAAAAAAATCCTACGTACTACATCTACGTACTATCCTAGCTACTCATTGTCGTCGGAGATGTCCACGACGACGGTCTCGGGCGCCAGCTGGACGGGCGGGTAGGAGGGCTCAGGATCATCCTCCTCCTGCTCGACCTCATCCATGTAGGCGAACATCTCTGCCTCCTCTGCGGCCTATTGCGCCTCCTTCTCCTGCCGGCGACGGCGTCTTGCCTCCACAGCCGACTCCAACCGGAGGGAATCGAGGATGGCCTGCTGCTCCGACTGCAGATCCCCGTCGCCAGCATCCCCCACATCCTCCTCCTCCGGCTCATCCTCCTCCTCCTCAAAGTCCTCCTCGTCCTCCTCCTGTTCCAACTCCTCCTTCGGATCCAATGCACCTGGAGGTAGCCCCGTGGCAATCCGGGCTTCGCACCTAGCCCGAATTTGCTCAAAGAGCTCGAAACAATGCTCTAGCGTCAGAAAGGGATCGCTCCTCACCCGGCGGCGTGGGGGCATGGCTAATAGGCGGACGGGTGGAGTGGAAAGTGGCGGCGACGGTGGACAGAAGGAGGAAAATGTGGATGGATGGTAGGGTTTTGGTGCCGCCGGTCGACTTAAATAGCCGGGCAATGCGCTACGCGGCCCGATGGAGCTGCGCCACGCGGCGCCACCGGTCCGACGGAGGAGACGAGCTTTGGACCGCCGGGTTTGAGGGCGTTTCCGGCTGAGACCCCTTTGTCAGTCCGATGTGGCGGGCGTGCCCGGGCGTGCCGGTCGCCCCTATCCGCCTCATATTTAGACTGGATATGAGGGGTGTCGGTCAGCCCGGACGTTTGAGGGATGTCTGAGAGGCCCGTCTGGGTCAAAAAATCATGACCGGGCAGTGACCGGGCGGCCCGCCTGTGCGTATGAGGCGGGTTTGAGAAGTCCGGCTATAGATGCTCTTACAAACATACTCATACAGAAAATTTAAAATTGCATTCAATTCCTGGGGTGTTAAAGTCTTCTTCCTTCTGCATCAAAATTAAAATTGCATTCAATTGTTGGGGTTGTTAAAGTCCTCTTCCTTCTACATCCACCAGTGGTGTGTTGTGAGCATAGCTTGACGCCGCCTCTAGGCCTCCGCCTCGTCGGAGCAAACTTTTTAAAATCCAGAAACTTATAGAAGCAGCGGCTGGAAAATCATCTATGTAGACCAAGTGCGGGGGAGAATTTTCATGTGGAAGAGCAGGTTTGGGTACACAAGTGGCGGGGGCACAGAGTCCCTCGCACGTGCTTTTTTTTCTTCCAAATTTCAAAACATATCTTCTGAATAAAAATTCCAAATTAAGTTATCTTTTCATATTTGTGTTTGTCATGATGAGGACTTTCCAATAAGATCCATTTTAAATATGTTTTGATGAATTTTAAAAATAAATATTAAGTTCCAACTCTTGAAACTTAGTATGAGCTGCCGATAAAATCATGATTTTATTTTTTCGCCTACGACCGACAAAAAAAATGTCCTAAACTTTTACCTATGAAACTTGGTAACAGGGAACGAGAAAATCTCAAGTTTCAGATGAAAAATAGTAAGTTTCAATGATTAAAACTTAAAACTTGCCTGAACCCTCATGCGGGATCCAACTACTTCACGAATCACGAGACGATCAAGTGGCCAGGCAGGGCTTGGTAGATACGTTCCCCCGCACCTGTGTGCCTCTACGAATTTCCCCGTGGACCAGGAGACGGCAATAACTGCGATGTGGGAAGCAAATCGCCGCCCCGAAGACAAAAACTTACGATAAAGACATGTAGAAACTTTAAAGACCATGAAAGCCAGTTGAATCCAGATGGATCTAGCTGAAATCTACATTGACCGGATCCCGAAAGGCACACCGGACTACTCCGTTTTTACATTGTTTAGAAACCCTAGGTTCACCGCCAATGAGGTGTTGTACGCTGTGGTGCAAACGTACAACTTCAACATGCGCGACATTGCGTGGCAGCGGTTCGAGGGCATCGTGTACCACACCGGCAAGCCGCTCCTAGAGCAGATCGCGCAGGCGGAGGGTCTGGGCAGTTCCCGGTATAAAGACGGTGCTGACTAGGAGAGGGCTATATGGAGGAAGTTTCGGTTGAGCGATGGGGAATACAGAGGCCGCGTAAGCATCGCTATTCCATTAAGCTTGAGCAGGTTCTAGGGCCATGGAGGTAACTCGCATCGAAGGTGAATATGACGGAGCCTCAAGGGCAAAGGCTTGATCGCGATATGGTGTTGCGTGTCAATGCTGGAAGAAGGGTGCTGAGCATTTTTTTTTGCTTCCGGATGTTATTCGACCAATGTCGTTATCTGATTCTTATCTGTTTGGTGTTGATAGTGTCAGGACTCGGGAGTCTGTCATTTAGATTTTCTACTTATTATTTTCGGAATTACTCTAGTTTAAAATTGGGCACCGCTAGGCGCCGGCGCATCAGCCGAATGTTTTCGGCCGGTCTGCTCCCAGCCGCCCGATCTGCTGTGCAACACCGTCAGATTCGAGCTCCTCTGCTATTTTTTTACCTTGTCCTCGTCTCCCCGAGCGCTCGCCGTGCCGATCGCCCGTCGGGGCCGCCACACGCTCCGGCACTCAGCTCGCCCCGGCCGCTCGCCGCCCCAGCCGCCGGTTGGAGCTGACCGCTCACCGCCTCGGCCGCCCGTCAGAGCGCTATGGATGCAGCTCCGCGACTTAGCTCGTCCAGTCCGCTCGCCGCCCCGGCCGCCCGTCGGAGCCGCCCCGCGCTTCGGGACTCAACTCGCCCCGACCGCTCGCTGCCCCCACTGCTCATCGGAGTGCCATGGATGCAGCTCCGCCTCACCGATGATTGGTTCCAGCAAAAAACAGAGATGCCCCGTGGTAGCATTTTCCCGTGTCAGTCGTAGCAAATGAAGACAACGGTTGCAGCAAAAAAATCCATCGGCGTCGCCATTGTAGCAAAAATGTTAATCAGATGTAGCAAAACACAGCGCCAATGGTAACAAAAAACGGGGATGTTGCAACAAAAATGTCATCCTCGTCGTCGCCGGTCACACCTCAGTCGTAAAAAAGCACCATGGCTGCATGAATGGATGTAGCAAAAACACAGATGGTAGTAGCAAAAAATTGACACGGCTGTAGCTTTTATATCAATGGTTGAAGCTTTTCCCCTCTACGGTGAAAGCATTTCTGTAGACGATTGAAACTTTTTTTTGAGCAGCGTCTGGGTGAAAGCTTTTCTCTATCGTTCGGTTGAAGCTTTTTTCATCAAAGGTTGTAGTGTTTTTTATATAGACGGTTGTAGCTTTCCTCGATAGCACTGATCGCTTACAGCTTTCTGTATATACAGGTTGAAGCATTTTTAATCTTGGGTTGAAGCTTTCCTGTCAACGGTTGCAGCACTCGCCAGCCTCCCCAGCTATCGCGCATCTCTGATTGAAGCAAAAAATACCATCGGTTCCAGCAAAAAATCTCTATGGTAGTAGCAAAACCAAAACACAGTTCTAGCAAAACAAATGGTCATCCGTCGTCTTGCCGTGACGTCGAGGTTCCAACAAATTTGCGCCGCGGGGTGCAGTCCTGCCATGGCTGGTTGCAGCTCCGGCGTGGCCGGGTCCGGCGAGGTAGGGAGAGCTCCGATGCACGCGGATCCGCGCGGATCTGGTTGAGGGCGGCTAGATCTGCTGAACGGCGGCGCGCTTGGGAGGCCTGCGGCGCGGGGCGATGCGTTGACCATGGCAGCGGGGAGAGAGAAAGAGAGAGATGCGCGAGAGGAAGAAGAGAAAAGAAAGGAGGACTAGTCGTCTCGGGTCCATCACACCACGTGGTTACTCGTGAGTGGGTCGCATCACGCGCGCGTAGACTGGACCGGCCGAAGCTTCGGCCGGTGCCCCGGTCCCAAACGTTTCCCTATAAAATTTAGCATGTTTCCTGACAAATCTAAGCTTGTTATATCAATTTGATGTTTGAGGTGCTAGTAACTTTGTTTTGCGTGGACTAGTAACTATTTGTTTCATAGATGGAAAGGCTAAGAGCATCTACGGCCAAAATGAGCAAATCTCATCCCCAAACATGCATCCGCTGACATGCCTAGGCAGTGGCCGGGCGTTTCCGTTTTGACCCCTTATATTTTCTGTCAAATAACCACGCACCTCAAATATTTCTTCCTACTACAAGGCATTTCGACGAGTACACTGTATGCGACCTCGCCAGAGAACGTAGCAATGGTGATGGCGAGCTCCGGCGCTGACCTTCACGGGCGCGGCTCGAGCGTGCACCCGGCGGCCAGCGGGCGCAACGGCTAGCCAGCGCGCGGCTGTACACGCAAGCGGCCAGCAGGTAGCTAGCTAGGACGCACAGGCTCGACCAACAGCGGCTCGCAGCTAGCTAGATAGTATGCAGTGAAGGAAATATGCCCTAGAGGCAATAATAAAGTTATTATTTATTTCCTTATATCATGATAAATGTTTATTATTCATGCTAGAATTGTATTAATCGGAAACATAATACATGTGTGAATATACAGACAAACATAGTGTCACTAGTATGCCTCTACTTGACTAACTCGTTGATCGAAGATGGTTAAGTTTCCTAATCATAGACATGAGTTGTCATTTGATTAACGGGATCACATCATTAGGAGAATGATGTGATTGACTTGACTCATTTTGTTAGCTTAGCACTTGATCGTTTACTTTGTTGCTATTGCTTTATTCATGACTTACACATGTTCCTATGACTATGAGATTATGCAACTCCCATTTACCAGAGGAACACTTTGTGTGCTACCAAACGTCACAACATAACTGGGTGATTATAAAGGTGCTCTACAGGTGTCTCCGAAGGTACTTGTTGGGTTGGCGTATTTCGAGATTAGGATTTGTCACTCCGATTGTCGGAGAGGTATCTCTGGGCCCTCTCGGTAATGCACATCACATAAGCCTTGCAAGCATTGCAACTAATAAGTTAGTTGCGGGATGATGTATTACGGAACGAGTAAAGAGACTTGCCGGTAACGAGAGTGAACTAGGTATTGAGATACCGACGATCAAATCTCGGGCAAGTAACATACCGATGACAAAGGGAACAACGTATGTTGTTATGCGGTCTGACCGATAAAAGATCTTCGTAGAATATGTAGGAGCCAATATGAGCATCCAGGTTCCGCTATTGGTTATTGACCAGAGACGTGTCTCGGTCATGTCTACATTGTTCTCGAACCCCTAGGGTCCGCACGCTTAAGGTTTCGATGATAGTTTTATTATGAGTTTTGATGTACCGAAGGAGTTCGGAGTCCCGGATATGATCACGGACATGACGAGGAGTCTCGAAATGGTCGAGACATAAAGATCGATATATTGGACGGCTATATTCGGACAGCGGAAGTGTTTCGGGTGATTTCGGAAAAACCGGAGTGCTGGAAGGGTTACGGGAACCCCCCGGGGAAGTATTGGGCCTTAGTGGGCCTGGGGGGAGAGAGAGGGCAGCAGCCCAGGAGGTGGTGCACCCCCTCCCATGGGGAGTCCGAATTGGACTAGGGGAGGGGGGCGCGGCCCCTCTTTCCCTCTCCCTCTCCCTCTCTTTCCTTTCCCCTTCTCTCTTCCTAGTTGGACTAGGAAAGGGGAGTCCTACTCCTACTAGGAGGAGGACTCCCCCCTCCTTGGCGCGCCCCAAGGGCCGGCCGGTATCTCCCCCTTGCTCCTTTATATACGGGGGTAGGGGGGCACCTCTAGACATACAAGTTGATCTTCGTGATCGTTCTCTTAGCCGTGTGCGGTGCCCCCTCCACCATAATCCTCGATAATATTGTAGTGGTGCTTAGGCGAAGCCCTGCGACGGTAGAACATCAAGATCGTCACCATGCCGTCGTGCTGACGGAACTCTTCCCCGACACTTTGCTGGATCAGAGTCCGGGGATCGTCATCGAGCTGAACGTGTGCTAGAACTCGGAGGTGTCGTAGTTTCGGTACTTGATCGGTCGGGCCGTGAAGACGTACGACTACATCAACCACGTTGTGCTAACGCTTCCGCTTCCGGTCTACGAGGGTGCATAGACAACACTCTCCCCTCTCGTTGCTATGCATCACCATGATCTTGCGTGTGCGTAGGAAATTTTTTTGAAATTACTACGTTCACCAATAGTGGCATCCGAACCTAGGTTTTATGCGTTGATGTTGTGCACGAGTAGAACACAAGTGAGTTGTGGGCGATATAAGTCATACTGCTTACCAACATGTCATACTTTGGTTCGGCGGTATTGTTGGATGAAGCGGCCCGGACCGACATTACACGTACGCTTACACGAGACTGGTTCCACCGACGTGCTTTGCACACAGGTGGCTGGCGGGTGTCAGTTTCTCCAACTTTAGTTGAACCAAGTGTGGCTACGCCCGGTCCTTGCGAAGGTTAAAACAACACCAACTTGACAAACTATCATTGTGGTTTTGATGCGTAGGTAAGAACGGTTCTTGCTAAGCCCGTAGCAGCCACGTAAAACTTGCAACAACAAAGTAGAGGACGTCTAACTTGTTTTTGCAGGGCATGTTGTGATGTGATATGGTCAAGACATGATGCTAAATTTTATTGTATGAGATGATCATGTTTTGTAACCGAGTTATCGGCAACTGGCAGGAGCCATATGGTTGTCGCTTTATTGTATGCAATGCAATTGCGCTGTAATGCTTTACTTTATCACTTAGCAGTAGCGATAGTCGTGGAAGCATAAGATTGGCGAGACGACAACGATGCTACGATGGTGATCAAGGTGTCGCGCCGGTGACGATGGTGATCATGACGGTGCTTCGAAGATGGAGATCATAGGCACAAGATGATGATGGCCATATCATATCACTTATATTGATTGCATGTGATGTTTAACTTGACGAGCCTAGCATATAATGTTGGGTAACGTAGTAATTTCAAAAAATTTCCTACACACACGCAAGATCATGGTGATGCATAGCAACGAGAGGGGAGAGTGTGATCTACGTACCCTTGTAGACCGACAGCGGAAGCGTTAGCACAACGCGGTTGATGTAGTCGTACGTCTTCACGGCCCGACCGATCAAGCACCGAAACTACGGCACCTCCGAGTTTTAGCACACATTCAGCTCGATGACGATCCCCGGACTCCGATCCAGCAAAGTGTCGGGGAAGAGTTCCGTCAGCACGACGGCGTGGTGACGATATTGATGTACTACTGTCGCAGGGCTTCGCCTAAGCACCGCTACAATATTATCGAGGATTATGGTGGAAGGGGGCACCGCACATGGCTAAGAATATGATCACGTGGATCAACTTGTGTGTCTAGGGGTGCCCCCTGCCCCCGTATATAAAGGATCAAGGGGAGGAGGCCGTCCGGCCCCTATGGTGCGCCAAGGAGGAGTCCTCCTCCTACTAGGAGTAGGACTCCTACTAGGAGGGGGAAAGAAGTGGGGAGGGAGAAGGAAAGGGGGGCGCCGCCCCCCTCTCCTAGTCCAATTCGGACCAGGGGGGAGGAGGCGCGCAGCCCACCTTTGGCTGCCCCTCTCTCTCTCCACTAAGGCCCATATGGCCCATTACTCCTCCCGGGGGGGGGGGTTCCGGTAACCCTCCGGCTCTCCGGTTTTCTCCGAAATCACCCGGAACACTTCCGGTGTCCGAATATAGCCGTCCAATATATTAATCTTTATGTCTCGACCATTTCGAGACTCCTCGTCATGTCCGTGATCACATCCGGGACTCCGAACTAACTTCGGTACATCAAAACTCATAAACTCATAATATAACTGTCATCGAAACCTTAAGCGTGCGGACCCTACGGGTTCGAGAACAATGTAGACATGACCGAGACACGTCTCCGGTCAATAACCAATAGCGAAACCTGGATGCTCATATTGGCTCCTACATATTCTACGAAGATCTTTATCGGTCAGACCGCATAACAACATACGTTGTTCCCTTTGTCATCGGTATGTTACTTGCCCGAGATTCGATCGTCGGTATCTCAATACCTAGTTCAATCTCGTTACCGGCAAGTCTCTTTACTTGTTTAGTAATACATCATCTCGCAACTAACTCATTAGTTGCAATGCTTGCAAGGCTTATGTGATGTGCATTACCAAGAGGGCCCAGAGATACCTCTCCGACAATCGGAGTGACAAATCCTAATCTCGAAATACGCCAACCCAACATGTACCTTTGGAGACACCTGTAGAGCTCCTTTATAATCACCCAGTTACGTTGTGACGTTTGGTAGCACACAAAGTGTTCCTCAGGCAAACGGGAGTTGCATAATCTCATAGTCATAGGAACATGTATAAGTCATGAAGAAAGCAATAGCAACATAATAAACGATCGGGTGCTAAGCTAATGGAATGGGTCATGTCAATCACATCATTCTCCTAATGATGTGATCCCGTTAATCAAATAACAAATCTTTTGTTTATGGTTAAGAAACATAACCATCTTTGATTAACGAGCTAGTCAAGTAGAGGCATACTAGTGACACTCTGTTTGTCTATGTATTCACACATGTATTATGTTTCCGGTTAATACAATTCTAGCATGAATAATAAACATTTATCATGAAATAAGGAAATAAATAATAACTTTATTATTGCCTCTAGGGCATATTTCCTTCATATAACAGATATGGCCTCGAAACACGGAGACCGAAAGGTCGAGCGTGAATCATATAGTAGATATGATCAACATATTGATGTTCACCATTAATACTACTCCATCTCACGTGATGATCGGACATGGTTTAGTTGATTTGGATCACGTGATCACTTAGAGGATTAGAGGGATATCTTTCTAAGTGGGAGTTCTTAAGTAATATGATTAATTGAACTTAAATTTATCATGAACTTAGTACCTGATAGTATCTTGCTTGTCTATGTTTGATTGTAGATAGATGGCCCGTGCTGTTGTTTCGTTGAATTTTAATGCGTTCCTTAAGAAAGCAAAGTTTAAAGATGATGGTAGCAATTACACGGACTGGGTCCGTAACTTGAGGATTATCCTCATTGCTGCACAGAAGAATTACGTCCTAGAAGCACCGCTAAGTGCCAAGCCTGCTGCAGGAGCAACACCAGATGTTATGAACGTCTGGCAGAGCAAAGCTGATGACAGCTCGATAGTTCGGTGTGCCATGCTTTACGGCTTAGAACCGGGTCTTCAATGACGTTTTAAACGTCATGGAGCATATGAGATGTTCCAGGAGTTGAAGTTAATATTTCAAGCAAATGCCCGGATTGAGAGATATGAAGTCTCCAATAAGTTCTATAGCTGCAAGATGGAGGAGAATAGTTTTGTCAGTGAACATATACTCAAAATGTCTAGGTATCATAATCACTTGACTCAACTGGGGGTTAATCTTCCTATTGATAGTGTCATTGACAGAGTTCTTCAATCACTGCCACCAAGCTACAAAAGCTTCGTGATGAACCATAATATGCAAGGGATGAATAAGACTATTCCTGAGCTCTTCGCAATGCTAAAAGCCGCGGAGGTAGAAATCAAGGAGCATCAAGTGTTGATGGTCAATAAGACCTCCAGTTTCAAGAGAAAGGGCAAAGGGAAGAAGAAAGCGAACTTCAAGAAGAACATCAAACAAGTTGCTGCTCAGGAGAAGAAACCCAAGTCTGGACCTAAGCCTGAGACTGAGTGCTTCTACTGCAAGCAAACTGGTCACTGGAAGCAGAACTGCCCCAAGTATTTGGCGGATAAGAAGGATGGCAAAGTGAACAAAGGTATAAGTGATATACATGTTATTGATGTGTACCTTACTAATGCTCATAGTAGCACCTGGGTATTGGATACTGGTTCTGTTGCTAACATTTGCAACTCGAAACAGGGGCTACGGATCAAGTGAAGATTGGCTAAGGACGAGGTGACGATGCGCGTGGGAAATGGTTCCAAAGTCGATGTGATCGCGGTCGGCATGCTACCTCTACATCTACCTTCGGGATTAGTATTAGACCTAAATAATTGTTATTTGGTGCCAGCGTTGAGCATGAACATTATATCTGGATCTTGTTTGATGCGAGACGGTTATTCATTTAAATCAGAGAATAATGGTTGTTCTATTTATATGAGTAATATCTTTTATGGTCATGCACCCTTGAAGAGTGGTCTATTTTTGATGAATCTCGATAGTAGTGATACACATATTCATAATGTTGAAATTAAAAGATGCAGAGTTGATAATGATAGTGCAACTTATTTGTGGCACTGCCGTTTAGGTCATATCGGTGTAAAGCGCATGAAGAAACTCCATACTGATGGACTTTTGGAACCACTTGATTGTGAATCACTTGGTACTTGCGAACAGTGCCTCATGGGTAAGATGACTAAAACGCCGTTCTCCAGTACTATGGAGAGAGCAACGGATTTGTTGGAAATCATACATACAGATGTATGTGGTCACAATGAATGTTGAGGCTCGTGGCGGATATCGTTATTTTCTCACCTTCACAGATGATTTAAGCAGATATGGGTATATCTACTTAATGAAACATAAGTCTGAAACATTTGAAAAGTTTAAAGAATTTCAGAGTGAAGTTGAAAATCATCGTAACAAGAAAATAAAGTTTCTACGATCTGATCGTGGAGGAGAATATTTGAGTTACGAGTTTGGTCTACATTTGAAACAATGTGGAATAGTTTCGCAACTCACGCCACCCGGAACACCACAGCGTAATGGTGTGTCCGAATGTCGTAATCGTACTTTATTAGATATGGTGCGATCTATGATGTCTCTTACTGATTTACCGTTATCATTTTGGGGTTATGCTTTAGAGACGACTGCATTCACGTTAAATAGGACACCATCGAAATCCGTTGAGACGACGCCTTATGAACTGTGGTTTGGCAAGAAACCAATGTTGTCGTTTCTAAAAGTTTGGGGCTGCGATGCTTATGTGAAAAAGCTTCAACCGGATAAGCTCGAACCCAAATCGGATAAATGTGTCTTCATAGGATACCCAAAGGAGACTGTTGGGTACACCTTCTATCACAGATCCGAAGGCAAGACTTTTGTTGCTAAATTCAGAGTTTTTCTAGAGAAGGAGTTTCTCTCGAAAGAAGTGAGTGGGAGAAAAGTAGAACTTGATGAGGTAACTATACCTACTCCCTTATTGGAAAGTAGTACATCACAGAAACCGGTTTCTGTGACACCTACACCAATTAGTGAGGAAGCTAATGATAATGATCATGAAACTTCAGATCAAGTTACTACCGAACCTCGTAGATCAACCAGAGTAAGATCCACACCAGAGTGGTACGGTAATCCTGTTCTGGAAGTCATGCTACTAGATCATGATGAACCTACGAACTATGAAGAAGCGATGGTGAGCCCAGATTCCGCAAAATGGCTAGAAGCCATGAAATCTGAGATGGGATCCATGTATGAGAACAAAGTGTGGACTTTGGTTGACTTGCCCGTTGATCGGCAAGCAATTGAGAATAAATGGATCTTCAAGAAGAAGACTGACGCTGACGGTAATGTTATTGTCTATAAAGCTCGACTTGTTGCAAAAGGTTTTCGACAAGTTCAAGGGATTGACTACGGTGAGACCTTCTCACCCGTAGCGATGCTTAAGTCTGTCCAAATCATGTTAGCAATTAGCGCATTTTATGATTATGAAATTTGGCAAATGGATGTCAAAACTGCATTCCTGAATGGATTTCTGGAAGAAGAGTTGTATATGATGCAACCAGAAGGTTTTGTCGATCCAAAGGGAGCTAACAAAGTGTGCAAGCTCCAGCCATTTATGGACTGGTGCAAGCCTCTCGGAGTTGGAATAAACGCTTTGATAATGTGATCAAAGCATTTGGTTTTGTATAGACTTTTGGAGAAGCCTGTATTTACAAGAAAGTGAGTGGGAGCTCTTAGCATTTCTGATATTATATGTGGATGACATATTATTGATTGAAAATGATATAGAATTTCTGGATAGCATAAAGGGATACTTGAATAAGAGTTTTTCAATGAAAGACCTCGGTGAAGCTGCTTACATATTGGGCATTAAGATCTATAGAGATAGATCAAGACGCTTAATTGGACTTTCACAAAGCACATACCTTGACAAGATTTTGAAGAAGTTCAAAATGGATCAAGCAAAGAAAGGGTTCTTGCCTGTGTTACAAGGTGTGAAGTTGAGTAAGACTCAATGTCCGACCACCGCAGAAGATAGAGAGAAAATGAAAGATGTTCCCTATGCTTTAGCCATAGGCTTTATCATGTATGCAATGCTGTGTACCAGACCTGATGTATGCCTTGCTATAAGTCTAGCAGGGGGGTACCAAAGTAATCCAAGAGTGGATCACTGGACAGCGGTCAAGAACATCCTGAAATACCTGAAAAGGACTAAGGATATGTTTCTCGTATATGGAGGTGACAAAGAGCTCATCGTAAATGGTTACGTTGATGCAAGCTTTGACACTGATCCAGACGATTCTAAATCGCAAACCGGATACATATTTTTACTGAACGGTGGAGCTGTCAGTTGGTGCAGTTCAAAACAAAGCGTCGTGGCGGGATCTACATGTGAAGCAGAGTACATAGCTGCTTCGGAAGCAGCGAATGAAGGAGTCTGGATGAAGGAGTTCATATCCGATCTAGGTGTCATACCTAGTGCATCGGGTCCAATGAAAATCTTTTGTGACAATACTGGTGCAATTGCCTTGGCAAAGGAATCCAGATTTCACAAGAGAAACAAGCACATCAAGAGACGCTTCAATTCCATTCGGGATTTAGTCCAAGTGGGAGACATAGAATTTGCAAGATACATACGGATCTGAATGTTGCAGGCCCGCTGACTAAGCCTCTTCCACGAGCAAAACATGATCAGCACCAAGGCTCCATGGGTGTTAGAATCATTACTGTGTAATCTAGATTATTGACTCTAGTGCAAGTGGGAGACTGAAGGAAATATGCCCTAGGGGCAATAATAAAGTTATTATTTATTTCCTTATATCATGATAAATATTTATTATTCAAGCAAGAATTGTATTACCGGAAACATAATACATGTGTGAATACATAGACAAACATAGTGTCACTAGTATGCCTCTACTTGACTAGCTCGTTGATCGAAGATGGTTAAGTTTCCTAACCATAGACATGAGTTGTCATTTGATTAACGGGATCACATCATTAGGAGAATGATGTGATTGACTTGACCCATTTCATTAGCTTAGCACTTGATCGTTTAGTTTGTTGCTATTGCTTTCTTCATGACTTACACATGTTCCTATGACTATGAGATTATGCAACTCCCGTTTACCAGAGGAACACTTTGTGTGCTACCAAACGTCACACCGTAACTGGGTGATTATAAAGGTGCTCTACAGGTGTCTCTGAAGGTACTTGTTGGGTTGGCATATTTCGAGATTAGGATTTGCCACTCCTATTGTCGGAGAGGTATCTCTGGGCCCTCTCGGTAATGCACATCACATAAGCCTTGCAAGCATTGCAACTAATAAGTTAGTTGCGGGATGATGTATTACGGAACGAGTAAAGAGACTTGCCGGTAACGAGATTGAACTAGGTATTGAGATACCGACGATCAAATCTCGGGCAAGTAACATACCGATGACAAAGGGAACAACGTATGTTGTTATGCGGTCTGACTGATAAAAGATCTTCGTAGAATATGTAGGAGCCAATATGAGCATCCAGGTTCCGCTATTGGTTATTGACCAGAGACGTGTCTCGGTCATGTCTACATTGTTCTCGAACCCGTAGGGTCCGCACGCTTAAGGTTTCAATGACAGTTTTATTATGAGTTTATGAGTTTTGATGTACCGAAGGAGTTCAGAGTCCCGGATATGATCACGGACATGACGAGGAGTCTCGAAATGGTCGAGACATAAAGATCGATATATTGGACGGCTATATTCGGACACCGGAGTGTTTCGGGTGATTTCGGAGAAAACCGGAGTGCCGGAAGGGTTACCGGAACCCCCCGGGGAAGTATTGGGCCTTAGTGGGCCTGAGGGGAGAGAGAGGGCGGCAGCCCAGGAGGTGGCGCGCCCCCTCCCATGGGGAGTCTGAATTGGACTAGGGGAGGGGGGCGCGGCCCCTCTTTCCCTCTCCCTCTCCCTCTCTTTCCTTTGCCCTTCTCTCTTCCTAGTTGGACTAGGAAAGGGGAGTCCTACTCAGGACTCCGCCCTCCTTGGCGCGCCCCAAGGGCCAGACGGCCTCTCCCCCTTGCTCCTTTATATACGGGGGCAGGGGGCACCTCTAGACACACAAGTTGATCTTCGTGATCGTTCTCTTAGCCGTGTGCGGTGCCCTCCTCCACCACAATCCTCGATAATATTGTAGCGGTGCTTAGGCGAAGCCCTGCGACGGTAGAACATCAAGATCGTCACCACGCCATCGTGCTGACGGAACTCTTCCCCGACACTTTGCTGGATCGGAGTCCGAGGATCGTCATCGAGCTGAACGTGTGCTAGAACTCGGAGGTGCCGTAGTTTCGGTGCTTGATCGGTCGGACCGTGAAGACGTACGACTACATCAACCGCGTTGTGCTAACGCTTCCGCTTCCGGTCTACGAGGGTACGTAGACAACACTCTCCCCTCTCGTTGCTATGCATCACCATGATCTTGCGTGTGTGTAGGAATTTTTTTTGAAATTACTACGTTCACCAACATGCAACGGCCAGGGCGAGGACGCGGGCACGTGAGCGGCGAGTACGCGGGCGGCCGACGGGCATGTGTACGGCGGCCAGGACGCGGGCACGCGAACGGCGTGGACGCGGACGGCCTGCAGGCACGCGCACGGCGGCGAGGACGTGGGCGGCCGGCGGGCATGGCGCAGGTAGGACGCGACGGCCGATGTCGGCGTTCTGGAACGGGGTCCCCAGACTTGCCTGCCTGCGGCCTGTGGCGTGGCTCAAGCGGGGCCCAGCGCGGCCCATCTTCATCAGCTCAAGCTCAAAGACCCTCGCGAGGGGCCAAGCCTCGCGGGGCGGACGATAGGAAGCTTCCTCAGAGGCAGCCTCATCAGGCAGGCTTGCGAGGAGGCGGAGAGATCAAGGCAGGGTTACCTCGCGAGGAACCCGTGACGCAAGCCATGACAATCGAGACCAGGCGGGCGCCGGCCTGTGCAGTGTCCTTGTTTCCCCTTTGGTGCAAAGGGGGCAAGCACTGGCCGAGGCATCAGGCAAAGGTTACCATTCCGGTGCAACGAGACCAAGACCAGCCGGACGGTAGGACGGAGGTCACCGTGGAGCCCAAGACGGCGTCATTGTCAGTGCCTTTGGCAGCCGAAGACCACCTTTGGTCAGGATAACTTGTACTAGATGTTCCCCTTCGAAATGGCCAATTGTTGGCGCCCTTCCCGCTCATTATTTGGGAGAGGCCCAGGGCCTCTATAAATAGAGCTAGCCACGACAGAGTAGGGAGAGACCCCCGGAGAGATCTGGTAGAACCCCAGCAGAGAGAGAGAGGCGACTGAACTCACCCTAGCAGTTCATCGCACCAGCTCAAGAACACCTCTCGCGAGGCTGTTCTTCCCTTGTACTGTCCATCATCAGCCCCAGAGGCAATCCACCACACCACACACTGGAGTAGGGTATTACACCACAACGGTGGCCCGAACCAGTATAAACATCGTGTCTCTTGTGTTGTTCATCAATTTCATCTTAGTTCGCACGAGAGGATCGGACGTAGATCGGTAGGGGAGAGATCTCCACGCGCACCCTAGTGTTCGAACCTCAAGGGTCTGCCGGAACCCGAAACCCGACATTTGGCGCGCCAGGTAGGGGTGCGCCGGAGTCCTCCTTCCTGACGACCCGCTCTCCCCGACATTGCATCCTGCCCTCATGGCGGACAACGCGCCGCCCGCTCCAGCAACGGATGCCGACACTGGGGCCAGGGGGCTCCGGGCCTTGGCCCCCGCCTTGTGACAAGTGCAGTGGCCGCGCAAGTTTAGGCCCGAGATGCCGCCGTGCTAAGACGCCACGACGGACCCGATGATTTTCCTGCTGGCGTACGAGGAGGCCGTCCTCGGAGCCGGGGGCGACGATCGGGTGATGGAAAACTGGTTACCCTTGGCCCTCACCGGCGTCCCGCGTGCGTGGCTCCTTCACCTCCCGACGGCCTCTGTCACCTCCTGGGAGGAGCTGCGCGACCTCTTCCTCGCCCGTTTCGCCGCACCAGCACCGCCCGTCGTCGCAGCTCTCCTGGGTGGCTCCCAGGCACCACCCTCGAGTTATCACATCAAGCCGTTCGCCCGCCGTATCAGCACCGCCTCCAGGCGCCAAGAAGCCCCACGGGCTGGGTGGCGCCCGAGGCTGATCTAACCTTCGACTCGGAGGACCACCCCTTCAACCCCATTGGTTTGGGCGCGCTCCCGATGCTATGCACCCCCACCATCTGCCAGGTAGCCGTCACCAGGACCCTCATCGATGGTGGTGCCGGCCTCAACGTGCTCTCGGTGGAGGCCTTCAGCCTACTCCACGTGCCGCCGGAGCGGCTCCAACCCAGCAGGCCTTTCTCGGGCGTCGGAGCCGGTTCCACCGCCTCCTTGGGATAGATCCGCCTCCCAGTGACCTTCGGTACCTGCGACAACTTCTGGACGGAGCTGATCGACTTTGACATCGCCCCTATCAGCCTCCCCTACAACGCCATCCTGGGCTATCCGGCCTTGGCTCGGTTCATAGCAGCAACACACCCGGCGTACAACCTCATGAAGATGCCCGGGAGCAGCGGCGTCCCACCGGGTCATGAGACACAAGGGATGCGCTGCAGGTGCTCCGGCTTGTTTTCAGGGCGGCCGCGGTGGCGCAGCCCACTAGCACCAACGCCCTTGAGCCCAAGGGGGCTGCGTCGGCTAAAAAGAAGCAGTTGTTCACCCAAGACAAGGCGGAAACCAAGCAGGTACCAGTCGACGAGGACGGGTCCACTTGCGCCACCTTCACCATAGGGGCCGACCTCGAGCCCGAGTAGGAGAAGGCCCTAATCAGATTCTTGCGTGCGAACAAGAAGGTGTTCGCGTGGGAACCAGATCAGTTAGCGGGGGTCCCAAGGGAAGTGATTGAGCATCACCTCAACGTGTGCCCCAATGTACGCCCCGTGAAGCAGAAGGCAAGGCAGCAGTCTACTGAGAAACAGGCTTTCATCGTTCAAGAGACCCGGAAGCTAGAGGCGGCGGGGGTTATCCGTGAGGTCCGCTACCCCGATTGGCTGGCTAATCCTGTTGTCCTGCCAAAGAAGGGGGGAAGAGCGCATGTGCGTCGACTTCACCAACCTCAACAATGCCTGCCCGCAGGATCCATTTCTGATCCCCCGCATCGACCAGATAGTCGACTCCACCGCAGAGTGTGACCTATTGTGCTTCCTGGATGCCTTCTCGGGCTATCATCAGATCAAGATGGCGGTAGAAGACATGGAGAAGACGGCTTTCCTGGCCCCGTGTGGAGTGTACTGCTATACGTGCATGCCATTTGGGCTGAGCAACGCAGGCGCGACCTTTCAGCGGCTGATGCACATCGCCTTAGGCCGGCAGCTCGGGAGGAACGCTGAAGCTTACATCGCTGACATTGTGGTGAAGTCTCGTGAGGCAAGAACCCTGATACAGGACCTGGAAGAAACCTTTGCCAGCCTCAACGAAGTGGACCTACGGCTCAACCCAGAGAAGTGCGTATTTGGAGTCCCCTCGGGCAAGCTCTTGGGTTTCCTCGTATCCCACAGGGGCATTGAGGCCAACCCGGAGAAGGTCAAGGCAGTCGAAGATATGAGCCCGCCGAGGACCCTCAGAGAAATGCAGAACCTCACCGGGCGTGTGACTGCATTGGGGTGCTTCATCTCCAAGCTGGGGGAACGAGCCCTGCCCTTCTTCAAGCTGATGAAGAAAAAGGGCCCCTTCGAATGGACTAAAGAGGCCGACAAGGCATTCCAAGACCTCAAGAGGTACCTTACCAGTCCACCAGTGATGGTAGCTCCGCGTCCTCGAGAGCCCCTGGTGCTCTACCTTGCGGCCACCCCCTACTCCGCCAACGCATCCCTGGTGGCAGTCAGGGAGGAGCGCTGTGCCAAGGCCGCATCGACCGTCCGAACTGAAGCAAAGCAGAGCCAGGAGGGCCTCGCAAAGGCCACAACCACAGCTGGAAAGGAACAGCCGCAATAGGAGAACACGCCTAGAGCAAGAGAGGCCTCTTCTGGTGACCAAGCCCCAGGGGCTCCGTCGTCTCCAGAGACGCCTCGACCTCTGGAGGATGCAAGCAGCACCAACACCCTCAACCTCGTCGAACATCCCGTGTACTTTGTCAGCACGGTGCTACGGGATGCAAGGGCAGGGTATCCCATGCCTCAAAAACTCCTCCTCGCGCTACTAGTGGCCTCGCGAAAGCTGCGCCACTACTTCCAAGGACATCCCATCAAGGTCGTCTCAGCATACCCCTTGGAAAGAGTGCTCAGGAGCCCCAACTCAGCTGGAAGGGTCGCCGAATGAAACATTGAGCTACATGCATTTCAGCTAGAATTCAGCATGACCAGAGTTATCAAGGGAGCCGCACTTGCAGATTTCATGGCAGAATGGGCAGAAGCGCCGGGTCTCGAGGCAGGCGAAGAACGATCACTTTCCCCGGGAAGTGAAGCACTGGTCAGTTGGGTCGTGTACTTCGATGGGGCATTATCCCGACACAGTGCAGGAGCTGGCGCAGTGCTTGTGTCCCCTACCCAGGACAAACTCTATTACGCCGTGCAACTCTGCTTCCAGCACGGAGAGAAGGTCCCCAACAACATAGCAGAATACGAAGGCCTGATAGTAGGCTTGAAAGCCGCAATCGCCTTAGGGGTAAAGTGCCTCACCATCAAGGGCGATTCACAGCTCCTCGTCAACTTCTCCAACAAGATATACGAGCCGAAGGACGAGCACATGGAAGCTTACCTCGCTGAAGTCCGCAGGATGGAGAAACAGTTCTGGGGGCTGGAGCTGCAGCATGTGCGTCGCGGCACCAATCAGGAGGCTGACGACATTGCCAAGAGGGCGTCCAGGCGGCTGCCGCAGGAACCTGGCGTCTTCGAGGAGTGGCTCTTCAAGCCCTCGGCGGCGCCATCGCTATTAGGCGCGGCGCAGCCAAGGGGGGAGCCTCCTCAACCGCCTGCCTCGGGAGCTCCAGTCTGTGGCCCGGCATCAGGGGCACGCCTGCTCCTGGCGTTGGAGCCTCAGGAGGGATGTTGGATCCCAGAGCTCAAGGACTACCTGATGCAAGGGATTCTGCCGGAGAACGAGGAGGAGGCAGAGCGTGTGGCACGGCAGGCCACAGATTATTGCATCCAGGATGGCGAGCTCTACAGGAAGCGGCCAAATGACGTGTCCCTATGTTGCATTTCCAGGGAGGAAGGAATGGAACTGCTGGCGAACATACACAGCGGAGATTGCAGGCACCACTCGTCGTCACGAACCCTTGTCGGCAAGGCGTTCCGCAGCGGGTTCTACTGGCCCACAGCACTCAGCGACGCCGTTAAGCTGGTGAAGGCTTGCGAGGCCTGCCAGTTTCACGCTAAACAGATCCATCAGCCTGTGGGGGGTCTGCAGACCATACCCCTCTCCTGGCCGTTCGCAGTTTGGGGGTTGGACATTCTGGGCCCGTTCCCTCGGGAGCCAGGGGGCTATCGCTACCTCTATGTCGTCGTGGACAAGTTCACCAAGTGGGCGAGGTGGAAGCTGTCCGCATAATCCCGACAGGCTCGGCAGTCAAGTTCATCAAGGGCCTCGTGAGCCGGTTTGGGGTGCCTAACCGCATCATCACTAACAACGGTTCACAATTCACCAGTAATCTCTTCAAAACGTACTGTGCTAACCTTGGAACGCAGATATGCTACGCTTCGGTAGCACACCCCCGGAGCAATGGCCAGGCTGAACGAGCCAATGCGGAGCTCCTAAGGGGCCTCAAGGCCAGGACCTTCAAGAAGAAGCTGGAGGCCTGTGGCAGGGGCTGGCACGACAAGCTCCAGTCCGTGCTATGGTCAATCCGCACGACAGCGACAAAGCCGACTGGCGAGACCCCGTTCTTCCTCATCTACGGAGCGGAGGCTGTTCTCTCTCACGAGGTCAGACGTCGCTCCGCACGGTCCTGGCATTCGACGAGGCTCGGCAGGACGCCATGCGGAGGACAGATCTCATGCTGGGGGAGGAACGCCGTCGGGAAGCCGCACTGTGAGCGGCAAGGTATCAACAGGCTCTACGACGATACCACAGCCGCAACATCCGCCCCAGGACCCTTGAGGTAGGGGATCTCGTGCTCAGAAGGGTTCTCTCCAGGGAGGGGCTACACAAACTCTCTCCCATGTGGGAGGGCCCGTTCAAGGTTGTTCATGTTTCCAAGCCTGGCTCCGTGCGCTTGGAGACTCCGGAGGGAGTACCCATCCAGAACCCATGGAACATTCAGCATCTCCGGAGGTTCTACCCCTGAGTGAAGCCGCTGCGTTTTGGAAAAGGCCCGGTGCCTGTGAAGAAGGCAAATGCCTATGAAGCCGCTGCGTTTTGGAAAAGGCCCAGTGCCTGTGAAGAATGCAAATGCCTGTGAAGCCGCTGCGTTTTGGAAAAGGCCCGGTGCCTGTGAAGCCGCTGCGTTTTGAAAAAGGTACGGTGCCTGTGAAGAAGGAAAATGCCTGTGAAGCCGTTGCATTTTGGAAAAGGCCCTGAGCCTGTGAAGAAGGCAAACGCCTGTGAAGCTGTCGCGTTTCAAGAAAGGCCCGGTGCCTGTGAAGAAGGCCAATGCATGTGAAGCTCGCCGCCCGTGACACTCTCACGTAATAATGAGTGGGGCTGTACACGCCTCGGAGTCTCCGAAGTGCCGCCCTCGGGCCTCAGGGGCTCCCGCCCACGCCCAGTGGCAGCACTTAGCTCCGCGCTGGTGAGAAGACGTCGAAGACTAGAATAGGTGCCGGACGCGGCTTTCCCATTTGCTTTCCGCAGTTGGCTTGTTTATTCCCGTTTGAAGTTTTTATTGGAGTTGCTGACGTTTCTGGCTTGTGGCTCTTTCTCTTTCTCGCTCGCTCGCCTCATTTTCTCTCGCGAAGTCTCGCGAGGGAGGATCGCGGGCGCCCTCGCGAGTGTTTTCTGCCCCGATCATTTGGAGATTTCCTATCCGAGTCCTCTGCAGGAGCACCCCTCCCAGTTCGTGCCCCACGGGCATCGCGACACGAGCGCAGGACCTGGGCTGATCGCCCCCATAGCTAAGACCATAAGTTACCCCTCCTACTAATCCTTGCAGGGCACGAAGCGCACGAGGAGGCCACGACCTTGGGAGGCGAGGACCGCGCCAAGCCCCACCGAGCTAAAATAGTTCCCGCACATGGGAGCGCAGCGCGAAAACACGACGCAGAAATCACTACTAGGAAAAGGCCTACTAATGGCGCATCGGTTTTGCCTACTAATGGCGCACTACCGGTGCGCCATTAGTATCATGCCACTAGAATTTTTTACTAATGGCGCACCACTGGTGCGCCATTAGTATCTGGTATGCTAATGGCGCACCAGGAAGTGCGCCATTAGTATGTAACACCATGCGCCATTAGTATGCCTCCCGGGGGGCCATATGTAACCATCTGCTTTGTCAGAATAATGGCGCACTCTGTCTTGATGCGCCATTAGTATCCTTTGGCATACTAATGGCGCACCTTGTGGTGATGTGCCATTAGTATGAATATTTGGTTTTTTTTTACTTTTCTGATTTTTGCACAGGTTACAAAATATATTATTGGACAGAATATAGACAGCAGCACACAGCAATAGCAGATTCATCGAATACAATAGAAGATTAGTCTCCGAATACAATTCATCATATTAGTCTCCGAATTCAAAAGACCGAACAAAGATAAAACATTACAAGTCTCAAGACCACGAGTATCGAGTTTGTCTTCACATTACAAATTCGATATCGATCATCTAAACTACCATCACATAGAAGAGAGCTGCGGTCATCACGATGAGCATCATCACGATCAAATTTGTCTTCATCCGGTTCCTCCAACGCTCCCTCCTCTCTCCCACTAGATAGCGGGCGTATCTAGATTCGGCCTCCGCCCTAGTGCTGTACCCTTTGTAACTGTTACCGCTGAAACGGTGAACCAGTCTCCGACACTCCTCCTAGTCATCGTAGACTCCGGGAACCTTACCCTTGTACACGACATACGACGGCATCTCTATGCACAAGCCAAACAACAGACAATACATAAGCAATATGTAAGTATGCAACAAAAGGATCGGAAGAGAAAAGCAAGACATTAATAGCACGATTCATGGTCCTACTAATAAATAGCATCGATTACATCTAAGTTGAACAACTGTCCAAACCAAAGAGACATACGAATTCATTAAAGTTTAATTACAACATGAGCCAATCAATGTTTCAGAACTACACATCACTACTTTCGACTCGACTCATCGGACAGGAGCGTGGATGAAGCCGCCGTCTGTCGTGATGGTCATGAAATCGCGGGCGTTGTCACCCTGCATTTGTGGCGTTTCATCTATCTCACTGTTGGACGGTTGATATCTGTGCAAGAACTGCCCCGAGGTATGAAGGACATCTTGATGGATGATGTCCGCAAACTCCGACTGGATGCGAAAGAATTCTTGTCTGAGGTCCGCGTCCTGGATTGCCGACAAGCTCGCGTCCCAATCTTTGAGATTATCTGGTAGCAGAAGGTGATGATGGTCCCTTACGATCGCCCGCATGTGATGGAGGGCGTAGTAGGCATCCTTCTGACCGCCAGGCGGCTGCTTGACGCAGCAGAACTTCGTATTGTGTGAGAACATGTGCTTTCCGTACTTACGAACTGCCCTGGTGAAGGTGCCTCCAGATTTGGTGTAGCCGGGGAGAACATCATCAAGAACTTTCTTGACATTTGTGTAGTCTATCTTGGAGTTACGGTTCGGGTCTAAATACGTGGCCATGGAATATTTCGGGCTTAAGAGGATGAGTGTGCAATGTGTGTCACTGCACAGAACATGGAATGCTAGAAAAAAAAGAACGATCAAAATCTAAGAAATCATATGTTACGGGGCGGTTAAGGGATGACTTACTCAGGAAAGTAAGGCACAAGGAAGTTATCCTTATCTGCGCTTGCCAGAATGACGCCTTCGAGGTGTGAACTCGCAACTTGGCGGTCCCCAGCGCTGCTCAAGTGCTTGGCACGCATGTAGAAGGGGTCGACTATCACGATGTCTGGGGTCTTGTCTCTAATGATCCGCATCTCCATACTCAGCAAAAACAGCCGAACGAAGGTGCAGTGCAGCGGATGAAGGTTAAACATAGCAAAGATGTCATCAAACCGCAGGACGATCGTACCCCCGATGTCGCCATCCACAAAGCCCTTGCCCTCTGGCACCTTGGCCACGAAAACCGGGTATGCCACATCCTTCTCTTTGAGACGCCACTGTTGGGGAACGTAGTAGAAATTCAAAATTTTCCTACGTGTCACCAAGATCTATCCATGGAGAGACTAGCAACGAGGGGAAGGAGAGTGCATCTACATACCCTTGTAGATCGCTATGCGGAAGCGTTCAAGAGAACAGGGTTGAAGGAGTCGTACTCGTCGTGATCCAAATCACCGGAGATCCTAGTGCCGAACGGACGGCACCTCCGTGTTCAACACACGTACAGCCCGACGACGTCTCCCATGCCTTGGTCCAGCAAGGAGAGAGGGAGAGGTTGAGGAAGTCTCCATCCAGCAGCAGCACAACGGCGTGGATGTGATGGAGGAGCGTGGCTATCCTGCAGGGCTTCGCCAAGCACCGCGGGAGAGGAGGAAGGAGAGATGCAGGGCTGCGTCATCTAGAGGAGAGGAACTCATCTCGTGTCATGTGCAGCCCCAAAACCTCCACTATATATAGGGTCAAGGGGAGGGGGAGGCGCCGTAGGGTTTCCCCTAAGGGGGCGGCGGCCAGGGCAGATGGGATCTACCCCTTGGGTGACTTGGCCCCCAAGCCAGGAGGTGGGAACCCTAGATGGGGCGCCCCAAACCCCCTGGTCACGTGGGATTAGGTGAGGGGGCGCACAGCCCCTTAGTGGGCTGGTTTGCCCCCTACCCTTGGCCCATGAAGCCCCCCAACACTTGTCGGGGCTCCCGAAACACCTTTCGGTCATGCTGGTCATCACCCGGTACCTCCGGAACACTCCCGGACTCCAAAACCCTTCGTCCAATATATCAATCTTTACCTCCGGACCATTCCGGAACTCCTCGTGACGTCCGGGATCTCATCCGGGACTCCGAACAACATTCGGTAACCACATACAAGCTTCCTTTATAACCCTAGCGTCATCGAACCTTAAGTGTGTAGACCCTACGGGTTCGGGAGACATGCAGACATGACCGAGACGTTCTCCGGTCAATAACCAACAGCGGGATCTGGATACCCATGTTGGCTCCCACATGTTCCACGATGATCTCATCAGATGAACCACGATGTCAAGGACTTAATCAATCCCGTATACAATTCCCTTTGTCTAGCGGTACGATACTTGCCCGAGATTCGATCGTCGGCATCCCGATACCTTGTTCAATCTCGTTACCGGCAAGTCTCTTTACTCGTTTCATAACACCTCATCCCGTGATCAACCCCTTGATCACATTGTGCACATTATGATGATGTCCTACCGAGTGGGCCCAGAGATACCTCTCCGTTTACACGGAGTGACAAATCCCAGTCTCGATTCGTGCCAACCCAACAGACACTTTCGGAGATACCTGTAGTGTACCTTTATAGCCACCCAGTTACGTTGTGACGTTTGGCACACCCAAAGCACTCCTACGGTATCCGGGAATTGCACAATCTCATGGTCTAAGGAAATGATACTTGACATTAGAAAAGCTTTAGCATACGAACTACACGATCTTTGAGCTAAGCTTAGGATTGGGTCTTGTCCATCACATCATTCTCCTAATGATGTGATCCCGTTATCAATGACATCCAATGTCCATGGTCAGGAAACCATAACCATCTATTGATCAACGAGCTAGTCAACTAGAGGCTTACTAGGGACATGGTGTAGTCTATGTATCCACACATGTATCTGAATTTCCTATCAATACAATTCTAGCATGGATAATAAACGATTATCATGAACAAGGAAATATAATAATAACTAATTTATTATTGCCTCTGGGCATATTTCCAACAGTCTCCCACTTGCACTAGAGTCAATAATCTAGTTCACATCGCCATGTGATTAACACTCACAGGTCACATCGCCATGTGACCAACATCCAAAGAGTTTACTAGAGTCAATAATCTAGTTCACATCACTATGTGATTAACACTCAAAGAGTTCTGGGTTTGATCATGTTGCTTGTGAGAGAGGTTTTAGTCAACGGGTCTGAACCTCTCAGATCCGTGTGTGCTTTACAAATCTCTATGTCATCTCCTAGATGTAGCTACCACGTTCTATTTGGAGCTATTCCAAATAACTGTTCTACTTGGAGATATTCTAAATTGTTGCTCCATTATACGTATCTGGTATCTCTACTCAGAGCTATCCGGATAGGTGTTAAGCTTGCATCGACGTAACCTTTTACGACGAACTCTTTTACCACCTCCATAATCGAGAAAATTCCTTAGTCCACTAGTTACTAAGGATAACTTTGACCGCTGTCCTGTGATCCATTCTTGGATCACTCTTGTACCCCCTTGACTGACTCATGGCAAGGCACACTTCAGGTGCGGTACACAGCATAGCATACTGTAGAGCCTACGTCTTAAGCATAGGGGACGACCTTCGTCCTTTCTCTCTATTCTGCTGTGGTCGAGCTTTAAATCTTAACTTCATACCTTAAAACTCAGGCAAGAACTCCTTCTTTGACTGATCCATCTTGAACACCTTCAAGATCATGTCAAGGTATGTGCTCATTTGAAAGTACCATTAAGCGTTTTGATCTATCCTTATAGATCTTGATGCTCAATGTTCAAGTAGCTTAATCCAGGCTTTCCATTGAAAAACACTTTCCAAATAACCCTATATGCTTTCCAGAAATTCTACGTCATTTCTGATCAACAATATGTCAACAACATATATTCATCAGAAATTCTATAGTGCTCCCACTCACTTCTTTGGAAATACAAGTTTCTCATAAACTTTGTATACACCAAAATCTTTGATCATCTCATCAGAACATACATTCCAACTCCGAGATGCTTACTCCAGTCCTTAGAAGGATTGCTGGAGCTTTGCATACTTATTAGCATCTTTCAGGATTGACAAAACCTTCCGGGTGTATCACATACAACCTTTCCTCAAGAAAAACGTCGAGGAAACAATGTTTTGACATCCTATCTGCAAGATTTCATAAATAATGCAGCAATCGCTAATATAATTCTAATAGACTCTTAGCATCGCTACGAGTGAGAAAGTCTCATCGTAGTCAACTCCTTGAACTTGTCGGAAAACATCTTAATGACAAGTCGAGCTTTCTTAATGGTGATACTTACCATCATTGTCCGTCTTCCTTTTAAAATCCATCTGCACTCAACAGCCTTACGACCATCGAGTTGTTCTGCCAAAGTCTACACTTTGTTTCCATACATGGATCCTCTCTCGGATTTTATGGCCTCGAGCCATTTATCGGAATCCGGGCCCACCATCGCTTCTCCATAGCTCGTAGGTTCATTGTTGTCTAGCAACATGACTTTCAAGACAGGATCACGTACCACTCTGAAGTAGTACGCATCCTGGTCATCCCACCAGGTTTGGTAGTGACTTGATCTGAAGTTTCATGATCACTATCATAAGCTTCCACTTCAATTGGTGTAGGTGCCACAGGAACAACTCTTTGTGCCCTGCTATACACTAGTTGAAGTGACGGTTCAATAACCTCATCAAGTCTTCACCATCCTCCCACTCAATTCTTTCGAGAGAAATTTTTCCTCGAGAAAGGACCCGATTCTAGAAAAATCCTTTATTGCTTTCGAATCTGAGACAGGAGGTATACCCAACTGTTTTGGGTGTCCTATGAAGATGCATTTATCCGCTTTGGGTTCAAGCTTATCAGCCTAAAACTTTTTCACATAAGCGTCGCAGCCCCAAAATTTTAAGAAATGACAGCTTAGGTTTCTCTAAACCATAGTTCATACGGTGTCATCTCATCGGAATTACGTGGTGCCCTATTTAAAGTGAATGTGGTTGTCTCTAATGCCTAACCCATAAACCATCCTGGTAATTCGATAAGAGACATCATGGTATGCATCATATCCAATAGGGTGCGGTTATGATGTTCGGACACACCATCACACTATGGTGTTCCAGGCTGTATTAGTTGTGAAACAATTTCCACAATGTCTTAATTCTGTGCCAAACTCGTAATTCAGTTATTCATCTCTATGATCATATCATAGATCTTTTATCCTCTTGTCATGACGATCTTTCAACTTCACACTGAAATTACTTGAACCTTTCAATAATTCAGACTCGTGATTCATCAAGTAAATATACTCAACATCTACTCAAATCATCTGTGAAGTAAGAACATAACGATATCCACTACATGCCTCAGCACTCATTGGACTGCACACATCAAAATGTATTACTTCCAACAAGTTGCTTTCTAGTTCCATTTTACTGAAAAACGAGGCTTTCAGTCATCTTGCCCATGTGGTATGATTTGCATGTCTCAAGTGATTCAAAATCAAGTGAGTCCAAACGGTCCATTTGCATGGAGTTTCTTCATGCATATACACCAATAGACATGGTTCGCATGTCTCAAACTTTTCAAAAACGAGTGAGCCAAAAGATCCATCAACATGGAGCTTCTTCATGCGTTTTATACCGATATGACTTACGTGGCAGTGCCACAAGTAGGTGGTACTATCATTACTATCTTATATCTTTTGGCATGAACATGTGTATCACTACGATCGAGATTCAATGAACAATTCATTTTAGGTGCAAGACCATTGAAGGTATTATTCAAATAAACAGAGTAACTGTTATTCTCCTTAAATGAATAACCGTATTGCGATAGACATAATCCAATCATGTCTATGCTCAACGCAAACACCAATCTCGATGGTAGAGGGAGCGTGCGACGCTTGATCATATCAACATTGGAAATACTTCCAACACATATTGTCAGCTCACCTTTAGCCAGTCTCCGTTTATTCCGTAGCTTTTATTTCGAGTTACTAACACTTAGCAACCGAACCAGTATCTAATACCCTGGTGCTACTAGGAGTACTAGTAAAGTACACATTAACACAATGTATATCCAATATACTTCTATTGTCCTTGCCAGCCTTCTCATCTACCAAGTATCTAGGGTAATTCTGCTCTAGTGACTATTCCCCTTATTACAGAAGCACTTAGTCTCGGGTTTGGGTTCAACCTTGGGTTTCTTCACTAGAGCAGTAGCTGATTTGTCGTTTCATGAAGTATCCCTTCGTGCCCTTGCCCTTCTTGAAACTAGTGGTTTCACCAACCATCAACAATTGATGCTCCTTCTTGATTTCTACTTTTGTGGTGTCAAACATCGCGAATATCTCAAGGATCATCATATATGTCCCTGATATATTATAGTTCATCACGAAGCTCAAGCAGCTTGGTGGTAATGACTTCGGAGAACCATCACTATTTCATCTGGAAGATCAACTCCCACTCGATTCAAGCGATTTTTGTACTCAGACAATCTGAGCACAAGTTCAACAATTGAGCTTTTCTCCCTTAGTTTGCAGGCTAAGAAAATCGTCGGAGGTCTTATACCTCTTGACGTGGGCACGAGCCTGAAATCCCAATTTCAGCCCTCGAAACATCTCATATGTTTCGCGACGTTTTAACACGTCTTTGGTGCCTCAATTCTAAACCGTTTAACTGAACTATCACGTAGTTATCAAAATGTGTATGTCAGATGTTCGCAACATCCACAGACGACGTTCGAGGTTCAGCACACTGAGTGGTGCATTAAGGACATAAGCCTTCTATGAAGCAATGAGGACAATCCTCAGTTTACGGACCTAGTCCGCATAATTGCTACTATCAACTTTCAACTAAATTTTCTCTAGGAACATATCTAAACAGTAGAACTGAAGCGCGAGCTACGACATAATTTGCGAAGACCTTTTGACTATGTTCAGGATAATTAAGTTCATCTTATGAACTTAAACTCAGATAGACATCCCTCTAGTCATCTAAGTGATTACATGATCCGAGTCAACTAGGCCGTGTCCGATCATCACGTGAGACGGACTAGTCATCATCGGTGAACATCTTCATGTTGATCGTATCTACCATACGACTCATGCTCGACCTTTCGGTCTCTTGTGTTCCGAGGCCATGTCTGTACATGCTAGGCTCGTCAAGTTAACCCTAAGTGTTTTGCATGTGTAAAACTGTCTTACACCCGTTGTATGTGAACGTAAGGATCTATCGCACCCGATCATCACGTGGTGCTTCGAAACGACGAACTTTAGCAACGGTGCACAGTTAGGGGAGAACACATTCTTGAAATTGTAATGAGGGATCATCTTATTTACTACCGTCATTCTAAGTAAACAAGATGCAAAAACATGATAAACATCACATGCATCAAATAATAGTGACATGATATGGCCAATATCATATAGCTCCTTTGATCTCCATCTTGGGGCTCCATGATCATCAATGTCACCGGCATGACACCATGATCTCCATCATCATGATCTCCATCATCGTGTCTCCATGAAGTTGTCACGTCAACTATTACTTATACTACTATAGCTAACGCTTTGGCAATAAAGTAAAGTAATTACATGACGTTTAAGTTGACACGCAGGTCATAAATAAATAAAGACAACTCCTATGGCTCCTGCCGGTTGTCATACTCATCGACATGCAAGTCGTGATTCCTATTACAAAACCATGATCAATCTCATACATCACATATATCATTCATCACATCCTTTTGGCCATATCACATCACATAGCATACCCTGCAAAAACAAGTTAGACGTCCTCTAATTGTTGTTTGCATGTTTTACGTGGCTGCTATGGGTTTCTAGCAAGAACGTTTCTTACCTACGCAAAAACCACAACGTGATATGCCAATTGCTATTTACCCTTCATAAGGACCCTTTTCATCGAATCCGATCCGACTAAAGTGGGAGAGACAGACACCCGCTAGCCACCTTATGCAACTAGTGCATGTCAGTCGGTGGAACCAGTCTCACATAAGAGTACGTGTAAGGTCGGTCCGGGCCGCTTCATCCCACGATGCCGCCGAATCAAGATAAGACTAGTAATGGCAAGCATATTGAACAAAATCAACGCCCACAACTACTTTGTGTTCTACTCGTGCATAGTAACTACGCATAGACCTAGCTCATGATGCCACTGTTGGGGAACGTAGTAGAAATTCAAAATTTTCCTACGTGTCACCAAGATCTATCCATGGAGAGACTAGCAAGGAGGGGAAGGAGAGTGCATCTACATACCCTTGTAGATCGCTATGCGGAAGCGTTCAAGAGAACGGGGTTGAAGGAGTCGTACTCGTCGTGATCCAAATCACCGGAGATCCTAGTGCCGAACGGACGGCACCTCCGCGTTCAACACACGTACAGCCCGACGACGTCTCCCATGCCTTGATCGAGCAAGGAGAGAGGGAGAGGTTGAGGAAGTCTCCATCCAGCAGCAGCACAACGGCGTGGTGGTGATGGAGGAGCGTGGCTATCCTGCAGGGCTTCGCCAAGCACCGCGGGAGAGGAGGAAGGAGAGATGCAGGGCTGCGTCATCTAGAGGAGAGGAACTCATCTCGTGTCATGTGCAGCCCCAAAACCTCCACTATATATAGGGGCAAGGGGAGGGGGAGGCGCCCTAGGGTTTCCCCTAGGGGGGGCGGCGGCCAGGGCAGATGGGATCTACCCCTTGGGTGACTTGGCCCCCAAGCCAGGAGGTGGGAACCCTAGATGGGGCGCCCCAAACCCCCTGGTCACGTGGGATTAGGTGAGGGGGGCGCACAGCCCCTTAGTGGGCTGGTTTGCCCCCTACCCTTGGCCCATGAAGCCCCCCAACACTTGTCGGGGCTCCCGAAACACCTTTCGGTCATGCTGGTCATCACCCGGTACCTCCGGAACACTCCCGGACTCCAAAACCCTTCGTCCAATATATCAATCTTTACCTCCGGACCATTCCGGAAGTCCTCGTGACATCCGGGATCTCATCCGGGACTCCAAACAACATTCAGTAACCACATACAAGCTTCCTTTATAACCCTAGCGTCATCGAACCTTAAGTGTGTAGACCCTACGGGTTCGGGAGACATGCTGACATGACCGAGACGTTCTCCGGTCAATAACCAACAGCGGGATCTGGATACCATGTTGGCTCCCACATGTTCCACGATGATCTCATCGGATGAACCACGATGTCAAGGACTTAATCAATCCCGTATACAATTCCCTTTGTCTAGCGGTACGATACTTGCCCGAGATTCGATCGTCGGCATCCCGATACCTTGTTCAATCTCGTTACCGGCAAGTCTCTTTACTCGTTTCGTAACACATCATCCCGTGATCAACCCCTTGATCACATTGTGCACATTATGATGATGTCCTACCGAGTGGGCCCAGAGATACCTCTCCGTTTACACGGAGTGACAAATCCCAGTCTCGATTCGTGCCAACCCAACAGACACTTTCGGAGATACCTGTAGTGTACCTTTATAGCCACCCAGTTACGTTGTGACGTTTGGCACACCCAAAGCACTCCTACGGTATCCGGGAGTTGCACAATCTCATGGTCTAAGGAAATGATACTTGACATTAGAAAAGCTTTAGCATACGAACTACACGATCTTTGAGCTAAGCTTAGGATTGGGTCTTGTCCATCACATCATTCTCCTAATGATGTGATCCCGTTATCAATGACATCCAATGTCCATGGTCAGGAAACCGTAACCATCTATTGATCAACGAGCTAGTTAACTAGAGGCTTACTAGGGACATGGTGTTGTCTATGTATCCACACATGTATCTGAGTTTCCTATCAATACAATTCTAGCATGGATAATAAACGATTATCATGAACAAGGAAATATAATAATAACTAATTTATTATTGCCTCTAGGGCATATTTCCAACAGCCGCTTCTCCAAGAAAGAACACTGTCGTGCAGACTCCGCATAGCACCGGTTGCAGCATTGAGCATATTTGGCGGTAGCATCGCCCTACCCGCCACATGCACCCTCCTCGAGATATCCTTAGGTGAAGGTGTCCCATCCTGAGGACGGATCGAACTCGGTGCCGGCTGGCTCGCACCGGCGCCCTTGTTAGTCTTTCGTTTCCGTCCCTTCTTCTTGATCTCCTGTAATGGGACCGAGTTCTACTCACAGACCGCCTTCTTGAGCGTGTTGGGTGCTGATAATATTTCGCACCTCAGCTATCTGAGGCTCGGTGAAGGCGGGAGCTGGAGGCGTGTCCTCAGAACTGAACGCCAGACGACGCTTGTTGCAATTGGATTTCTCCGCCGTACCAGCTAGATCGCGGTCGTCTTGGTTGGGTTCTTGAGAAAGAGGCCCGCAGAACTCGTCAGTGTACCCATGTTCGGCAAAGTACTTATCAACTTTGGTAAATGTACTGTCGTTGTTGTCGTCGCCGTCCGGATCCTGTGCCATAGGGCTGTCCGGATCCTGTGCCATAGGGATGTCCGGCAGGTCCGATAGCATTGCGGCATTCTTGCCATGGCTTGGCGCCGGCACGACTGGCGGTCTTGTCTGTGGGGTGGTGTCCCCCGCCCCCAAACGAATCTGGCTCTTCGGCCAAAGCAGGGGCCAGTTTATGCAGGCGCTGAGGGTCATCTCATCTTCTTCGTCGGCCCCAGCGGGTCAAATCGGAGGTAACAGCTCGTCGCAGCCTGGCAGCACCCGAACCACTTCAACCCTATACACTGTGGGTGGCATCGGATTACCGTGGAACATGGGGTTGCCCGGTTGAACGATTCTGCCCTTGGCGACATCGACCAACTCGCCGCCCACGAAGTGTAGAAGAGTGCAAGGAACGTCGACGGCTCCCTGCGAAAACATGTAGGGCGTCAGGGATGCCCAGTCAAAGGCAAGGAGATGAAGTCATCGACCGAGAGGCTTAGTTACCGTGATGCCGTCGAGCTCGGCTAATGTTGAGGCACTGCCAACGGCGGGCGTGCAATTGACGGAGGGGCCGCTTGCTGGCGAGGTGCCGGCCGGCGTACACCCGGGTGCATTAAGCTCCAATGCCCGTGCCGGCGCCGGAGACACGAGTACCGCCTCCGCCGGAGACACCAATGGCACCGCCGGAGACAGAAATGGCGCCGCCTGCGCGCTGTGCGAGTTGCTAGCCATGAAGCTAGGAACCGGGGGAGGCCCCTGTTGGCCGCCCGCAATCCACGTCGTCAGCCCATGAATCAACGTAGGCACCATGGCGTTGAGCTTTGTTCCCAGTTGTTGTTCCACTTGCTCTTGGACAAGCTCCGGAATCCGCGCCACTTGTGCCTTGAGTGCTTCAACCTCGCGCGACTGGCTTTCCGAGCTGGTCTTTTTCTCCTTTCGCCCACCAGCGGTATATTATGACGACCATTTTGTGGACAAGCCTTTGCCGGCCACACTACCAGCTGACGTCGGCTTACTGAGCTTATCCTTGTTTTTCATTACGTTCAATGCCCTATTTGAAGGGGTGTCGAAAGGGGAGCTCTGAGACGACCCCGCGCTACTGCTTTCAGTCTCCTTCGCCAGAACAAGCTCAAGCGCCCTGGTCTTCGGATCCGTGGTAAGCTCCTTTGTTATCGGTTCCTCCTTGTACCGGGCCCTGACATAGTTCCTGGTCTGCTTGTCACTGCTGTATTTCTCGAAGCGGGGCGGTAGGCCTTGCTCGGCACGCTCCGCTTCCTCCTTGTCCCATATAGGCTCCGCCACTCTGTAACCGCCGGGACCGAGTTTGTGTTCCCCTAAGTTCAACTCCCGCATATCTTTCCCCCACTGACTTGATTCGGAGGTTGCACTGCTCTCGCACTTGATCTTGAACTCCTTGTAGTCCTCTTCGCTGATCGAAGGATTTCTCGCCTTGATCTTCTCATAACTATCACCTTCCTCAATCATTCTCTTCACCGCGCTTCTCCAAGTAGACAGGGCCTTGCTCATCCTTGTGAGGGCGGCACTATTCACTTTATTCCCTGCGAGGCTTGTGTTTTCAAATTCAGTGGGGAACTTGTATCGTTCGTGCAGCTTCGTGAAGAGGAGGTTGCGCAAATTCCCTCGGTCCTTATGCCTAAGGTTCTCGGTGTTGATCGAGATGGTGCTCCAGAGAATGCACCCGAGATGAACCGAGTACCCCTTGACTATATGTTTGGGCTCTGTTGGATGCCCGTCGGAGTCCACTTGAGTAAATTCCTCATTGACGGTGCGGAGCGCGTTCGGGCGCCGGTCCTTCCCTTGCTTCTTCGGTTGGCTGCCATATGTGCGTGTGCCGCCATCATCAGTGGTGGCATCCTCAGCGGCACCATCAGTGGTGGCATCCTCGGCGGCACCATCAGTGGTGTCATCCCCGATGCCACTAGGGGTTGTGTAGTCAGGATCGGTGTCTTCCGCGGCGTCCTCATAGCGGTGAGGTTGTTCCTCCAACTCCTGGGAGAGCTCCCAGAATTGCTTGCCGCCCGAACCGCCGGCCTCATCGTTGTGGGCCATGTTTCGCTCTAAATAGGAAAAAAGTTTGGTCAAAAAGTTGGTTATTGTCAAGGAACAAGATCATGGTCTCATCATTTAGGGTTTGTCGACACCGAGGCATCCTAAAAGCTAAGCTTTTATCATTTAGGGTTTGTCGACGCCGAGGCACCCTAAAAGCCTAAGCGTACATCATTTAGGTTCTCATCGACACCGAGGCACCCTAAAAGCCAAGGTTTCATCATTTAGGGTTTGTCGACGCCGAGGCACCCTAAATGCTAAGTTTTCATCATTTAGGGTTTATCGATGCCGAGGCACCCTAGGTTGGGCCTAATCACTTGGCACTAATCAGTTGGCTCTATTGCCACCTATGTTGGGTTTATCATCTAGGGTTTATCGATGCTGAGGAGAATTTCTGAGTTGGGCCTAATCACTTGGCTCTATTGCCACATATGGTTTAATGCAGCAAGAATAAAGGGGCAGTTGATCCTACTTAATTAAGTACTAAGATACCCCGACCCATGCATTAGTAGCAAGTACCTCATATGTCCGATTTTTAGCAAAGTCATGCTGAAATTCACGAAAAATTTCAGCATCACCTTTGCTGAAAATAGGACATATGGAGTACCCGAATTTGCCGGAACGGAAGTTAATCGACATTCCGGCAAACTCAAGGGCCTCTCGGGGTACCTGCAAAATCATCACGACATGAAGGGCCTCTCAAGGGCCTCAAGCAGCAGCGGCGTCTCCCAGGACCCCATTTTTTTTGCTAAATTTCTTTGAGCAACAATCAGAGCAGAAAATTCAGCATATTTCTATACAATTTTTTTTGGTATATATCAGGTTTTGGCTGCATTTGCAAATGCATTCCATGTACTGCAACCCTCGAGAATTCCTAGCATGAGGTTTGTCCATCACTTTTGGCTCACTTATTAATCTACTCATCCTATGTCAATATCCACATGCTATGTCATATGATGTTCCTGAATCATTGTAGTTTAGGCACCATACAAGATTGTTAGTTCAATGTGCTTTATATCCTAGTTATACTACTGCAGGAAAGGAGGATCATCATACACATATATATGTATAGCAATTGATAGGAGCTTCATCATTTTTAGTAACAACAATACATATATAGCAATTGGAAGCAAACAGATGTACACATAAGATAGAAATGTAGTGCTGAAAGTTTAATGCTTACAAAAGACTTGCTGAAATAGTGAAAAATATGAAGTCACCAAGCTGGCTAAGAAACTCCCAAAGTCCACTAGCAAATCCAAGATCTAATCCTGTTACACACATCATAACAATTTAAGATAATTAGGATAAGGATAGTAGGAAATGAAAAAGAAAGAGCTCAAAAAACAATCACAACAGAAAAATAATAAAAACCTAGTCCTAGAAGAAAATAAATCCTAAAAGAAAAGAAATCCTAAAATCTGGAGCAAGTCCTAGCAGTAGTACTCCAACTAGATGGCCACCACTACTACTCCTATCTCTGTTTAGCATCATCCACACGATAGTCCTAACTCTGTGAATTTCAAAAATAAAATAGAAGTCATGTATATAGTTCAAAGTTTGAAACATAAGGCAAGATAGTTCCAATCTTTGAGACTTCTCTTATGGTATATATATACTGATTAATTACTGAATTTGAGCATGTTGTATCACCCGCGGACTATTACGCGGTCGCGATGACGGAGCTGGGAGTGCATGGCAAGCAAAGAGGAGATGTGATGTGAGATAAATAATAATCATGAGCAAATTGCAGGGCATATGAGTTGGCCATTGGAATTTTGTTTGACACAGCTGAACAGGAAAGAAGGTGCCGTAGAAGCAGCTGCTACTGCTAGCTCCACTACATACATACTAGCCACTCTAAAACTACATCAAAATCAATGGGAGATGTATTCATAAGAAAGTTAAGCCCTGGAAGGGCGCAAATGTACAGACAAGAACAAGGCATAACACATCAAAATCTTCATAAACAAGTCATATATCATAGGAGATCTATTAAGCCCTGGAACGGCGGAGACAGGGGCATGGAGAAACGCACCTTAGTGGAGAAGAACCGGGAGGGCCAAGGGGAGCGGGACGCAGAGATCTTAGGAGCAGATACCTCCATAGACGGTGAGGCCGCGGTGGCCGGAGGTGGAAGAAGGCGCAGACGCCGTAGACGGTGGAGGCGTCGGTGTCGTAGAGGCGCCGGAGACCTTGCCCTGCGAGACAGAGAAGGGTCCGTCAGCTGCGCAGGCGGGGGGCAAGGGGAGGAGGAGGAGGGGCAAGGGAAGGAGGAGTGTCGGGGGCGTACGGTGCTGCGTCGCTGCTCGGAGCCGACGGCGAGGAGGAGTTCGGCGAGGGTCGGGGCGGTGGGGGTGGGGGCGGCGGGGGTGGAGTCCTGTGAGGGTCGGGGCGGCGGCGTCGTGGGTCGGGGCAGTGCGCGGGTGGATCTGGTGGCGAGGGAGAGAGGGTCGAAGGGGATCTGGCGAGGGAGAGGGAGGATAGCTAGGGGGAAACTTACTAATGGCGCACCACACCTCGGTGCGCCATTAGAAATCTTTTTTTAGATAGCAATGGCGCACCCCGCAGCAGTGCGCCATTAGAATGTTTTTTTATTACAGTTCGAGCACAGGTTATATTGCACCTAACCCAATCCACATTAGAACCCGCCCACTAGCTCGACTGGTTAGCACGCAGCACACACACCAGGAGGTCCTGGGTTCGATTCCCAGGCTCCGCAATATTTTTTTTACATTTTAAATGTTGTTTGATATTTATTTGTGTTTAAATATGTTCAAACTTGTTTAAATCATAACAGTAATATTTTTTTATAAAAACAGTAATAATTTTTTAAAAAATATGTTCAAATTTGTTACTTGAAAATATCATCGGCGGCGGCGGTGGAGCGGGGGAGGGTGTGGGGGGGCGGGTGCTCGTCGGCGGCGGTGGAGGGGGATCGAGATCGAGTGTCCTCATGAATTCAAAAAGTGCCTGTGAAATTTAAAAATATTCATGATATCAAAAAGTGCCCATAAAAATACAATCGTGAAATGAAGACTACGATTTAAATACAATCGATCTTAGCTAGCTATCTGTTCACAAACTTCTTGCCCTTCTTTTTCGCAAATGGAGTTCTTCTGTGGAACGGACGTCCTTTAGGTAGGGTGGTCCTGCTTCTTCTTGTGGTGTGTGCTGCTACTTCATCGTCGTCGTCGTCATGTTCGATCTTCGGGTCGCCGTACTTGTCGAAGTCTTGCTCATTGGCTACTCCATCCATTCCATTGATCTTCCTTTTGCCTCTCCTCACGACAACACGACTGGGCTTTGACGGGTCGGTAATGAAGAAGCATTGGTTCACTTGGGAAGCCAGTACCCATGGCTCATTTTTCGCGGTGACGTTTGCGCCCGCGGTCTTGGATTTGGCTTCGGGTATAACCATGGTGGTGAAATACCGGTCTTCTTTCAGGACGCTCTTGGCCCATCTGACACGGAACATCGGGACCTTCTCTACAGCGTAGCTCAGCTCCCAGATCTCCTCGATCCTTCCGTAGTATCTGTCCTTGTCGTTACCGGTGTAGGATTCCATCTTTACCCCGGAGTTCTGATAACCATCGCTCTTCATGTCCTTGTTCTCGGTGTAGAATGTGTAGCCATTGATATCGTACGCCTCATAGGTCATCAGGTTGTGCTCGGCGCCCTGTGACAAGGCGAATATGAGTTGTTCTTCCGTGGAAAAATCCTCATGTAAAGGATACGACAGAAGCTTCTGCTTGAACCAACGCGTGAAACATGAGTTGTGCTCTTTGATTATATCTCCGTCCATCCTCTGTTGGCCTCGGTCATTGTACGTCTTCTCAATAAAGGTTTTGTGCTCTACCACCCAAGGATCGACCATGTCTATGTGTTGTAGCGCGACTAGGTTTGCTCTTTCAAAGTCGGCGAGTCGACCCTCGAAGTCGACATGCATTTCGCGGCGACCCTCACGGTGACCCCATCCAGCGAGCCTGCCGAGGTGCCTGTTGACGGGCAGACCAACGGGGTTCTCGATGCCTAGATAATTCGTGCAGTAGGAGATGCACTCTTCGGTCAGAAAGCCCCTGGCTATACTTCGATCTGGACATGACATGTTGCGAACGTATCCTTTGATGACACCATTCATCCTTTCGAACGGCATTATGCTGTGCAGGAACGTCGGCCCGAGTTGGATGATATCCTCCACGATATGGACCAGCAGATGCACCATAACGTCGAAGAATGCGGGCGGGAAGTACATCTCAAGCTCGCATAGTATTACCACGATCTCTTCTTGTAGCCTTCTGAGTTGCCTCATGCCAATCGACTTCCGAGAGATGACGTAGAAAAAGTTGCATCGGCCAAATAGCGTTTCACGGACGTGCGCATCCATAATCCCACAGATTGCAACTGGAAGTATCTGCGTCATCAGCACGTGACAGTCGTGAGACTTCATCCCGCTGAACTTCTGCTTCGCTGGGTCTAGGTATCTTCTTATCTTCCCCACGTAACCGTAAGGAAGTTTTACTCCTACGAGGCAGGTGAAAAACTGCTCCATCTCTTAGAGTGAAGCACGCGGGAGGGTAGTCACTTCCGGTCTTCTTGGCCTTTTTGCCTTTGCGACGAGTTTCTGTGTCCTGCTTCGCCTCATCATCATCATCATCATCATCATCATCATCATCATCATCATCATTAGCGTGAAGCTCCTGCCTGATGCCCATTGATTTCAAGTCTGCCCTTGCTTTCGGCCCATCTTTGGTCCTCTCTGGCATGTTGAGCAGGGTACCAAGCAGACTCTCGCACACGTTCTTTGTGATATGCATGGCATCAAGGCTGTGAGGCACACGGTGAATCTTCTCCGCGTGCTCGTCACGATAAATGATGCAATTGTTCATGCACACATGGTATTTCACGTGCAGTAAATCCAGAGGACACACGATTTTCTTCGCCTCCTCGAAACTGGTCGGGCACTTGTTCCCCTTGGGAAGATGTTCATGCCAGAATGACATGTTCTCGTCGAAGCATGCATCGGTCATTTTGTGTTTTACCTTCATCTCCAGAGCCATGAGCGTTACTTTCAGGCGGGTATCCTCGGGCCTGCATCCTTCATACAATGGAGTAACCGCGTCTATCTCTAGTTGATCCAGCTTGGCTTTCTCTCGGGCGGCAGCTCTTGCGTTATCCGTCTGCTTGAGAAGCAGCTCTTGAATATGAGGGTACTGCACCCATCCTTCATCGTCGTCTGCTCCGGCATCTTCATCTTCATGATCATGCCCTTCGTCTTGATCTTCCTCATCATCATGTACGACATCTTCTACATGATGACTGTGTACAGCATCACCGTCATGATCATGTCCTGGAGATTCTTCGTCTTCTCGCCCGCCCTCGCTGTGGTGGTACTTGTCTTGTTGCCCTTCCTCATTTCTTGCCCGGCCCCCATGGACGACTTCATAGTCATCTTCATCACCTTGCCACCGATAGCCATCCATGAAACCACGGAAGAGCAGGTGGTCTCGCACCTGCCCAGAATCCAGGTCCGCAATAAGGCTCTTCAGCTTGCATCTTTGACACGGACATCTTATCTCCGTCTCGTTCTTTTGAAGCATCTCGGCCTTCGCAGAGCTCAAAAACCTATTCACGATGCCTTCGGTCATCGTGCGGACCATGGTCGCCTGCGGGGTAGAGCAAAACGATATTTTAGAACCAAGAAAAAATTTGGCATGACCTTCCCATAGTGCCAAAATTCTCGCTGAAACGGAAATGAATCAACATTCTGGCAAAATATTGGCAACTATCGCATTTCAAATACCGGTACCTGCAAACACAAACATATATGCAACACCACAAACACATGCAACACCACAAACATACATAGATCTAGCTAGGCCACAAAAAGTGCATGTGCACGTTGTTGGAGCGAGATAGGGAGAAAAAAAGTAGATCTACATCATGAAGATAGCTTTCCCCTTACTTACCTATCAAAGAAAGGTAATTTCACCACTTAATTTTGATGAATCTATGGTGGAAATGAGGTGAGGAGGAGGAGGCAGCCGAAAGCTTGGAGAAGGAGGTGGAGGGAATTAAGTGGGGAAAGTGAGTGGGTAGGTGTGGCTGTTCAAAATATCTTGTTGGGCTCCCAGGTTACTAATGGCGCACCACCTGCAAATGCGCCATTAGTAACCCTGGTTACTAATGGCGCACCTGCAGGTGGTGCGCCATTAGTAGTTTTGCAGGAAAGTAAATATATATATATATATATATATACTAATGGCGCACTTTTACAGGGTGCGCCATTAGTAGTTTAAACTAGTAATGGCGCGCTGTGAGGCGGTGCGCCATTACTAGTTTTGCAAAAAAAAGAATAAAAAAAATTCAATACTGGCGCACTCCTTGTCTGGTGCGCCATTAGTATGTATGTAAAAATGAAAAAAAAAATTATCACTAGTGGCGCACCTATTTTCTGGTGCGCCATTAGTGTCTTCCACACTAATGGCGCATCACCAACTGATGCGCCATTAGTATATAGTAGTGGCGCACTACTTCCCTGGTGCGCCATTAGTCTCAATCCTATCTATAGCCCTTTTCCTAGTAGTGAATAGCGGAAACAGCGCGATGGTTAAACAACAACAGTTCTAATAAGCCCCCGCGGGGCCCTACATTACTTACTATTTTTGCGCAGGATAAGAAAGAAAACAAAGCAGGCGTGATTCGTCCTGCGCCAACCCACAGCGAAGGCTCGAGCTGCTCCTGGGGCTCAGGCGGATCCCTCCTCTCGCTTCACCGGGGCGCGACGGCGGGCTGACCTGCTACCTTCGCCCAAGCGGGCGCGACGGCGAGGAGGCTGGTCGCGGCCACCGCTGGAGGAGCTGCTGCCTGAGAGGGGGTCGCCGAAGCTCGGCGAGCCCCGAGCACCGACGCCTGTACGCCAGTCGCCATCTTCATCCAGGTCAGAGCCAGGGCTGGGTAGGCGGCCGCGGTCGTCGTCTTCAGGGCAACACCCGGCACGGCGACCATCTTTCCCGAACACCCTCACGTAGAGGGTGGTGTCGCCATCAAACTTGAAGTACAGGGTGCACCACCGGCTCAGGCCACGCGCGCGGGCAAACGTCTGCCAGCCGCGTGTCAGAGCCCCGTTCCTAGAAACGGAAACCTCCAGCGACGCCCAGGAGGCCCTGCTGCAGCATCCGTCTGCCTGGAGCCAGAAGCCGCACCAGGCGCTGGCCGGCAGTTCATCTACAAAGAAACGGGGGAGCTGGAGCCTGGTGCTGGATGGGTCTGCCCACCACACGACGGACTCCGGCAGCACCTCCGCAGAGCGAAAGCGTGGCCTAGGGGGGCGCACACCCACGGCGTGCCCCCCGTCGGCAACCGGGCGCTCACCACCGCGTCGGGAACCGCCTCCATGGCCGCGGGAGGCCACCACGGGGACCGTGGTATACTTGCGAGGGCGGCCTCGGCCGCGCTTGGCCGGAGGGGAGTCAGGCCCAGCCTGGGGGGGCCTTTCCTTTCTCCGCGGCCGAGAATCTCTTTGGAGCCATGGGAGCGATGATTAATCAAGAAGAAAGAAAGGAGCAGCAAGGAGGGACGGGCCGAAGGGGGTCGCCCAGCCCCGTACTTATAGCCGGAGGAGGCCAACCGCCGTGCACCACGATCGCAGGTAATCATGACCAGTTTCTCTGCATGCAGGGAGTTATCAAGTCATGCGGTCGCCGAGGCGTCGTGGGGAAGCGCAGTCGCCCACGTCGAATCAATCGCCACGTGGCACCCAAAGCCGCAGGCTGATAGGGCCCGCGGCGCTTCGCACTTGCCCTTTCGTTTTCCTACTGGGCCCAGCCCGGGCGCACCTTGGGCCCGGGGGCTACTGTCAGCGTTCTGGGAACGGGAGTCCCCAGACTTGCCTGCCTGAGGCGTGGCTCAAGCAGGGCCCAGCGCGGCCCATCTTCATCAGTTCAAGCTCAAAGACCCTCGCGAGGGGCCAAGCCTCGCGGGGCGGACGACAGGAAGCTTCCTCAGAGGCAGCCTCATCAGGCAGGCTCGCGAGGAGGCGGAGAGATCAAGGCAGGGGACCTCGCGAGGAACCCGTGACGCAAGCCATGACGATCGAGACCAGGCGGGCGCAAGGCGGGCGCCGGCCTGCGCAGTGTCCTTGTTTCCCTTTTGGTGCAAAGGGGGCAAGCATAGGCCAAGGCATCAGGCAAAGGTTACCATTCCGGTGCAACGAGACCAAGACCAGCCGGACGGCAGGACGGAGGTCACCGTGGAGCCCAAGACGGCGTCATCGTCAGTGCCTTTGGCAGCCGAAGACCACCTTTGATCAGGATAACTTGTACTAGATGTTCCCTTTCGAAATGGCCAATTGTTGGCGCCCTTCCCGCTCATTATTTAGGGAGAGGCCCATGGCCTCTATAAATAGAGCTAGCCACCACAGAGTAGGGAGAGACCCCCAGAGAGATCTGGTAGAACCCCAGCAGAGAGAGAGAGAGACGACTGAACTCACCCTAGCAGTTCATCGCACCAGCTCAGGAACACCTCTCGCGAGGCTGTTCTTCCCTTGTACTGTCCATCATCAGCCCCAGAGGCAATCCACCACACCACACACTGGAGTAGGATATTACACCACACCGGTGGCCCGAACCAGTATAAACATCGTGTCTCTTGTGTTGTTCATCATTTTCATCTTAGTTCGCACGAGAGGATCGGACGTAGATCGGTAGAGGAGAGATCTCTGCGCGCACCCCAGTATTCAAACCTTAAGGGTCTGCCGGAACCCGAAACCCGACAGCCGACTTCGACCGGCAGAGAGATAAGAGAAAGGAAGGAGTGTGTGTGTGTGTCTGCAGATGGGACCGCATAGGGTGCCCGAGCTAGCAGCCTCAAATCTTTCCCAGATTTGATATGGGTTTGAAGGGTGTTGGGACGTTTAGGGACTAAGTAAGGGATCCGATTCAGTCATCGTCTTTTGACTGAACACTGACCGGACGGCAGTTTTCGACGTTTATGGAAGGGAATAGGTGTCTGGCCATAGATACTCTAAAATGCTTTACTTGTTGAACCGAAGGTACTGAAGCACTCATGATTCCTTTTCCCTTTTCGCATTGTTAAGAGTCACTAGCTTTTCGTAACTCTTATTGAATATAGTAGTACTTTTCTATATTTCTCGTTTATATATTGTCTTAAATATTATGATATTGCTTCCAAATTTTCAGACATTTTTCTCCATTTGGTTCCTAAAGAATAATATAATTTTCTTAGTTTATTTAAAAAGACGCATTACTTTGAGAGTGTTGCTACCCGTAGCATAAATTCCTTCTACAACAGATGACAGGAGTTCTTGATTTCCTTCTTTGTTTTCAATCTGACTGGTCTATGTTAGGGTTGTACAAGGATCGTGCAGGAAAGTAACATTTGCACATCATTTTTGTTATTACTTTGATGAATTCTAGAGAATAATCGGATATTGTTTTGCTTTTCGGGATTTTCTTAAATTATCTTTTTTCTATAATTTTCTGAGCACCACTTAGAACCATCACCTTGACATATCAGGATTCGAAACAAACTTGGACAAGCCAGCACATGAGTAGACGGTAGGGGGCAAATAGCATTATAGCACATATCTCGGCCAGGGGCTGCCTATTTTTAGCAAAACATTGTTCAGTCGGCATGTGTTCATACTGAATCCAAGACGCCTTATACCAGAGAAAAGAGGCCTGTTGCTGCACGTACGTGTTCATAGCTAAACACTTCACGCTAGGGAGCCGCGCATCAGCGGCTTGTTAGTGGTCGTTCGGTAGTCGGTGATAGTGGTCGTTCCGTAGTCTAGAAATTTTGATATAATTTTTATTATGTTTGATTGAGGTGCTTTTTACTTTTGATGAACTTATAATAGATCTGAATCTTTTTCAAAAGAAGAATACTCTTCACACTAGACAGTTAAATATGGTAACAAACACCACACAATGCATATATTCTTCGACTACAGTTCAGCAAAGTAGTCAGAAACTTTGCATCTCAATGCATTGAGTTGGTAGAACAAGAAGTTATGTACACGTATAGAAATAGACACCCCGCTATGACACCAGAGGAAGTCCAGCTTCCTGGAAATTAGGCAAACAATATTAATTGTAAAAGGTTCCAGTACAAATGTTCCTGGTACAAATGCCAAATGGGAGACCATACAATTCAAATCCTTGATGGATGTAGGAAATATGCACGAAAAGTATTGCACAAGGAAAGACAGTCCACAACACTATGTGGCAACGGCAAGACCCTATACCGGTTTAGAGAGTTACTCCCAACGTCGTAGTTAGTGGGTTTGGCACTTCTGTGTGGCACATAATAGGAATCAACTTTCCCATTGATTTTCTCATTGAAATCGAAGCTCAAGTAGGAGTAGATAGTGCTACCCTTTATGAAGGGGAAAACCCTCGGGCAGACCGAAAGAGAGAAACACTTGCCTAGAAACAATGCCCGGTCGTTGAATCCCTTGATCAAAGATAAAGCCTTCGTCTCCAAATCCACAAGATACACGTCATACCTCATAACGAGAAATTGACGGTGCACCAACACCAACTTCCCACCGTTGTCCTCCAGATGCACTGTTCGACGTGCCGGGGAAACTGGGTGGCGTAGTTCAACAACCACCTCTAGTCGTGGATCTATGAAGGTGTTTGTTTTCAGGGACTTTTTTGTGTAGGGACTAGAAAAAGTCCTTCTTAAAGACTTTTTTACCAAACGCGGGGGGGGGGGGGGGGGGGGGGGGGGGGGGGACGACGACTTTTTAGAGACTAAACTAGGCATTTGGGACTAAATGAAGAAGACTCTCAAGGAGAGTCTTTTTTGAGACTTTTTGTGACTTTTTCAACAATGCCCCTCCATGTATTCAATGGCCCGCCACCCCATGGTGTTGTTTGATTGTTATTTTTCTATATACTAGGGGCAACATGGTCATTTAATAACCTCTAGGAAGGGACTAGAGACTTTTTAGTCTCTGAAAACAAACATGGAGAAACTTTTTAGGGACTAGAGACTTTTTAGTTGGGACTAGAAAAAGTCCTAGGACCTACTCCCTCCGTCCGGGTTTATTAGGCATAAAGACAACTTCTCTTAGACCAAGAGACATAGTAATTTGCTCACATTAATTCTTCCATTCCACTCCCAATGCACTCTCTCACATGCATGCATCCAATGAAAAAGCACACATGAAGTGTATTAACTTTTCTGTCATGGCACCAACAACAATAGCTTTTAATACAACCAATGAAATGGTTGCATGTATGCACCTTTCCAACGCGGGGCCTTATAAAAAGGGACATGTTTGTGATGCTGAGAGGCCTAATAAACCCAGACGGAGAAAGTATGAACCAAACAGGGCCTATGTTCATTTCAAGTACCATGAGTTTGTCATTTATCACACAGTAGAAGCGGCCCATGAACATTAAAGGAGTTGTATATGTTGAGCTTTCGTACCGTATTATCTTCCAACACGCGTCACCAGGCTTGGCAATGCCTAGGAGCCCGGGAACGTGAAGCACGAATGATATAGAATCAGTGCCAATGAAGGAACCCCACACTAACAATTGGCCCTCCAAAAGGATACGGCGGCTGTTCGACTTGAGCAATGTGGTCACCGGTGGGAACTCTATGAGGTGGTGTGTGAGCGGGTTTAGTAGCCGAATGTAGATACGCTCGTGGAGTAGCATGAGGAGACCCTCAGGAGTCGACGTGAGCATCATGTGGGCGTTGAGCTCCAGGAGATCCACTTTTATGGTCTCGCCGGTGGAAAGGTTAAGGAAGCGACGATAATACGAAAGGGCGAGTTGCTCCCGAAGCATGATCCAGCGACCGGGATGAAGACGGCGGTCCAGGCCATCAAGCCCACGCGGATCGGTAGAGCACCGCCGCCATGCACGGCACACTGCACGAAAGCGGATGTAGTCTGCCACGTCGTGGTCGAGGACGCGATCGGCGATCACCCCGGCCGGCCCGTCAGAAAGACTCGCCCAGTCCCTCCTGTGGCAACACGGGTTAGAAGACAGGGATCGAATACTGCTGAATTTTAGTGGAAAACCAGGGAGAAAGATGCACGTACCGTCCATTGGGCACCGTGCGTGCGCGCTTTGCCCCCCAATCACAAAAAGGCTTCATGGTCGTACTGGTACCGGCGGCGGTGATGGTTCGGGCCGCCGGGTGGGCGGAGGAGCAGCATGAGCAGCGGTGCGGTAGGGTTCTCGACCGCCGCCAGGCTCGCCCGTGGGACTCTTTCTCTGACATCCTCCTTCGTGTTTGAGCCCGATCGATGCCGTGCTGCTGCCTTTTACGCATCGTGGGCAGTGGTTCCGGACGGATCCCGACTCGGCACTAGGTACAATTCCGTCGCTTACGCGTTTCCGAGTTTACTACGGATCTACGATGCTATTCCTGGTCCGTTGGGTGGCTGCTTTGTACTCCGGATGATTTCTCAGGTGTTTTGTGGGACATATAAGGCCCTGAGCAGGTCGCACTCGGCTCGAGCACGCCCAGCCGGCGGCCCGGATGAGGCCTTTGTGGACGTAGCTGCACTGTTCGATGCACACCAGGTGCCTGTGCAAATGCACCATACGTCCACACCTATGGTGCTCATTGTGTTTTTTACATGTCAATGTTGATTCTGCGAGCCATCGCGTCGGCCCTTGAGCTCAAGCCGCTGGACGGCGCTGAGAGCTACCTCCGGTAGAAGGAATCGGTGCTCCTCCGCTTCCACGCCCTAGACGTCGCCCATGTGCTCACCACGCGCCACATGCTCGCCGTCGCCGTGCTCTCCAGAGACCACTCGACGATCGGCTCCCACTATGATGGCCCGGCAGCGGCCAAGAAGAAGAAGTGGGCGCCCATATGGCATCTTTTATCAAAAAAAGAAGAGAAAAAAAGATGCCATATGCCGCGGCACATCCTCGCAACGCTCTGCGACTGCATCTTCCCCGACCACATCTACCACACCACCACCGTGGTGTGCACGTACGACCTGGACATGTGCCGCGTCACGCGGCAGCTGTTCGAACCACTTCGTGTTGGGCGACAGTTAGCCGTTCCTAGAGCAGATCACGCACGCCGAGGCTCTGGGTAAGCCCCCATACAAAAACGACGTTGAATTGGCAATGGTTATATTGAACAAGCTTCCGAGTGACTTCGCTTGTAAACCAAGACGCAACTCGATCAATTGTGAAGACAGAGTAAGCATGGGCACAAGTCGCATCGAAGATGAATATAGCAAAGGATCAATTGTGAAGACAGAGTAAGCATTTTAGTCCATTTTGTTTCCACCCAATTTTGATGTTGACTAGGCTTGCTACTTCGAGCGGTTTTTCCTTTGTAAGTCAAAATTACCTAAATGTTTAGGAGGCCCCTATTTTACTTCCTAAAAGAAAAAAAAAATCCTACAACGTGTGTTTTCATATCTAAACTCTTCACACTAGATGCTTAGAACACCTCTAATCAAAACCCCACCCCACCACACACACACATTGTTCTTGTCCCTATATGGGAGAATATCAGGTACTCCGGGAGCACCTAGGCTTACATGCTCTGGGAGCTCCTCAACCGTATGATCCGAGATCCAGTGTCCATGGAGAGAGCTTGCACATTTTGCAAAAAAAAACAAGGAGTCTGGTAATTACGTATAGGTCCCGCGCATCCTTAGATGACCATTGGATCTAGATCCAACGACGTAGCTCACGCTAGAGCACCTGTCCTTGGGTGCTCCCGAAGCACAGGATATTCTCCCGTACATGTATGTTCGCCCAGACAGGACTGGGGCAAGAGAGAGAAGAAAAATGCCACACAATCGGACCCCTCAAATCCTCCTCATATGTCTGGGCTATCCCACTTAGCCTTTTCTCTTTCTCTCTTCATCCGCTCAATCATATGCGTGTGTCCAGACAATTGTGTGTGTGTGTGGGGGGGGGGGGGGGGGGGGGGGGGGGTGCACGGCTACGCGGTCGGACAAATGAGGGTTCAAAACAGACATGCCTGAACATTGTGTGAACGCATTCGCAGACGCATGAAGGGCCAAATTTGCCCCATCCCGTTGGAGATGCTCTTACATATGGTAACATGCAACTCCTCAATGCATATGTGTCTGAGGCTACAATTCATCAAAGTATAGTTATTCATATGAAAAGTTTTTCGTGAGAAAAATAATATATCTCAGTGAATTCAGTTGATAGAAGAAAAACAATTATGTAATAAGCATTGAAATAGACATCCCACTTTGTACACATTTAGAAGAAAAAGTCAAGCCTCCCCAGAACTAGCCAAACACTATTAATTGTAAAAGGCTTTGGGTACAAATGGAAAATGGGAAAACCTACAACTCAAATTTTTACATGTCAATATAAATTATTGGTTTTAAATATAGAGAATATGCTTTGAAAGTATTGCACAAGGAGAGACAATCGACAATACTATGCGGCGACAACAAGACCCTATGCAGCCAGTTTCGGGACTTGTCCCAGATGATGTAGTTATTGGGTTTGGCCCTTCGGTCTGGCACATAATAGGCCTCAATTTTCCCATTGATTCTCTCGTCGAAATCAAAGCTCAGGTAGACAGTGCTGCCCTTAATGAAAGGGAAAACCCTCGTGCACACTGAAAAGGAGAAACGTTTGCCCAGAAACAGTGCGTGTCCATCGAATCCCTTGACCGGAAATAGAGCCTTCTTTTCCAAATCCACACGATACACGTCATATCTCATCGAGCAAGGTTGCCCGTGCACAAACATCAACTTTCCACCATTGTCCACCAGGTGTGATGTATGAGTCACTGTGTAAATTGGCTTACGCAGCTTTGCAGCCACCTCCAATCGTGGGTATGTGCTCGTTTCCAATACCATGAGGTTGTCTTGGATGACACAGTAGAAACGACCCAAGAACATGGAAGGAGTTGTATATGGCGAGCTTTTGAACTGTATTACCTTCCAACACTTGTCACCGGGCTTGGCAATGCTTAGGTGCCCGAGGGAGGGGAAACAGAGCACAAATGAGATAGGATCAGTGACAATGAAGGAACCCCACGCTAATAATTGACCATTAAAAAGATCATAGTGATGGTCTGAAGGCAGCAACGTAGTCACCGGTGGAAGCTCTATAATGTGGCGTGTGAGCGGATTTAGTAGTCGAATGTGGTTGTACTCATCGAGCAGGATGAAGAGGCCCTCGGGGGTGGACGTGAGTGTCTTGTGCCAGAGAAGCACCAGGAGATCCACTTCTATGGTCTCGCCAGTGGAGAGGCTGAGAAACCGACGGCGGTGGGGAATGGCAAGTTTCTCCCGGAGCATGATCCAGTGCCGAGGATGAAGACGGCGGTCGAGCTCGTCGAGCCCTAGCGGATCGATGCAACACCGCCGCCAAGCACGGCATACAGCACGGAGGCGGATGTAATCGGCCACGTCGTGGGCAAGGATGTAATCGGCGATCACGCCAATCGGTCCATCAGAAAGATTCGCCCAGTCCCTCCTGTGAAAACACGAATCAGAAGACCAAAATCAAATAAATTTCATTGAAGCACGTACGTACCATTCAGTCGTAGCCACGGAGCGGCGGCCATTGAGCACCGTGCATGGGCGCTTTGTTCCCCAATCACAAGAAGGCTTCGTCTTCATCGTCGTACAGGCAGGGGTGATGGTTGGGGCGGAGGAGGAGAATGAGCAGCCCTGGCGGTGCGACGGGGTTCTGGACCGGCGCCTGGCGCGCCCGTGAGACTGTTTGTCCGCCATCCGAGTGCGCACGCCTGTAAGCCGGGGGTAGTGTAAGCTCCCTCTGTGGTCCGCGATCTGTGCGTTTATATGCCCGATATAAGAATCTCAAAAATAAGAAGGCCGAGTAGGGTTGTGGACGGATACGTCTCGGTATCCCGGCACTAGGCTGAGTGGGTTAGAGCGAAAATCCTACACTTACGGAAAGAGTGCTACAGGCTGGTTTCACGGGGAGATGTGTCCTCCTCTCCATCATGAATTCACCCCTCCTTGATTTTAGCTGGCCCCACCCCTTGATTTTAACTGGGTCATGTCAGTCCGTAACTCCCCTTCTGTGAGAAATCGCCTGTAGATGTAGCAAAGCTCGGGTTAGAGTCCGTGTCGTTTTATTGTTGCACCCACCCACGTCCGTGTGTGTATATATTACCACATACAGCACCTCGTGGTCCTCGTACCAGGCCGTGAGATAGTGGCAAGAAAAACAACATTGCCAGGCGCCGCCTCTGCTCCCCATCGCGCCGCTGGATGGAGAGAGCGGCTACCTCCGCTGGAGGGAGTCTGTGCTGCTCCGCCTCCAGACCCTCGACGTGGCGCACGTGCTGACCGAGGAGCGCCCCGCCGACGAGAATACGGCCGCCGGCAAGCGATGGGCGCGCGCGGACGCCATGTGCCGCGGCCACATCCTGGCCACGCTCTCGGACCGCCTCCTCCAGGTCTACGCGCCCCACGCCACCGCGGCGGCCGTGTGGCGCGCCGTGGCGCGCACCTACGACCTGGACATGTCGGTGGATGATCCCTTACTCAACGTGCCCCGTGAGAAGGCCGGGACGTTCCGGTACGCGGAGGGCGAGCCCGTAACGGCAAAGCTCGGTGACTTCAGCATAACTTTAATCGTGATGTCACAGTTCCCGACGTTGAGACAGGAGGTCATCAAGCGGGGTCGCTTGGGCATGGACGAGATCTGGGAGATCGCTCGGCGGCAGGAGGTGGCTGCCAGGGTAGGAAAAAGAAACTCGTGTTAGAGAGTCTTTGGCGAAAAAACTAGGTTTCCGGTCGTGTGTCGGCTTGCATGCATAAGTCAGCCCATGTTACTCCATGCTCGCCCAAGGCAGAACCGCTCTTCTCTTCAACAACGCCCAGCTACCTCAAGTCATTTGCCATACTCACGATCACGTGGAAGATATGGGAGGCTGGGAATGCCAAAAACTTTCGTAATGAGATGGTAACCTCCAATGTTGTAGTAATAGCTAAGACTATTAGAGACCACTTTACTCTCTGGACTAATTGGCTACGTAAGCCGGAACAGAAATACCATGACAGGCTATGGTGTGATCATCGGTCTTGAAATATATTGAGGTGGGGACTCCCCCTCCCTCCTTTTGAAAATTATCAAAGAAAGTCGGTTCATGTTTGAATGGTGATGCAACGTGACCGGATGCAACTATCAAGGTTTAGTAGCTAGAGTCTGAGTTAGTTTTCTTTTTGCGAATAGAGACTTAGTTAGTTTGACGTTTGAGTATGTCCGTATTTGAATGCTGAGCCAGAGTTGCTCGTGCTCGTAGGGGAGCACAGGGTTGGGTGTTGTCCATAAGCGGGAAGGAGTGGGGTTTCTGCCCTCTCCTACAGTGATCGATGACGCTAGGCTTGGTGTGTGGGCATGCTCGTGACCAAGGATATCGGGTCGGCGACCCTGGATGGTGGGCTACACAGATCGACCCTCCTGCGGGTAGCATATTAGCAGGTGTTGGCAGTGTACTTCGGCCATGTGGGTGGCGCGGTGTGCTGTGGCGGGTGTTCCTAGCGAAGTTGTTGCCGGTGGTGGCAGCCAAGCCCTGGTCTAGATTTGCACTCCCCCTTTTGTGGTTGGGGTTCCTCGTCAAGTGTACTTGGTCTAGCGACGTGGTGGGAGGGGGAGGTCAAGCGAAAGCTCCGCGCCTCGGTGCTGGCGGCGGTGATACATATGGATGTCGTGTGCCTCTAGGGGTGTCCCTTTGATCCTTCCCCTACCTTCCTAGACTTAGGGTGAAAACCTTTGCTCGTCTCCAGTTGACGCAGCGGCAGCGGTGCTTTGCGCAGTGGCCCTATTAACCTCTTGAGCGCGTCACCAATGAGTGTGGGTCTCTCAAACGTGACGGCGTGGTCTCGTGTGCTTCATCTCGGCGGCTTACTAGAGGCATTTGGTAGTGCATGGTTGTACATTCTTTTAAGCATTTTTGCTAGTTTTGTCATGTATTTTGTTTGGCCGGCTTCTGTGGACATCCTCAATACCTTGTATTGTTTGGCTATTTGGCTTGTTTATATAAACCAGGGCAACAACCTTTTTTGAACATTCAAATTTCATGTCGCTTACGTCCGAGTGGTTCAAGTGATGTGTTTTGAATTGTAGAAAAAACATGTTCCCGCATATCACAATATGCACTTTCCAGGTCTCACCACCACGGAAAGTGCTTCGCCGTTGACATGGACGCAGAAATTTTAACCAATGGAAACAAAATAAAATTGATATGCTTCACAACGTATTCCCATGTAACGCAATCTGTGCTTCATAACCCGAACCGTTACACCGGAAATTTGTTGGTCCGTATGCAAGGACGAGACTTGCCTGCTCCCCCGGCGTGTGCCCATCCGTGCTCCCGCGTACGTGGCTTGATTTGATTGAAAGAAAATAAGGTCCGGCCCCACCCCCTTAAAATCAGGAGGGAAGATGATTAGTTTAGAAAGAAAAGAGAGAAAAAGATAATCGTAGGATGAAGTGGGAGCACGGATGGGAGTATGGGGAGGAAGCAGGCAAGCCGGATCCCGTATGCATTGCTTCGAGGCCATGGCAGGACAGTCAATACTCTGATGCATCTTCCCAAAAAAGAAAAAAGAAAAAAAACTCTGATGCATCATTCTTCTCTTTTGGAGACGAACAATAACGGTAAAATGATCAAAGAGAGTTACTGCTAAGAATTAAAGCTGGCGTGATTTATGGGGCAGTTGCCAGAAAACAAAACGCAAGGCCATGCCCACGTTTTGCTGTCACACGCGTCGCACGCGAACAAATTAGGTTAGAGAGTCATGTCGTTTGGTGTTGCAGCGACCCGCGTTCGTGCGTGTAGAGTATATGGCACGATAACATTTCCCGTGAGATCGTGGGAAGAAACCCAACACAGCCAGGCGCGTGGGGTATCCATCATCCACGTCGTCGCCGGCGCAGCCTTTGCTCCCCATCGCGCCGCTGAACGGAGAGAGCGGCTACCTCCGCTGGAAGGAGTCGGTGCTGCTCCCCCTCCACACCCTCGGCATGGCGCACGCGCTGACCGAGGAGCGCCCCACCGACGAGAAGACGGCCGCCGGCAAGCAGTGGGCGCGCGCTGACGCGATGTGTCGCGGCCACATCCTCGCCACGCTCTCGGACCGCCTCCTTCCGGTCTACGCTCCCCACGCCACCGCGGCGGCCGTGTGGCGCGCACCTACAACCTGGACCTGGCGGCGGACCTTTCGTTTTACAACGTGCCCCGTGAGAAGGCCGGGACGTTCCGGTACGCGGAGGGCGAGCCCGTCACGGAACAGCTCGCGCTCCTGGAGGGCTTGGCCACCAACGCGAAACTCGAGGACACTAGCCTGTGTTTCATCGTGAAAAATCAGTTCCCGACATTGAGAATGGCGGTCATCAAGCGCGACTACCGTGTGGGCGTGGACAAGCTCTGGGAGATTGCCCGGCGGAAGGAACTGGCTGCCAGGGTAGAGTATGTTCGCCATGGCCGCAGACGACAGACGTGCAAGACAGCTCCTCCTCCTCAGATGATGACCGGTGCCCGATACGGCGACGGAGGACGTGATTCAGATGCATGCGGCGAGCCTGTCGGGAGCAATATCTACTCGTAATAAGCTTGTGTTAGATGAGTCTGGCGGAAACATTTCGTGTGTCGGCTTGCATGCCAAGTCAGTCCGTGTTTGAATTCTGCTTGGGTGTTGACAACGTAGCCGAGCCGAGTCACGGAGTAAGGTTTAGGAGCGAGTTTGAGTGGTCAAGACGTTTGATCGCGTCCTGAGTTGTGTGATCCGATTGCGAGGAAAGAAATAATGAAAACAACGTACTTGAGATGCATGCCTCTACGTTGGTTCGATTGTTTGGCATAGGTTAAGTGCGTTGTTTTTCTGCAAAGTTCTTAGAGCATCTCCAACAGAGGCGCAAAAGTATCGAGCGCAAAAATAGTTTTACAGCGCCACTGTAGCATTTTTAGCACGCCGCGGCCAACATTGATTTTTCACGTGTCCAAAAACGCGCGCCTAAAAAAACACGCAGTGCAAATTATGAAGCGCGTGCGATCCGGCGCCCAACATTTGCAGCTTGCGATATCGCTTTTTAGCGCGGACGTGATTTTTTTTTGTGCGGGCACTATTTTGCAACATCTGTTGGAGCGTCTCCGGCGCTCAAAAAGGACGATTTTTAGCGTACGAAGTAGTTTTTGGGCGTCTATTGGAGATGCTTTTAATGGATCGTCGATAATGAAGTCGGAGTCGCCCTCTAGGAGAAAAATGATGACGATGATGTTGTGGGCAACCTCAGGGGTGTATGTGGGTCTTGTTAATGGCCAGGTCGACCAGTATGCCCTATCTCATGAGCGTGTTGTAACAGTATTCACCCGTATATCTCGTTCCAAAAACATACAGAGTGCACTTCACATCCACATTAGTGGGCAGCCGTGACCGAAAAATATGGGCTCTCGTATCGTGTTCACCATTTTCACGTCCTATGCTACTTGTTTCCACTAGTGCAAATTGAGTCACACACGATTAAAAATCCTTATCGCATATGGAGATGGGAAGTCGTCTTGCGATGATGTGTGATCATCACACGTCTTTGCTTAAGAAATGTGTGTAATTGTTCGACAAGTATAGACGGTGAGGCAATGACAAACGTTTGTGAACTATGACCTATTGCATTTTGTCCATGCAAATGTGTGTGATTTCTACCATCGCGTACGCTTCGCTAGTATAAATTTATGTGATGTGTCACACCATCACCGACAGTTTGCGTCTAGTTTGCGAGTGGGATTACGTTTAGCATCGGACACTGTGGCTTTAAAGCACACGTGTGGGATGAGGATCTATCACACATGATTGAAAATGATTGTAACGGTCTGATGTAGGTACAGTCATGCACGTACCGTAGCTGGTTGTAATGGGGAGTATCATATACTAGTATCATGCATATGATACTAGTCTATCATACTACATCCCTAATGCATAGTATCATATGTTGGTATCATAGAGGACTACATTTATTGCCATGCATGGCACAAAGTAGCACATCATTTAATATGATACAGTATCATGATATGATACTCAAGCCCCTCTTTCTTCATTTAATTCTATGCCACTTCATCAAAATTGCTTAGTTGGCATGCATGATACTACCTATGATACTCCCATTACGAGCAGCCTAACATGTGCGATGATTAGTGCATCACCCATGGTTCTATCATCAATGTGTTCTTTTTTATTACATTACACATGGTTCGGTTCATATTAGGGTATTCCTCGGTATATCTGGCATTGCCTCCACGGGGTGAATAGTTAGCAAAGCCTCCACCAGAGTTGTGCCTAGTTCAGAGTCGCCTCCTCCTCTATCACGATCGGGACCTCTCCCCGCACACTTGAACCAACTGGCTCACAGCTCTTTAAACACAAGACATGTTTTCTAGAGCATCTCCAACGGCCGCACAAAAATTTCACGCCCAATAAAAGTTTTAGCACGCCACTGTAATATTTTTAATGCGTCGGGACCAACCAATATTGCTTTAGCAGATGTCCCAAAACGCGCGCCCAAAAAGCAGACAGTGCAAATTGTGAAGCGCGCGCAATCCGAAGCCCAAAATATACCGCGCGCGATAGTGTTTTTCAGCGTGCGCCCTAAATCTTTTAGTGCTACAGCATCTGCTGGAGCTGTTCAGCGCCCAAAAAGAATAGATTTTTAATGCGCGGAGCTTTTTTTAAGCGCCTGTTGAAGATGCTTTTATACAAATGGCCTAGATGGCAGCAGACGACACACCAATCCGGCATGAGTTCATACGTGATGCCAAAGATCTGACATTTGTTGTCCTTGACCATCGACATGGCATTCTTCATCGGGTTATACACATTGATCTTGGCTCCGCATAAACGAACCCTCCGACCTCATGCCAAGGATTTCATCGTTGGCACAAAACCATCTGAAAGTGCAACTATCCCTAGGTGGTTTTGGTAATTCATAACAACATATAGCTCATTGAGCTAATGCTATTCCAAGATGACTATTTCAGGAAAGCTCAATGATTGGCATGGCATGGATGTGAAAGTGGAACCCTCAAAATGCTAAGGACAAAGGATTGGCTCAAGCTCAAAAGCTCAAGACTCTTCATTTTATATTTTAGTGATCCAAGATCACACTGAGTCTTTAGGAAAAGCCAATACTATCAAGGAGGGATGAGGTGTTGCTTAATGAGCCTCTTGCTTCATGTGCTTAGTGATATGCTCCAAAACCCTCAACTACTTTCCCATATCCACATATGACCTAAACCCTAAGCCAAACTCGGTCCTACGATTCTTTCTATCCGGCGCCACCGAGTTTCACTTGTCATAAGCCACTGCCAAACCCTAGCAATTCGGTTCTACCGATAGGGATCTCGGTCTCACCGAGATGGGATTGCAAACTCTCTGTTTCCCTTTCGTAACTTTTCGGTCTCACCGAAAGAGCGAATCGGTCCCACCAAGATTGCAATGTAAATTCAATGTTTCCTTTTTGTAACTTTTCGGTCTCACTGAAAGAGCAAATCGGTCCCACCGAGTTTGCCTGACCAACTCTCTGGTTAGCTAATTACCAAAATCGGTCTCACCGAATTTGTGTAATCGGTCTCATCGAGATTACGTTATGCCCAAACCCTAACCATATCGGTCCTACCGAGTTGCATGTGAGTCCCACCGAAAATCTCTAACAGTCACTAGGTTTACCTTTTCGGTCCGACCGAGTTTGTTGATTCGGTCCCACCGAGATTGGAAAACTGTGTGTAACAGTTGGATTTTGTGTGGAGGCTATATATACCCCTCCACCTCCTCTTCATTCGTGGAGAGAGCCATCAGAACACATACACAATTCCAACTCATATGTTCTGAGAGAGAACCACCTATTCATGTGTTGAGACCAAGATATTCCATTCCTACCATATGAATCTTGATCTCTAGCCTTCCCCAAGTTGCTTTCCACTCAAACCTTCTTTCCACCAGATCCAAATCCTATGAGAGAGAGTTGAGTGTTGGGGAGACTATCATTTGAAGCACAAGAGCAAGGATTTCATTACCTACACACCATTTGTTACTTCTTGGAGAGTGGTGTCTCCTAGATTGGCTAGGTGTCACTTGGGAGCCTCCGACAAGATTGTGGAGTTGAACCAAGGAGTTTGTAAGGGCAAGGAGATCGCCTACTTCGTGAAGATCTACCGCTAGTGAGGCAAGTCCTTCGTGGGCGATGGCCATGGTGGGATAGACAAGGTTGCTTCTTCGTGGACCCTTCATGGGTGGTTGCTTCTTCGTGGACCTTTCATGGGTGGAGCCCTCCGTGGACTCGCGCAACCATTACCCTTCGTGGGTGGAGCCCTCCGTGGACTCGCGCAACCGTTACCCTTCGTGGGTTGAAGTCTCCATCAACGTGGATGTAGGATAGCACCACCTATCCGAACCATGGGAAAAACATCCGTGTCTCCAATTGCGTTTGAATTCTCCAAACCCTTCCATTTACATTCTTGCAAGTTGCATGCTTTACTTTCCGCTGCCAATATACTCTTTGCATGCTTGCTTGAATTGTGTGATGATTGCTTGACTTGTCCTACAATAGCTAAAATCTGCCAAGAACTAAAATTGGGAAAAGGTTAAGTTTTTATTTGGTCAAGTAGTCTAATCACCCCCCTTAGACATACTTTTGATCCTACAAGTGGTATCAGAGCTTTGGTCTCCATTTGCTTTGATCTCCATAGTTTTTGGTGGTCATAGCCTTGGTTTCACAACCTAGGAGAGTATGGCGTCTAGCGAGGGAAATTATCACCGTAGAGGTCCTTACTTTGATGGTACTAATTTTGCTAGTTGGAAGCATAAAATGAAAATGCATATTCTTGGACATAACCCCGCCGTTTGGGCTATTGTGTGTGTGTTGGTTTGCAAGGTGACTTCTTTGATGGGAAAGAACCAAACCGTGAAGCTACCGCGGATGAGTTGAAGATGTTGCAATACAATGCTCAAGCTTGTGATATTCTCTTCAACGGATTGTGCCCCGAAGAATTCAACAAAATCAGCCGTCTTGAGAATGCAAAGGAAATTTGGGACACTTTGATTGATATGCATGAAGGTACCGACTCCGTCAAGGAATCCAAGTTGGATGTGCTTCAAAGTCAACTTGACAAGTTCAAAATGAAGGATGGTGAAGGTGTCGCTGAAATGTACTCTAGGCTTGCTCTCATCACAAATGAGATTGCCGGCTTAGGAAGTGAAGAGATGACCAATAGATTCATCATCAAGAAGATTCTAAGAGCCTTGGATGGAAAATATGATACCGTGTGCACATTGATCCAAATGATGCCCAATTACAAAGATCTCAAGCCAACGGAGGTGATTGAAAGAATTGTTGCTCATGAGATGTCACTTAAGGATAAAGAGGAACTTCACAACAAATCAAGTGGTGCCTACAAAGCCTCATGTGAAGCCCCTGCATCATCAAGTGAGAAACAAAACTTCAATGAAGAATTGAGCTTAATGGTGAAGAACTTCAACAAGTTCTACAAGAGTAGAAGCAAAGATAGAAGCTTCAAGTCAAGGTCCTACAATGACAAAAGATTTTCTAGTCGAGAGCGAAACTGCTACAGTTGTGGAAGACCCGGACACTATTCCAATGAGTGTACGGCTCCCTACAAGAGAAGAGAAGATTCTCCAAAAAGAAGAAGCAAAGAATCACCACCAAGAGAGAGAAGGAGTAGAGATGATCGTTATGAATGAAGATACTCACGGAGAAGCAAGGATTCGGAAAGGAAGGAAAAATCATCAAGGAGCTACACAAAACGAAGACATCAAGCTCATGTTGGTGAATGGGTATCCGGCTCCGACTCCGACAGCCACTCCGAGAGAAGTTATCACTCCGACTCCGAAGATACTCAAGATGAAGGTGTTGCCGGTCTAGCACTTGTGTCAACCAACTCCTACGACATATTTGACTCACCAAATGAAGGAATTGGAAGATGCTTCATGGCCAAAGGTCCTAAGGTAACACACCCCGAGTATGTTGATTTCAATAGTGATGAAGATGACTTGTTAGGTGATGATTTGCTTGTTGACAACACTAGTGATGAATACTATGATGAAACGTCAATTAATCATGCTAATCAAGATAAAACGAATGACAATGATAAGGAGAAGATTGAGGCTCTAACTAAAGAACTAAACACTTTTAAGTTAGCTCATGAAACTATCTTCGAAGATCATCGAGAACTTTTAAGAGCTCATGAGAAATTACGCTTTGAAAAGCTCAATCTTGAGCAAGAGCATGAGTTCTTAAAAGCAATCAATGATGATCTCCGCAAGAAAAGTTCTTCTTACATTGCCAAGCGTTTACTCTTATCCACTTACATGCCTCAAGTCAAGTCTAGTATAAAGAACAAGAAAGATTCTTCCTCTAGCAGTAACAATGATCATGCTAAATCCAATATTGTTGCTTCTAGTAGTTCTCTTGATTCCACTAATGATTCTCTTAGCCAAGTTACACTTGAGCAAGAAAATAGCTTATTGAAGGGAATTATAGAGAAAGGAGTGTACAAAAGCCTTGCCGGGAGTAAGCAATTCGAGGAAATTGTGCGCAAGCAAGGAATGCACCGGAAGAATCAAGGTGTTGGTTTTGAATGAAAGTTCAATGCCAATGGAGTTGAGTGGGAAGAAGATCAATACCCCAAGACAAAGTTTGTTCCTCAACAAGAGAAGTATGATAATTCTTTCAATGGGACACAAGCTCAAGATGATCTTCCACCACAAGACTACAAGCAAAAAGGCAAGGACAAGCTTCAAGAGGAAATTGATGCATTTAAAGAAGCTCCTAAGACCTTAGTCAAGTGGATTCCCAAGACTACTTCAAGTTCCACTTTATCAAGTATGACTACAACTCCAAGGATTCCCATCAAGATGGTGTGGATCCAAAAGAAGAAGAACTAGAGAGTTCTTGAGGGTGACTCAGCCAACATACTTCACTCTTATCATTTTGGCAAGAACAGTGCAATCAACTTCCACATCTTGCACTAGTTCAAGGAGTCACAAACCCTCTTGTTGGTAAGACAAGGGACAAGGTAACCTAAAAGTTTTCATGGACATCATCTTGTGTGTGCATCACTCTATGTCTATGGATATCCTTGTTTGTTCCTTGTGGGACTAACCCATGTAGGTATTGAAAGTGCAATTCACTCAAATGGATAGCTCCAAGTGATCTACATCAACATTGAGCATCCACATCTTCAACATCTACATGAAGTCATCATCGACAAAACCCGAGGTTAGTTCATCCCTCTAAGGGGGGATATCACATCTAGGGGGAGCTTTACTCTAAGACTTGAGCTAAAGCAACTCTAAAGATGTGAACACAACAATGCTTTATGTAAAAGTGGTAACCCCACTTGAGCTTAAACGATGAGTATGACCTATGATCAAGTGTTCTCACTTGACTCCTAAGTCAATATACTCATATATAGATGACCTTGTCATCGCAAATTTCTTGATAGATGCTAGAATTGGTTGTGCATGCCTTGTCACATATTTCATTTGCCATCTTATTGTGTGAGCATGTTGGTTGCATATTTTACTCATTCGAGGACATCTACTTGTTGTTTTGATTGTTTGGCTTTATTTCCTTTTGCCAAGTGGATGGACAAGAATGCCTAAGAACCTCCTCTAGCTATCTATGCTTTTCTCGTCTCAAACTCTATTCATGCTACATCACAAAATTTGATCAAGTCAGATTCGAACCACTCTGTGTGAGGAGCGCTCGGAGTCCCCGATTCGTCATAGACTTAAACTTCCAAAACCTCTTTATGATTCTCGGTCTGACCGATACCCCACTTTCGGTCCTACCGAGATCATTAAGTTGATCTAGGTTTTCGATCTCGGTGCAACCGATTTGAACCATTCGGTCACACCGAGTTGCAACAACTGTATACAGTTTTGCATCTCGGTGCCACCGAGTTGTTCCACTCGGTCACACCGACAGGGTCGGGCTATATATAGTCACGGGCAAAAAATTTGGAAATTTCTCCGAACCCCTTCGCCCGCGCGATAGCCTGCTCTGCCAACTTGGTCTCCGGATCGTCTCCTCGCCGCCAGCCGCCTCCAGTCGCTGGTCTCCGTCGCCGTCAACGGAAATTCAACCCCGCCGTTGCCGCCGTAGCGAGTCTCCGCCGAACTAGGGTATGGACTCGATCACAGTGCTATTCCCCGTCCGATTCCTAGCACATTGTGTTCTTAATGATTCTTGCCACGATTGAAACACTCCTATCCAGTCAATGCGTTTGTAGATTAGTTTTGATCCGAAAATTTTAGGGTTAGGTTTCCGCCGAAACCATCTCGGACCCACCGAGTTGAAAAACTCGGTCCCACCGATTTGGCTCATGCCATTGCACAAGTGAGACTCGGTCTGACCGAGAATTACTTATCGGTGTGACCGATTTTGGAACTTTGTGAAACCCTAGCAGTCTCGGTGCCACCGAACTGTGACTCGGTCTGACCGAGTTCACTAGTTTAGGTTCCAAAACTGCTTCGGTATCAACGAGTTTAAAAATCGGTAGATCCGAGATGATTTCAGTGGGAAACTAAAACTAAGTTTTTGAATTATTCTTTTGCAAAAATCTCTGCATTTTGTGATGCTCATCCACTCTACCTCATCTATAAACTATTCACAGGGTCAGCAGTCAACTTGTTCATCATGTCAGACCAAAGTGATAGCCAGAACATGTCAGAACAGCCAGTGCAGATGAGTGAGGGCACTAGTCCCTCAAGTTCTTCAGATGAAGGCAGCAGGAGCACCCCTAGCAATCTGCCAAAAGCTGCCACAAGACAAAGGAAGAAGAGAACCTTAGAATCAGAGGATGAGGACTATGTGGCAGAAGAGGAAGCAACTTCAAAAAGAGTAGTGCTCGAGAAGGAACATGGCTTAGCTCAAGGCACAAAGCCAGGATTGAAAATCAAAAGGCCAGCAGGTAGGCAGCCTATGCCAAAGGCCAGAGCCTCAACTCAGATTCCTGAAAAGCTTGCAACCATAGAGCCAGTTGCTGCTGAAGGAAAGAAAAGGAAGGAAAGGGTCAAGAAGACCGTAGCCAAAGTGCTTGGAAAGGCTTCCATCATGGAAGAAGAGGAAGAAGAAGAGGTTGCTGCACCAGCACCTAAGGCACCCAAGCTAATGGGTGATGCTATCAAATCAGGGGCTACTGCATCTAAGCCCAAGGAAGCACCCAAGGCTGCATCAAAGGTCAAGACAGCTCCAAAGAGAAATACGAGGAGCATACCTGCAACTGAAAAGAACAAGGCCCCAGTGCCTGAAGCTGCTGAAGAAGATGATGAAGAGCATGTTCTGAGAAAGCTCAAGCCCAAGATCTCAGACCACAATGATGCTCATCCTGTGGCTGAGGACATGAAGCTCAGAAGAGACTCAGGGCTGAGGAAGTGGAGAGAAGCAGATCCGTATGCTTCAAGGAGAAGAACTGCAGTTGACTACAGGTTTCACACCAAGGAGCAGCAAGACTTTTATGAGACAGTGCTGCTAGACAAGAAGCCAATTGTCTGTGATATGAGATGGGTTGATTGGCAATACATCAAGGACAACGAAGAGTACTACCCTGGAGTGCAGGACAGCTTCAAGGCATGTGGAGTAGAGGACTTTGTTGGGCAGAAGCTCACAAAGTGGAACGAGGAACTCATCATGTAGTTCTACTCCACAGCCCATTTTTATCCAGATGGCAGGATTGTATGGATGTCAGAGGGTACGAGGTACCAGTCTACAGTTACTGAATGGGCTCAGCTAATTAATGCCCAGAGGAGCAAGCAGATGACTTGGACATTTATGCCAAGAAGAAGATGGACCACAACTCAATGTCAAACATGTACAAGGAGATTCCAAATGAAGCACTTGACACTTTCAAGTTTGGCTCAGTACACTATCTTCTGTCAGGGCTGCCAACCATAAATTGGATACCGAGGCACACCTTATTGCCCAAGTCTGGAGATCACAAGATGATCAGAGGCCATGCAATCAACTTGCTACATATCTTTGATGTGCCACAGAAGTTCAAGGTGATGAGCCTCATGGTAGAGACAATCAAGAGGACAGCAGCAGACCAGAAGAGGAGCTGTGGATATGCCCCACAGATTTAGGAGCTCATCAACTCCAAGATGGGCACGGGCATATACTTATTGGACAAGGAACACCTGCCCATTCGTCCAGACTTTGAAGATAATCAAGTGGTCATGACTGAGAATGAGCCATCATCTGCCCAAGCACAAGCCAAGAAGGAGAAGGCGAGGAAGGAGAAATCTGCCAAGATGCCTACTCAAGAGGAGGCATCTGAATATTTCCTGAAAACCAAACAAGAGCAGCTTGGTTACTTGATTGCATCCACCCTGCGGATTGAGAGAGGACTAGCCACCCTAACTCAGAACCAGGCAAGCTTAGAGAGGATCATGGAACAAAAGTTCTATGACTTGGATGTCAAAGTGACAGAGATTCAGACTGCAGTGGAGCAGCTCCAGGATGACATGCAGGAGAGGAGAGGGCAAGACTACAACTGATGCCTTTGCCAGAGTGCCACGAGGTCCGAGGTCGTCTGCAGTGCCAGTTGCTGACCCCAGAGCCACCACGTCTGCACCAGCTACAGCCTCAGTTCCACCAGCTCCAGCATCTACTTCAGCTTCAACTCCAACCACGTCTACAGAAGGCTTCGTCCTTGGAGTGCCCCGGACTCCACCACCACCAGAAGATCAAGCCTGAGAGTCGATCTAGCACCATGCATTTTCTAGGAACTTTTTGGTAACTTGTTGCCAAAGGGGGAGAAAAATGTATAGATCATAGGCTTCGAGAGAGAGAGTGTTGTTTTTTTCTCTCTCTTGCTTTATTTGGTGGTTTTTCGAACTTTGTTTGCTTTTGAGTGCTTGAGATACTATGTCATTGCTCGTGAGACATTGATGATCATGTGTTTGATCATAAGCTACACTTAATGTTTGCTTAATATTATCATCTTATCTATCTTATGTGATCATTCACTATTCTTGGTGATGAGTGCATGTATTTCATTCTTATCATTTTAAGCGCTCCACCAAGATGTATGTGACATGGAAGAGTAACCCATGACTCTAACTCTTTGTGCATTTGCAGTCCAAAGCAAATTTTAAATATGCACAAATTTAGGGGGAGCTCTTACTTGTCACATACTTCTCAAAGCGACAATATATTTCATGCTTATTATCATTTGTCGAAGCTTTGATCTATATGTTGTCATCAATTACCAAAAAGGGGGAGATTGAAAGTGCAACTATCCCTAGGTGGTTTTGGTAATTCACAACAACATATAGCTCATTGAGCTAATGCTATTCCAAGATGACTATTTCAGGAAAGCTCAATGATTGGCATGGCATGGATGTGAAAGTGGAACCCTCAAAATGCTAAGGACAAAGGATTGGCTCAAGCTCAAAAGCTCAAGACTCTTCATTTTATATTTTAGTGATCCAAGATCACATTGAGTCTTTAGGAAAAGCCAATACTATCAAGGAGGGATGAGGTGTTGCTTAATGAGCCTCTTGCTTCATGTGCTTAGTGATATGCTCCAAAACCCTCAACTACTTTCCCATATCCACATATGACCTAAACCCTAAGCCAAACTCGGTCCTACCGATTCTTTCTATCCGGCGCCACCGAGTTTCACTTGTCATAAGCCACTGCCAAACCCTAGAAATTCGGTTCTACCGATAGGGATCTCGGTCTCACCGAGATGGGATTGCAAACTCTCTGTTTCCCTTTCTTAACTTTTCGGTCTCACCGAAAGAGCGAATTGGTCCCACCGAGATTGCAATGTAAATTCAGTGTTTCCTTTTTTCTAACTTGTCGGTCTCACCGAAAGAGCAAATCGGTCCCACCGAGTTTGCCTGACCAACTCTCTGGTTAGCTAATTACCAAAATCGGTCTCACCGAGTTTGTGTAATCGGTCTCACCGAGAATACGTTATGCCCAAACCCTAACCATATCGGTCCTATGAGTTGCATGTCAGTCCCACCGAAAATCTCTAACAGTCACTAGGTTTACCTTTTCGGTCCGACCGAGTTTGTTGATTCGGTCCCACCGAGATTGGAAAACTGTGTGTAACGGTTGGATTTTGTGTGGAGGCTATATATACCCCTCCACCTCCTCTTCATTCGTGGAGAGAGCCATCAGAACACATACACAATTCCAACTCATATGTTCTGAGAGAGAACCACCTACTCATGTGTTGAGACCAAGATATTCCATTCCTACCATATGAATCTTGATCTCTAGCCTTCCCCAAGTTGCTTTCCACTCAAACCTTCTTTCCACCAGATCCAAATCCTATGAGAGAGAGTTGAGTGTTGGGGAGACTATCATTTGAAGCACAAGAGCAAGGAGTTCATTACCTACACACCATTTGTTACTTCTTGGAGAGTGGTGTCTCCTAGATTGGCTAGGTGTCACTTGGGAGCCTCCGACATGATTGTGGAGTTGAACCAAGGAGTTTGTAAGGGCAAGGAGATCGCCTACTTCGTGAAGATCTACCGCTAGTGAGGCAAGTCCTTCGTGGGCGATGGCCATGGTGGGATAGACAAGGTTGCTTCTTCGTGGACCCTTCATGGGTGGTTGCTTCTTCGTGGTTCCTTTGTGGGTGGAGCCCTCCGTGGACTCACGCAACCATTACCCTTCGTGGGTGGAGCCCTCCGTGGACTCGCGCAACCGTTACCCTTCGTGGGTTGAAGTCTCCATCAACGTGGATGTAGGATAGCACCACCTATCCGAACCATGGGAAAAACATCCGTGTCTCCAATTGCGTTTGAATTCTCCAAACCCTTCCCTTTACATTCTTGCAAGTTGCATGCTTTACTTTCCGCTGCCAATATACTCTTTGCATACTTGCTTGAATTGTGTGATGATTGCTTGACTTGTCCTACAATAGCTAAAATCTGCCAAGAACTAAAATTGAGAAAAGGTTAAGTTTTTATTTGGTCAAGTAGTCTAATCACCCCCCCCTCTAGACATACTTTCGATCCTACGCCATCAGACTGGTCATGGATATGAATCTATATCTCCAGGGTATTGAGCTTGATTTCTGCAGCTTTATGAGCCTATGATCTAGCATAATTGCGTTGCCACGGTAAGTCCAAGGACCTTCTTCGATAACTCTCTCCCAATCACCAAGACATGCAAACTGCATTGTGTACATACTCCCTCCATTTTTTTAGTCTACATATAAGATTTGGTCAAAGTCAAATTTATAAAGTTTGACTAACTTTGTAGAAAAAAATATCAACATATATGATAACCCACAAGTATAGGGGATCGCAACAGTTTTCGAGGGTAGAGTATTCAACCTAAATTTATTGATTCGACACAAGGGAGCCAAAGAATATTCTCAAGTATTAGCAGCTGAGTTGTTAATTCAACCACACCTGGAAACTTAATATCTGCAGCAAAGTGTTTAATAGCAAAGTAATATGATAGGAGTGGTAACGATAGCAAAAGGTAATGATAGCAAAAGTAATGTTTTTGGTATTTTGTAGTGATTGTAACAATAGCAATGGAAAAGTAAATAAGTGAAGAACAATATATGGAAAGCTCGTGGGCAATGGATCGGTGATAGAGAATTATGCCGGATGCAGTTCATCATGTAACAGTCATAATCTAGGGTAACACAGAACTAGCTCCAATTCATCAATGTAATGTAGGCATGTATTCCGAATATAGTCATACATGCTTATGGAAAAGAACTTGCATGGCATCTTTTGTCCTACCCTCCCGTGGTAGCGGGGTCCTAGCGGAAACTAAGGGATATCAAGGCCTCCTTTTAATAGAGTACCAGACCAAATCATTAACACATAGTGAATACATGAACTCCTCAAACTACGGTCATCACCGGTAAGTATCCCGATTATTGTCACTTCGGGGTTAACGGATCATAACACATAATAGGTGACTATAGACTTGCAAGATAGGGTCAAGAACTCTCATATATTGATGAAAACATAATAGGTTCAGATCTGAAATCATGACACCCAGGCCCTAGTGACAAGCATTAAGCATAGCAAAGTCATAGCAACATCAATCTCAGAACATAGTGGATACTAGGGATCAAACCCTAACAAAACTAAGTCGATTACATGATAAATCTCATCCAACCCATCACCGTCCAGCAAGCTTACGATGGAATTACTCGCGCACGGCGGTGAGCATCATGAAATTGGTGATGGAGGATGGTTGATGATGATGATTCTTGATAACCCACAAGTATAGGGGATCGCAACAGTTTTCGATAAGTAAGAGTATCGAACCCAACGAGGAGCTAAAGGCAGAACAAATATTCCCTCAAGTTCTATCGACCACCAATAAAACTCTACGCACGCTTGATGTTCGCTTTACCTAGAACAAGTATGAAACTATAAGTACTTTGTAGGTGTTGTTGGATAGGTTTGCAAGATAATAAAGAGCAAGTAAATAAAAAGTAGGGACTGTTTAGATAAAGACACAACTAAATTAGTTTTAGTAGAGAGCTTGTTGTTAGGAGAAAGTTATTTGTCCCTAGGCAATCGATAACTAGACCGGTAATCATTATTGCAATTTTATATGAGGGAGAGGCATAAGCTAACATACTTTCTCTACTTGGATCATACGCACTTATGATTGGAACTCTAGCAAGCATCTGCAACTACTAAAGATCATTAAGGTAAAACCCAACCATAGCATTAAAGTATCAAGTCCTCTTTATCCCATATGCAACAACCCCCTTACTCGGGTTTGTGTTTCAGTCACTCACGCAACCCACTATAAGCGAATCATAAACGTATTGCAACACCCTACAGCGGGAATCCCTCACGCTTGCGCGACACGGAGAGCACCATAGGACAGCACCAATAATAAAACATGCAACTCAAACCAGTCACGATCATCAAATAACCCATAGGACAAAACAGATCTACTCAAACATCATAGGATAGCCATACATCATTGGGAAATAATATATAGCGTTGAGCACCATGTTTAAGTAGAGATTACAGCGGGTAAGAGAGAGGTTACACCGCTGCATACTATTGGGGAACGTAGCAGAATTTTAAAATTTTCTATGCATCACCAAGATCAATCTATGGAGTCATCTAGCAACGAGGGAGAGAGGAGTGCATCTACATACCCTCGTAGATCGCGTGCGGAAGCGTTCAAGAGAACGGGGTTGATGGAGTCGTACTCGACGTGATTCAAATCACCGATGACCTAGTGCCGAACGGACGGCACCTCCACGTTCAACACACGTACGGTTAGGAAGACGTCTCCTCCTTCTTGATCCAGCAAGGGGGAAGGAGAGGTTGACGAAGATCCAGTAGCATGACGGCGTGGTGGTGGATGCAGCAGGATCCCGGCAGGGCTTCGCCAAGCGCAAGCGGGGAGGAGAGGTGTTACGGAGGGAGAGGGAGGCGCCAAGAGCAAGGGGTGCGGCTGCCCTCCCTCCCCCCTCTTTATATAGGGGCCTTGGGGGGGGGGGCGCCGGCCCTAGGGAGATGGATCTCCAAGGGGGCGGCGGCCAAGGGTGGCTTCCTCCCCAAAGCCAAGTGGGGGGTGCCGCCACCCCTAGGGTTTCCCAACCCTAGGCGCAGGGCAGGTCCAAGGGGGGGCACACCAGCCCACTAGGGGCAGGTTCCCCACCTAATTTAGCCCATGGGGCCCTCCGGGATAGGTGGCCCCACCCGGTGGACCCCCGGGACCCTTCCGGTGGTCCCGGTACAATACCGGTAACCCCCGAAACCTTCCTGATGGCCAAAACTGGACTTCCCATATATAAATCTTTACCTCCGAACCATTCCGGAACTCCTCGTGACGTCCGGGATCTCATCCGGGACCCCAACAACTTTCGGGTTACTGCATACTAATATCTCTACAACCCTAGCGTCACCGAACCTTAAGTGTGTAGACCCTACGGGTTCGGGAGACATGCAGACATGACCGAGACGCCTCTCCGGTCAATAACCAACAGCGGGATCTGGATACCCATGTTGGCTCCCACATGCTCCACGATGATCTCATCGGATGAACCACGATGTCGAGGATTCAATCAATCCGTATACAATTCCCTTTGTCAATCGGTACGTTACTTGCCCGAGACTCGATCGTCGGTATCCCAATACCTAGTTCAATCTCATTACTGGCAAGTCACTTTACTCATGCCGTAATGCATGATCCCGTGATCAACCACTTGGTCACATTGAGCTCATTATGGTGATGCATTACCGAGTGGGCCCAGAGATACCGCTCCGTCATACGGAGTGACAAATCCCAGTCTCGATTCGTGCCAACCCAACAGACACTTTCGGAGATACCTGTAATGTACCTTTAGAGTCACCCAGTTACGTTGTGACGTTTGGCACACCCAAGGCACTCCTACGGTATCCGAGAGTTGCACAATCACATGGTCTAAGGAAATGATACTTGACATTTAGAAAAGCTACAGCAAACGAACTACACGATCTTTGAGCTAAGCTTAGGATTGGGTCTTGTCCATCACATCATTCTCCTAATGATGTGATCCCGTTATCAATGACATCCAATGTCCATAGTCAGGAAACCATGACTATCCTTTGATCAACGAGCTAGTCAACTAGAGGCTCACTAGGGACGTGTTGTGGTCTATGTATTCACACATGTATTATGATTTCCGGATAACACAATTATAGCATGAACAATAGACAATTATCATGAACAAAGAAATATAATAATAACCATTTTATTATTGCCTCTAGGGCATATTTCCAACAGTCTCTCACTTGCACTAGAGTCAATAATCTAGTTACATTGTGATGAATCGAACACCCATGCAGTTCTGGTGTTGATCATGTTTTGCTCTAGGGAGAGGTTTAGTCAACGGATCTGCCACATTCAGGTCCGTATGTACTTTACAAATCTCTATGTCTCCATTTTGAACACTTTCACGAATGGAGTTGAAGCGACGCTTGATATGCCTGGTCTTCCTGTTAAACCTGGGCTCCTTGGCAAGGGCAATAGCTCCAGTGTTGTCACAGAAGAGAGTCATCGGGCCCGACGCATTGGGTATGACTCCTAGGTCGGTAATGAACTCCTTCACCCAGACTGCTTCTTGTGCTGCCTCCGAGGCTGCCATGTACTTCGCTTCACATGTATATCTCGCCACAACGCTTTGCTTGCAACTGCACCAGCTTACTGCCCCACCATTCAAAATATACATGTATCCGGTTTGTGACTTAGAGTCATCCAGATCTATGTTGAAGCTAGCATCGACGTAACCCTTTACGACGAGCTCTTCATCACCTCCATACACGATAAACATGTCCTTAGTCCTTTTTAGGTACTTCAGGATATTCTTGACCGTTGTCTAGTGTTCCATGCCGGGATTACTTTGGTACCGTCCTACCAAACTTACGGCAAGGTTTACATCAGGTCTGGTACACAGCATAGCATACATGATAGAACCTATGGCCGAGGCATAGGGGACGACACTCATCTTTTCTCTATCTTTTGCCGTGGTCGGGAATTGAGCCGTGCTCAATCTCGTACCTTGCAATACAGGCAAGAACCCCTTCTTTGACTGATCCATTTTGAACTTCTTCAATATCTTGTCAAGGTACGTACTCTGTGAAAGACCAATGAGGCGTCTCGATCTATCTCTATAGATCTTGATGCCTAATATATAAGCAACTTCTCCAAGGTCCTTTATTGAAAAACACTTGTTCAAGTAGGCCTTTATGCTTTCCAAGAATTCTATATCATTTCCCATCAACAGTATGTCATCTACATACAATATGAGAAATGCTACAGAGCTCCCACTCACTTTCTTGTAAATGCAGGCTTCTCCATAAGTCTGCGTAAACCCAAACGCTTTGATCATCTCATCAAAACGAATGTTCCAACTCCGAGATGCTTGCACCAGCCCATAAATCGAGCATTGGAGCTTGCACACCTTGTCAGCATTCTTAGGATCGACAAAACCTTCCGGCTGCATCATATACAATTCTTCCTTGAGGAAACCATAAAGGAATGCCGTTTTGACGTCCATTTGCCATATCTCATAATAATAGAATGCGGCAATTGCTAACATGATTCGGATGGACTTCAGCTTCGCTACGGGTGAGAAAGTCTCATCGTAGTCAACCCCTTGAACTTGTCGATAACCCTTAGCGACAAGCCGAGCTTGATAGATGGTCACATTACCACCCGCGTCTGTCTTCTTCTTAAAGATCCATTTATTTTCGATGGCTCGCCGATCAACGGGCAAGTCAGTCAAAGTCCATACTTCGTTTTCATACATGGATCCTATCTCGGATTTCATGGCTTCCAGCCATTTGTCGGAATCCGGGCCCGCCATCGCTTCTTCATAGTTCGAAGGTTCACCATTGTCTAACAACATGATTTCCAAGACAGGGTTGCCTTACCACTCTAGTGCGGAACATGTCCTTGTGGACCTACGAAGTTTAGTAGCAACTTGATCTGAAGTTTCATGATCATCATCAACTTCCTCTCTAGTCGGTGCAGGCACGTCAGGAACATTTTATTGAGCTGTGCCACTTACCGGTTCAAGAGGTAATACTTCATCAAGTTCTACCTTCCTCCCACTTATTTCTTTCGAGAGAAACTCTTTCTCTAGAAAGGACCCATTCTTGGCAACAAAGATCTTGCCTTCGGATCTGAGGTAGAAGGTATACCCAACAATTTCTTTAGGGTATCCTATGAAGACGCATTTTTTCGACTTGGGTTCAAGCTTTTCAGGCTGAAGTTTCTTGACATAAGCATCGCATCCCCAAACTTTTAGAAATGACAGCTTAGGTTTCTTCCCAAACCATAATTCATACGGTGTCGTCTCAACGGATTTCGACGGAGCCCTATTTAAAGTGAATGCGGCAGTCTCTAAAGCATAGCCCCAAAATGATAGCGGTAAATCGGTAAGAGACATCATAGATCGCACCATATCTAATAGAGTGCGATTACGACGTTCGGACACACAATTACACTGAGGTGTTCCAGGTGGCGTTAGTTGTGAAACTATTCCACATTTTCTTAAGTGTGTGCCAAATTTGTGACTCAAGTATTCTCCCCCACGATCTGATCGCAAGAACTTGATTTTCCTGTCACGTTGATTCTCAACCTCACTCTGAAATTGCTTGAACTTTTCAAAGGTCTCAGACTTGTGTTTCATTAAGTAGACATACCCATATCTACTCAAGTTATCAGTGAGGGTGAGAACATAACGATAGCCACCGCGAGCCTCAACACTCATTGGACTGCACACATCAGTATGTATGATTTCCAATAAGTTGGTTGCTCGCTCCATTGTTCCTGAGAACGGAGTCTTGGTCATTTTACCCATGAGGCATGGTTCGCACGTGTCAAATGATTCGTAATCAAGAGACTCTAAAAGTCCATCTGCATGGAGCTTCTTCATGCGTTTGACACCTATGTGACCAAGGCGGCAGTGCCACAAGTATGTGGGACTATCATTATCAACCTTATATCTTTTGGTATTCACACTATGAATATGTGTAGCGTTACGCTCGAGATTCATTAGGAATAAACCATTCACCATCGGAGCATGACCATAAAACATATCTCTCATATAAATAGAACAACCATTATTCTCGGATTTAAATGAGTAGCCATCTCGTATTAAACGAGATCCTGATACAATGTCCATGCTCAAAGCTGACACTAAATAACAATTATTGAGGTTTAAAACTAATCCCGTAGGTAAATGTAGAGGTAGCGTGCCGACGGCGATCACATCGACCTTGGAACCATTCCCGACGCGCATCGTCACCTCGTCCTTCGCCAGTCTCCATTTATTCCGCAACTCCTGCTTTGAGTTACAAATGTGAGCAACCGCACCGGTATCAAATACCCAGGAGCTACTACGAGTACTGGTAAGGTACACATCAATTACATGTATATCACATATATCTTTCGTGATGCCGGCCTTCTTGTCCGCTAAGTATTTGGCGCAGTCCCGCTTCCAGTGACCACTTCCCTTGCAATAAAAACACTTAGTCTCGGGCTTGGGTCCATTCTTTGGCTTCTTCCCGGCAGCTTGCTTACCGGGCGCGACAACTCCCTTGCCATCCTTCTTGAAGTTCTTCTTACCCTTGCCTTTCTTGAACTTAGTGGTTTTATTCACCATCAACACTTGATGTTCCTTTTTGACTTCTACCTCTGCTGATTTCAGCATTGCAAATACTTCAAGAATGGTCTTTTCCATCCCCTGCATATTGAAGTTCATCACAAAGCTCTTGTAGCTTGGTGGAAGCGACTGAAGGATTCTGTCAATGACCGCGTCATCCGGGAGATTAACTCCTACCTGAGTCAAGCGGTTATGCAACCCAGACATTTTGAGTATGTTCTCACTGACAGAACTATTTTCCTCCATCTTACAGCTGAAGAACTTGTCGGAGACTTCATATCTCTCGACCCAGGCATGAGCTTGAAAAACCATTTTCAGCTCTTCGAACATCTCATATGCTCCGTGTCTCTCAAAACGCTTTTGGAGCCCCGGTTCTAAGCTGTAAAGCATGCCGCACTGAACGAGGGAGTAATCATCAGCACGTGACTGCCAAGCGTTCATAACATCTTGGTTCTCTGGGACAGGTGCGTCACCTAGCGGTGCTTCTAGGACATAATCTTTCTTGGCAGCTATGAGGATGATCCTTAGATTCCGGACCTAGTCCGTATAGTTGCTGCCATCGTCTTTCAGTTTGGTTTTCTCTAGGAACGCGTTGAAGTTGAGGACAACGTGGGCCATTTGATCTATAAGACATATTGTAAAGATTTTAGACTAAGTTCATGATAATTAAGTTCATCTAATCAAATTACTCAATGAACTCCCACTCAGATAGACATCCCTCCAGTCATCTAAGTGAAACATGATCTGAGTTAACTAGGCCGTGTCCGATCATCACATGAGACACACTAGCCAACATCGCTGAACATCTTCATGTTGATCGTATCTTCTATACGACTCATGCTCGACCTTTCGGTCTTCCGTGTTCCGAGGCCATGTCTGTACATGCTAGGCTCGTCAAGTCAACCTAAGTGTATTGCGTGTGTAAATCTGGCTTACACCCGTTGTATTCGAACGTTAGAATCTATCACACCCGATCATCACGTGGTGCTTCGAAACAACGAACCTTCGCAACGGTGCACAGTTAGGGGGAACACTTTCTTGAAATTTTACGAGGGATCATCTTATTTAAGCTACCGTCGTTCTAAGCAAATAAGATGTAAAACATGATAAACATCACATGCAATCAAATAGTGACATGATATGGCCAATATCATTTGCTCCATCTTCGGGGCTCCATGATCATCGTTGTCACCGACATGACACCATGATCTCCATCATCGTGTCTTCTTGAAGTTGTCACGTCAACTATTACTTCTACTACTATGGCTAACGCTTTAGCAATAAAGTAAAGTAATTACATGACGTTTATGTTGACACGCAGGTCATAAATAAATAAAGACAACTCCTATGGCTCCTGCCGGTTGTCATACTCATCGACATGCAAGTCGTGATTCCTATTACAAGAACATGATCATCTCATACATCACATATATCATTCATCACATCCTTTGGCCATATCACATCACAAAACACTTGCTGCAAAAACAAGTTAGACGTCCTCTAATTGTTGTTGCAAGTTTTTACGTGGCTGCTATAGGTTTCTAGCAAGAACGTTTCTTACCTACGCCAAAACCACAACGTGAATTGCCAATTTCTATTTACCCTTCATAAGGACCCTGTTCATCGAATCCGATCCGACTAAAGTGGGAGAGACAGACACCCGCCAGCCACCTTATGCAACTAGTGCATGTCAGTCGGTGGAACTGGTCTCACGTAAGCGTACGTGTAAGGTTGGTCCGGGCCGCTCCATCCCACGATGCCGCCGAATCAAGATAAGACTAGTAACGGCAAGATAATTGACAATATCGACGCCCACAACTACTTTGTGTTCTACTCGTGCATAGTAACTATGCATAGACCTAGCTCATGATGCCACTGTTGGGGAACGTAGCAGAATTTTAAAATTTTCTACGCATCACCAAGATCAATCTATGGAGTCATCTATCAATGATGGAAAGAGGAGTGCATCTACATACCCTTGTAGATCACGAGCGGAAGCGTTCAAGAGAACGGGGTTGATGGAGTCGTACTCGACGTGATTCAAATCACCGATGACCAAGTGCCGGACGGACAACACCTCCGCGTTCAACACACGTACGGTTGGGAAGACGTCTCCTCCAACTTGATCCAGCAAGGGGGAAGGAGAGGTTGATGAAGATCCAGCAGCACTACGGGGTGGTGGTGGAAGCAACGGTGATCTCGGCAGGGCTTCGCCAAGCGCTGGGAGACAGAGGAGTGTCACGGGAGGGAGAGGGAGAGGCCAGGGGCTTGGGTGCGCAGCCCTCCCTCCCCCCACTATATATAGGGTGCCTAGGGGGGGCCGGCCCTAGGAGATCCAATCTCCTAGGGGGGGGGGGCGGCCAAAGGGGGTGCCTTGCCCCGCAAGGCAAGGGTGGCGCCCCCCACCCCTAGGGTTTCCAACCCTAGGCGCAGGGTGAGGCCCAAGGGGGGAGCACCAGCCCACTAGGGGCTGGTTCCCCTCCCACTTCAGCCCATGGGGCCCTTCGGGATAGGTGACCCCACCCGGTGGACCCCGGGGACCCTTCCGGTGGTCCCGGTACAATACCGATGACCCCCGAAACCTTCCCGATGGCCGAAACTAGACTTCCTATATATGAATCTTTACCTCCGGACCATTCCGGAACACCTCGTGACGTCCGAGACTCCGAACAACTTTCGGGTTACCGTGTGCTAATATCTCTACAACCCTAGCGTCACCGAACCTAAAGTGGGTAGACCCTACGGGTTCGGGAGACATGCAGACATGACCGAGAAGCCTCTCTGGTCAATAACCAACAGCGGGATCTGGATACCCATGTTGGCTCCCACATGCTGCACGATGATCTCATCGGATGAACCACGATGTCGAGGATTCAATCAATCCGTATACAATTCCCTTTGTCAATCGGTACGTTACTTGCCCGAGACTCGATCGTCGGTATCCCAATACCATGTTCATTCTCGTTACCGGCAAGTCACTTTACTCGTACCTTAATGCATGATCCCGTGATCAGCCACTTGATCACATTGAGCTCATTATGATGATGCATTACCGAGTGGGCCCAGAGATACCTCTCCATCATACGGAGTGACAAATCCCAGTCTCGATTCATGCGAACCCAACAGACACTTTCGGAGATACCTGTAATGTACCTTTATAGTCACCCAGTTACGTTGTGACGTTTGGCACACCCAAGGTACTCCTACGGTATCCGGGAGTTGCACAATCTCATGGTCTAAGAAAATGATACTTGACATTTAGAAAAGCTACAGCAAACGAACTACACGATCTTTGAGCTAAGCTTAGGATTGGGTCTTGTCCATCACATCATTCTCCTAATGATGTGATCCCGTTATCAATGACATCTAATGTCCATAGTCAGGAAACCATGACTATCCTTTGATCAACGAGCTAGTCAACTAGAGGCTCACTAGGGATGTGTTGTGGTCTATGTATTCACACATGAATTACGATTTCCGGATAACACAATTATAGCATGAACAATAGACAATTATCATGAACAAAGAAATATAATAATAACCATTTTATTATTGCCTCTAGGGCATATTTCCAACATTCCCGACGCGCATCGTCACCTCGTCCTTCGCTAGTCTCCGCTTATTCCGCAGCTCCTGCTTTGAGTTACAAATGTGAGCAACTGCACCGGTATCAAATATCCAGGAGCTACTACGAGTACTGGTAAGGTACACATCAATTACTTTTATATCACATCTACCTTTAGTGTTGCCGGCCTTCTTGTCCGCTAGGTATTTGGGAAGTTCCGCTTCCAGTGACCACTTCCCTTGCAATAAAAACACTCAGTTTCGGGCTTGGGTCCATTCTTTGGGTTCTTCCCGGCAGCTTGCTTACCGGGCGCGGCAACTCCCTTGCTGTCCTTCTTGGAGTTCTTCTTACCCTTGCCTTTCTTGAACTTAGTGGTTTTATTCACCATCAACACTTGATGTTCCTTTTTGATTTCCACCTTTGCTGATTTCAGCATTGAATATACCTCAGGAATGGTCTTTTCCATCCCCTACATATTGAAGTTCATCACAAAGCTCTTGTAGCTTGGTGGAAGCGACTGAAGGATTCTGTCAATGACTGCGTCATCCGGGAGATTAACTCCCAGCTAAGTCAAGCGGTTATGCAACCCAGACATTTTGAGTATGTTCTCACTGACAGAACTATTTTCCTCCATCTTACAGCTGAAGAACTTGTCGGAGACTTCATATCTCTCGACCCAGGCATGAGCTTGAAAAACCATTTTCAGTTCTTCGAACATCTCATATGCTCCGTGTCTCTCAAAACGCTTTTGGAGCCCCGGTTCTAAGCTGTAAAGCATGCCACACTGAACGAGGGAGTAATCATCAGCACGTGAGTGCCAAGCGTTCATAACGTCTTGGTTCTATGGGACAGGTGCGTCACCTAGCGGTGCTTCTAGGACATAATCTTTCTTGGCAGCTATGAGGATGATCCTTAGATTCCGGACCTAGTCCGTATAGTTGCTGCCATCGTCTTTCAGCTTGGTTTTCTCTAGGAACGCGTTGAAGTTGAGGACAACGTGGGCCATTTGATCTACAAGACATATTGTAAAGATTTTAGACTAAGTTCATGATAATTAAGTTCATCTAATCAAATTACTCAATGAACTCCCACTCAGATAGACATCCCTCCAGTCATCTAAGTGAAACATGATCCGAGTTAACTAGGCCGTGTCCGATCATCACATGAGACAGACTAGCCAACATCGCTGAACATCTTCATGTTGATCGTATCTTCTATACGACTCATGCTCGACCTTTCGGTCTTCCGTGTTCCGAGGCCATGTCTGTACATGCTAGGCTCGTCAAGTCAACCTAAGTGTATTGCGTGTGTAAATCTGGCTTATACCCGTTGTATTCGATCGTTAGAATCTATCACACCCGATCATCACGTGGTGCTTCGAAACAACGAACCTTCGCAACGGTGCACAGTTAGGGGGAACACTTTCTTGAAATTATTATGAGGGATCATCTTATTTAAGCTACCGTCGTTCTAAGCAAATCAGATGTAAAACATGATAAACATCACATGCAATCAAATAGTGACATGATATGGCCAATATCATTTGCTCCTTTTGATCTCCATCTTCGGGGCTCCATGATCATCATTGTCACCGGCATGACACCATGATCTCCATCATCGTGTCTTCTTGAAGTTGTCCCATCATCTATTACTTATACTACTATGGCTAACGCTTTAGCAATAAAGTAAAGTAATTACATGACGTTTATGTTGACACGCAGGTCATAAATAAATAAAGACAACTCCTATGGCTCCTGCCGGTTGTCATACTCATCGACATGCAAGTCATGATTCCTATTACAAGAACATGATCATCTCATACATCACATATATCATTCATCACATCCTTTGGCCATATCACATCACAAAACACTTGCTGCAAAAACAAGTTAGACGTCCTCTAATTGTTGTTGCATGTTTTTACGTGGCTGCTATAGGTTTCTAGCAAGAACGTTTCTTACCTACGCCAAAACCACAACGTGAATTGCCAATTTCTATGTACCCTTCATAAGGACCCTGTTCATCGAATCCGATCCGACTAAAGTGGGAGATACAGACACCCGCCAGCCACCTTATGCAACTAGTGCATGTCAGTCGGTGGAACCAGTCTCACGTAAGCGTACGTGTAAGGTCGGTCCGGGCCGCTTCATCCCACGATGCCGCCGAATCAAGATAAGACTAGTAACGGCAAGCAAATTGACAATATCGACGCCCACAACTGCTTTGTGTTCTACTCGTGCATAGTAACTACGCATAGACCTAGCTCATGATGCCACTGTTGGGGAACGTAGCAGAATTTTAAAATTTTCTACGCATCACCAAGATCAATCTATGGAGTCATCTAGCAACGAGGGAGAGAGGAGTGCATCTACATACCCTTGTAGATCGCGTGTGGAAGCGTTCAAGAGAGCGGGGTTGATGGAGTCGTACTCGACGTGATTCAAATCATCGATGACCTAGTGCCGAACGGATGGCACCTCCACGTTCAACACACGTACGGTAAGGAAGACGTCTCCTCCTTCTTGATCCAGCAAGGGGGAAGGAGAGGTTGATGAAGATCCAGCAGCACGACGGCGTGGTGGTGGATGCAGCAGGATCCCGGTAGGGCTTCGCCAAGCGCAAGCGGGGAGGAGAGGTGTTACGGAGGGAGAGGGAGGTGCCAAGAGCAAGGGGTGCGGCTGCCCTCCCTCCCGCCTCTTTATATAGGGGCCTTGGGGGGTGCCGGCCCTAGGGAGATGGATCTCCAAGGGGGCGGCGGCCAAGGGTGGCTTCCTCCCCAAGCCAAGTGGGAGGCGCCCCCACCCCTAGGGATTCCCAACCCTAGGCGCAGGGCAGGCCCAAGGGGGGGGGGCGCACCAGCCCACTAGGGGCTAGTTCCCCACCTAATTCAGCCCATGGGGCCCTCCGGGATAGGTGGCCCCACCCGATGGACCCCCGGGACCCTTCCGGTGGTCCCGGTACAATACCGGTAACCCCCGAAACCTTCCCGATGGCCAAACCTGGACTTCCCATATATAAATATTTACCTCCGGACCATTACGGAACTCCTCGTGACGTCCGGGATCTCATCCGGGACCCCGAACAACTTTCGGGTTACTTCATACTAATATCTCTACAACCCTAAGTGTGTAGACCCTACAGGTTCGGGAGACATGCAGACATGACCGAGATGCCTCTCCGGTCAATAACCAACAGCGGGATCTGGATACCCATGTTGGCTCCCACATGATCCACGATGATCTCATCGGATGAACCACGATGTCGAGGATTCAATCAATCCGTATACAATTCCCTTTGTCAGTCGGTACGTTACTTGCCCATGACTCGATCGTTGGTATCCCAATACCTAGTTCAATCTCGTTACTGGCAAGTCACTTTACTCGTGTTGTAATGCATGATCCCGTTATCAACCACTTGGTCACATTGAGCTCATTATGATGATGCATTACCGAGTGGGCCCAGAGATACCTCTCCGTCATATGAAGTGACAAATCCCAGTCTCGATTCGTGCCAACCCAACAGACACTTTCGGAGATACCTGTAATGTACCTTTATAGTCACCCAGTTACGTTGTGACGTTTGTCACACCCAAGGCACTCGTACGGTATCTGGGAGTTGCACAATCTCATGGTCTAAGGAAATGATACTTGACATTCAGAAAAGCTACAGCAAACGAACTACACGATCTTTGAGCTAAGCTTAGGATTGGGTCTTGTCCATCACATCATTCTCCTAATGATGTGATCCCGTTATCAATGACATCCAATGTCCATAGTCAGGAAACCATGACTATCCTTTGATCAACGAGCTAGTCAACTAGAGGCTCACTAGGGACGTGTTGTGGTCTATGTATTCACACATGTATTACGATTTTCGGATAACACAATTATAGCATGAACAATAGACAATTATCATGAACAAAGAAATATAATAATAACCATTTTATTATTGCCTCTAGGGCATATTTCCAACACATAGAGGGGGGAAGAGTTGGTGATGATAGCGGTGAAGTTATTGGTGAAGATTGCGGTGATGATGATGGCTCTCGGTGGCACTCCGGTGCCACCGGAAGCGAGGGGGAGAGAGCCCCCCTCCTTCTTCTTCCTTGACCTCCTCCCTAGATGGGAGAAGGGTTTCCCCTCTGGTCCTTGGCCTCCATGGCATGGGAGGGGCGAGAGCCCCTCCGAGATTGGATCTGTCTCTCTGTCTCTCTTTGACTCCGATTGGGCTGAAATTTTAACACGATCTCTATCCGGATATTAGCTTTCTTGCAGCGAAAGAAGGGCATCAACCGCCTTACGGGGTGGCCACGAGGGTCAGGGGCGCGCCCCCTGCCTCGTGGGCCCCTCGAGCATCGTCTCGCGTTGATTTCACTTCCCAAAAATCACATATATTCCAAAAAAATCTCCATCCGTTTTTATCCCGTTTGGACTCCGTTTGATATGGATATTCTGCGAAACAAAAAACATGCAAAAACAAGAACTGGCACTGGGCACTGGATCAATATGTTAGTCCCAAAAATAGTATAAAAAGTTGCCAAAAGTATATGAAAGTTGTAGAATATTGGCATGGAACAATCAAAAATTATAGATACGATGGAGACGTATCAGCATCCCCAAGCTTAATTCCTGCTCATCCTCGAGTAGGTAAATGATAAAAAAGATATTTTTTGATGTGTAATGCTACCTAGCATAATCTTGATCATATCTAATCATGGCATGAATATTAAGACACGGGTGATTCAAAGCAATAGTCTATCATTTGACATAAAAACAATAATACTTCAAGCCTACTAATAAAGCAATCATGCCTTTTCAAAATAACATGGCCAAAGAAAGTTATCCCTACAAAATCATATAGTCTGGCTATGCTCCATCTTCACCACACTACAAGAAAACAGGCTATAGATAATATAGACACTAATGGCGCATTATACATGCGGTGCGCCACTACTATATAGTAATGGCGCACCTATACATAGTGTGCCATTAGTATCTAAAATAGTAATGGCGCACCTAGTAAAAAGTGCGCCATTACTATGTTTGACCAAGCTTTGACCCACTTCTGGACATAGCAATGGCGCACTTTTCCCTGATGCGCCATTGCTATTTTTGATACTAATGGTGCACATTTTGTGTCGTGCGCCACTGCTAAGTTTGAAGGGATGTGGTCCCAGGTAGAGAAATAGCTATGGCGCACCTTATAAAATATGCGCCATTAGTACTAATGGCGCATTGATTAGGAGGTGCGCCATTGTGGTTTTGTAGGTAAGTGCTGTAGCCCGACCGCCCACCATCTCTCTCCTCTCTCTCGCACGGAACCCTATCCTCTTCTCCCTCACCCCACGCACACACACACACACACACGTCTCTCGGCCTCGCCCCGGCCCCGATCCATGCCGCCTCCCAGTGCTCCCTCCCCTTCCTGCGCGGCGGCCCTTGCCCTCCTCTCTCTTCGGTCCCCTTCGCGCCTCCTCGCGGCAGTCGCAGCCAAGGAGCTCGAGCTCGGCAGCGACGAATTGGAAGGCAGCGTCGGCACTGGATCTGGGAGTGGTGGAGCCGCCGCCGTCTCCACTCGTCGGGAACTGGCCAGATCCGCCCCACGAGCTTCACAGGTGCCACCCCCTCCGCCACCAGCCACGGTGGCCTCCCCCGCCCCGTATCGGCGCGGATCCAGCCGCCATCTCCCGTAGCAACGGCGGCCTCGCCCTGCTCCGGCCCCGCTCCTCCTCCTCCTCCTTGCCTTCGCCTCGCTCCCCATCCCGGCCGCCACGAGAGGCGGCCTCGACCCATCTCCCTCAGGTTCTCTCCGCTCTCACACCCTCCATGCCCGTCCTCTGGATTCCGTTTCCCGGGGCCTTGCACGCAGCGACGCACGCCGCGCGTGCTGGACCGGCGACCGATATCGTACATGTGGCTAGCTCGATAGGACACGGATCCGTTAGTTGGCTTGAATTCGTGGATTATGCCCCTGTTATTCACGGACTGGGACTGGTGTTAAGACAGACTGGCAGTGGCAGTGATGAAGCGCAAGAGCTCTCCGGATGCATGATTTGGAGTGACTCCTACACTAATTCGTAAACCTAGATTCCTGAAATGGCACATATCTTCTCCCTGTCTGTCACCAAACTTGCTCTATCAATCAAGACTATGCATCCATTCGCCACTTGCTGGCCACATGTTAATTCAGCTCCTGCAATTAATGTTACCAAATGAATATCTTCTTTGTTTCCCCAAACTCGCTTTATCAGTCACGACCGCATATCGATCTGCCACTTTCCTGCCATAGATTAATTCTTCTCCCTGAAAAAATAAGAATAGAAAAAAATCAGCATCGATTTGGTCGTCTATTCATTCTTCATAAACTTCACATGCAATTTCTAGCATATGGTGTTCACCCAAGTAATAATCTGCTATTGTTAACCAGGTATCATGGATGAAAAACATGGGTCATTTTCGCGTACTCTTCTTCAGGATAAGCCTGAGATCACGTATGCTTCGTAATCAGAGCTTTCACTTTCTATTCATGTTCTTCTTGCATGGGAATATTTGTTGAAACATGCCCCGCAATGGTTTTTCCAACAAATTTAGGGAAGAAATGATTCGTGGGTATATGAGCAATTCTGAACTTGAGACTGCGATACAAGACTTTGGGTGGCGCTGTGCTAATGTCTCCAGGATATACTAGTATATGATGTAATACTTTGCTCCCTGTCAATGAGTACGCTCAGAGTTTCTCGAGCATTTTTTGGGATCGTCAATTTGTTTAGCCATGTCATATAGATATTGTTATGATTGGTTAGTATCCAACTGTGGTAGGTAGATGATAGAAATAAAATGTGTTACTGATCTAAATGGGGTTTAGTAGTTCATAGTTACACTCATTGAGAGGTTTATCCCTGTGAAATAATCACCGCAAGGTGAGTACTTTCTGCAGCTAATGTGTTATGCATAAGCTCAGTGTGTTTGCTCAATTAGCTACTGATCAATTAAAATTGGTGACCTTCAATTGATGATAGGTTTAGAAATTATGCATTGAGTAACTAGACCTGACCTGGAGTACTTGGTTAATTTAGTGATCTTTTAACAAAATTTTAACTGAATTATTTTGGGCAATGGAGTACTGAATTTTAACTGAGTAACTTGCACTTGCATATGCACTAGACCACTTGTAAAATCTTTGACTCCTCTTTAATCTGGTGCAATTACTTAACTGACCGTAATAGCCCTGACACTTGTAAGTAACCATATCATTCAAACATCCAATTAAATCTATTCTACTCCATTTCCTAAGATGAAATTGTGATGATTGGAGTGATATTAAACAGCTTGAACATCTAATTGTGCACGTACTCCATTGTTATATATGGATCCATCTTGTCTTTGCCCCATGTTAACATTCACATTGTTAATTGCATTCAAAGTGTTAATTGCAGGAGCAGACACAGAGGAGGAATATTCTACCTCAAAGCAGTTGATCGACGCCGGGAGGGTGGGTACGTGATGTCGGAGGCTGCCGGGAGGGTGGTGACGAGCTACCGAAGAGATGAGTTCTGGCTCTCCTCGATGCCAGGACGAGGCGCTGCTGCCGATCGGACGTGGACTTGATTGATTTTGATTTGAAATATGACGGGTTGTAATGTAAAATGCACTTCAGTTCAAAATTTCCTCCCCTTGCGAGAGGTATTCTTGGACGGAGGGAGTAGAAGATTAGTTATAGGATTTTGTTTTATTTTTGTGCAATTTTCTTTTTATTGGATACTTGTAAAGACATGGTAATATTCTTGCTATAATAAAAATTATGGTTCTATTTTATTTTTTGTTTTTAAATTATTTTTCCTTATAGGTTGTTTTTTGTAAATTTGTATTTTTTTGTTTTCCAAATATACTATTAGTGGCGCATTTCAGCCTTTATTGGTGGCACACCTAGTTTTTTAGCTAGTGGCGCACCTCTAAGGTTACTAGTGGCGCACATGGCTTTATTACTAGTGGGCACCTAAGGGTTAGTAATGGCGCACTATTAGGTGCGCCATTACTGTCTGGGATAGTAATGGCGCACCAAATGTGCGCCACTACTAAAACTTACTAATGGCGTGCTAGTAATGGCGCAGCTAATGTGCGCCATTAGTAGCCAAAATAGGTGCGCCATTAATAACCTATTTTCCAGTAGTGCCACGCAAAATATTCAAATCATGCACAACCCTGATGACAAGCCAAGCAATTGTTTCATACTTTTGACGTTCTCAAACCTTTTCAACTTTCACGCAATACATGAGCGTGAGCCATGGACATAGCACTATGGGTGTAATAGAATGGTGGTTGTGGAGAAGACAAAAAGGAGAAGATAGTCTCACATCAACTAGGCGTATCAACAGGCTATGGAGATGCCCATCAATAGATATCAATGTGAGTGAGTAGGGATTGCCATGCAAGGGATGCACTAAGAGCTATAAGTGTATGAAAGCTCAGACTGAAAACTAAGTGGGTATGCATCCAACTTGCTTGCTCATGAAGACCCCGGGCGTTTGAGGAAGCCCATCATCAGAATATACAAGCCAAGTTCTATAATGAAAATTCCCACTAGTATATGAAAGTGATAACTCAAGAGACTCTCTATATGAAAAACATGGTGCTACTCTGAAGCACAAGTGTGGTAAAAGGATAGTAACATTCCCCCTTCTCTCTTTTTCTCTCATTTTTTGTTGTTGTTGTTTTTTGGTGGGATTCTTTGGCCTCTTTTTTTATTTGGGCTTCTTTGGCCTCTTTTATTTTTTTGTAAAGTCCGGAGTCTCATCCCGAGTTGTGGGGGAATCATAGTCTCCATCATCCTTTCGTCACTGGGACAATGCTCTAATAATGATGATCATCACACTTTTATTTACTTACAACTGGATATTACAACTTGATACTAGAACAAAGATATGACTCTATATGAATGCCTCTGGCGGTGTACCGGGATGTGCAATGATCTAGCATAGCAATGACATCAAAAAACGGAGAAGCCATGAAAACATCATGCTAGCTATCTTACGATCATGCAAAGCAATATGATAATAAATGCTCAAGTCATGTATATGATGATGATGGATGTTGCATGGCAATATATCTCGGAATGGCTGTGGAAATGCCATGATAGGTAGGTATGGTGGCTGTTTTGAGGAAGGTATATGGTGGGTTTATGGTACCGGCGAAAGTTGCGCGGTACTAGAGAGGCTAGCAATGGTGGAAGGGTGAGAGTGCGTATAATCCATAGACTCAACATTAGTCATAAAGAACTCACATACTTACTGCAAAAGTCTATTAGTTATCGAAACAAAATACTATGCGCATGCTCCTAGGGGGATAGATTGGTAGGAAAAGACCATCACTTGTCCCCGACCGCCACTCATAAGGAAGGCAATCAATAAATAAATCATGCTCCAACTTCATCACATAACGGTTCACCATACGTGCATGCTACGGGAATCACAAACTTCAACACGAGTATTTCTACAATCCACAACTACCCACTAGCATGGCTCTAATATCACCATCTTTATATGGCAAAACTATTGCAAGGAATCAAACATGTCATATTCAGTGATCTACAAGTTTATGTAGGATTTTATGACTAACCATGTGAATGACCAATTCCTGTCATCTCTCTAAATAGATATAAGTGAAGCAAGAGAGTTCAATTCTTTCTACAAAATATATGCCCGTGCTCTAACAAATATAAGTGAAGCAAAAGAGCATTCTACAAATGGCGGTTTTCATTGTAAAGAGAAACAGGCAATCCAAACTTCAAATGATATAAGTGAAGCACATGAAGCATTCTATAAAGCCATACTCAAAAGATATAAGTGAAGTGCATAGAGCATTCTATAAATCAACCAAGGACTATTTCATACCAGCATGGTGCATAGAAGAAAAATGAAAACTAAATGCAAAATACGCTCCAAGATTGCACATATCACATGAACGAAACGAATCCAAAAACATACCGGTACTTGTTGAAGAAAGAGGGGATGCCTTCTGGGGCATCCCCAAGCTTAGACGCTTGAGTCTCCTTGAATATTTACTTGGGGTGCCTTGGGCATCCCCAAGCTTGAGCTCTTTCCTCTCTTCCTTCTTCTCACATCGAGACCTTCTCGATCATCGAACACTTCATCCACACAAAACTTCAACAGAAAACTCGGTAAGATCCGTTAGTATAATAAAGCAAATCACTACTCTAAGTACTGTTTCAAACCAATTTATATTTTGTTTTGGCATTGTGTCTACTGTAATATAACTTTTTCATGGCTTAATCCACTGATATGAATTGATAGTTTCATCAGAACAAGCAAACTATGCATCAAAAACAGAATCTGTCTAAAACAGAACAGTCTGTAATAATCTGAACATTCACCATACTTCTGATACTTGAAAAATTCGGCAAAAATTAGAAAAAATAAAAAATTTGTATAGAAAAACAGTGCAAAAAGAATCAGAACCATTTGACGTTCCAGCTAAAAATGTAAAATCACGCACTACAGCCAAAGTTTCTGTCCTGCATCGTACAAACCATCAAGCAAATGTAAACATCCTAAAGGCAAACCTTGGCACATTATTTTTATAATACAATTGTTGGGGATATTACTACTGGACGTAAACCGGCCAGGAGTAGCCGGATTAACTTTATGAAAATTAGAAGCCCATGAAGATGTGAAGATGATGGTGCTTTACGAAGGCCCAAAGCCCAGAAGTGAGTTAAAGCCTGTAGATGTAAACCGACTTAATCATGTAACTTGATTTGTAAGATAGGAAGTGTAGAGACCGAACCGTAAATGTTTATGATCCGGCTTCGGGACTCTGTAAACCGACGGGCGCCACCCATGTATATAAGGGGATGACCCGGCAGCGGTTCAGGGGACAGATAACAACTCGAGAGCCAGACAAAGCGGATTCGCTCCCTGGCCTTCGAAACCTAAGCAATACTAATCACAACTAGACGTAGGCTTTTACCTTCATTGAAGGGGCCGAACTAGTATAAATTCTCCGTGTCCCCTTGTCCGGTTTAACCCCTTTAAGTTAACCCGTTGCGATGGCTCCACGACTAAGTCCTTTCACAAGGACATCTGCCGTGACAAACCCACGACAGTTGGCACCCACCGTGGGGCTATCGCATGATGGTTTCGAGTTCTTGAAGGGCAGCTTTGATGGACTCAAAGGATACGCTGTGGGCCGAATGACGAAGAGTCGTCGCGGCAAGCTCTACATCGACAACGCAGGATGGGGTCCCGAGGCCGATTCAATCGAATATGGTTACCGGGTCCCCTTTGGTGGGATTCACGTCTTCATCGGCAAGATCGGCGAACCGGCCCCTGAGCCGGACATCTGCACCGACATCGTCGAAACGGCTCGGTGCGCAAGTTCTTCGCCGGTTCAGCCCGTGGCGAAGCATGTTTTCATAGGTGTCATCCATGGAGCAGGATACGAGGACGGACCGGCGTCCGATGGAGAAACCGTTGTCTGTTCCGACGATGAGTCTTCTGGAGAGACCGAATCACTCTATCAGTTACAAGATGGCCGGATTGGTGGGGGATCCGAGGGCAACAGCATTCTGGGCCCCCCTGATCTGCCAAACCGGGCTGCTATCTTCATGGCCAGCACACAGTCAGCGCCTCACTCATCAACTGCTGCAGCAATGCTCTCCAGTTCAACAACAGCCACGCCGGCGGGGGCAGGAGGCTCTGCGCCGCCTCCGGCTCAGGTCCTGTCTGACCTGTTCGACGCTTTGGCAACGTTAATGGCTGCATAGGTGGATGCAGCAGCCCGAGATCAGCACAATGCGGAGATTGCGAAGGTGAAGGATCAAATAGCTCAAGCTAAAGCGGACCTAGTGGTAGAGAACGCTAGGATGGCTACAAAACGGGCCAAGCTGGAAGCTCAGGCCTACCGGATTAGACTGGAACAGAACGCTTCCGAAAAAGTCATGAGAAGAAGGTACCGATCGCATCTCCTGTCAGGTTATGAGCCACGAAATCTCTTCAACACACCAGGGGCAGGAGCAGGAGCTAGTCACCAGCCAATACTGAACTGGGCGGAGGCGCCAGGAACGGGAGCGCCGGTTCAGCCACACACGATGGACCCGCCTCGTCAGAACAACGTTGTGCCACGTATGTACCAATACCTCCTGGGAATTATTCCAACCCGTTGGACAATATCGTGGCCGCCGCTTCACGCCTGGCAGCCCTCCCAACCAACGGCGAATCACCTATTGCGATTGAGGCATGTCGGGCCAGAGATCTCCTTCAGACGACACTAAATCAGCAGCAGGCATACTCACACAGTCGTGAGAGGATTCATTCCACTCCTCGTCCGAGCAGGACCTATAGCAGACACGTGGAGGATGAACCGGCTGTGTCAAGCAGCGCACGTCGCCGTAATTTGCCGCGAGGACACAACCCGGCAGGGGGAGGTGCTAATGCACAAGATGTTGTAGATCACGGCCGCGCGCGTCGGGAGGCCGAATTAGCGGCTCGACACGGGGCGCGTCAACATACTCCGGTTCACCCTACTGCATCAGTAGAACCAGGGGTGGTGTTCAGTTCCTTAGGGGTGCCATGTCTCACCCCCGCTTTGCGTAATGTGAGACTGCCTAAAGATTTCAAAGGGCCTCGTAAGGTTCCCAATTACACTGCCGATTTGCAACCAGAGGCGTGGGTTGAAAGTTACGAGATGGCAATGGAGATGCTGGATGTGGATGAAGCGGTATGTGCTAAATACTTCACCATGATGTTGGAGGGAACAACTCGTACTTGGTTAAAGAGCTTACCAGTTAATTCTGTCGGATCATGGGCCGAATTGAAGCACATGTTTATCCAGAACTTCAAAGATACTTGCAAGCAGCCCATGTCAATTGTCGATCTGGCCGCTTGTGTCCAGGAGGAGGGGGAGTCCACGACCCGTTGGGTCAAGTGGGTCTCAGCGATTTTGCATTCATCGGATCGTATCAATGTAGATACCGCAATACTAACGTTGGAGGGCAATTGTCGTTTTCTGCCGCTTAAACAGAAGTTAGGAAGGCTCAAACGTCACTGCAATGATATGTCAACGCTCATGGCTGCTTTCGTTAAGTACGCCAATTCAGATAATACCAAGGACCTGGACTCAGAGGAGGACAAACCGGGGAAAGGGAAGAAGAACGACAACGCCAAGGGTCAGCAGCCTAATCCGGTAGGCCACGGGAACAGTGGTAAGCGCAAGGCCGACAACAGCTTGGAGTTTGTCACTAACACCAATGCTCAGGAGAACGGCCAGCGCCGCAAGGGCAAGCAGCCCCAGAGGGGCGGAGGTTCAGGCCCCAATTTGGAGCGCCTGTTAAATCTGCCCTGTCCAAAGCATGGATCAAAGGAGAAGCCAGCATCGCATCTTTGGAAGGACTGTTACATCATGCGGGATTTTAAGAATTCCAATATGTTCCAGTATGATAATGGCCCGCCCAGCGGTTCAGGAGGTGGTTTCCACGGGCCGGGTTACGGAGGTGGCAATTCCGATTCAGGATTTCAAGGCAATCAAACCGGGCACATCAATCAAGGGCACCAAGGCAACCAGGGAGGCTACAACCACCAGGGGAACCAGCAACAGCAGCAGTAGTCAGGTTATCAGAGCCATCCTATGCAGTTAAACAGTGGGCAATACCATGTCTTCACTACTAGCTTGTGTAAACATGATCAGAAGCTTCACAAGAGGGCAGTAAACTCTGTTGAACCGGCAGTTCCTCAGTATCTACGCTGGTCTGAGCAACCCATTTTATGGAGCAGATAGGATCACCCACCCTGGGTTGACAATCTGGGTCACTTGGCCCTAGTGGTGGCCCCTCAAGTGGGGGGATATAAGTTCACTAAAGTGCTCATGGATGGAGGAAGTAGTATCAACATTCTATATTATGATACGTTCCACCGAATGGGGTTGACAGATAAGAATCTTAAACCGTCAAATATAGTCTTTCATGGTGTGGTGCCTGGTAAGTCCACATACCCAGTGGGCAAGATAGCCTTAGAGGTGGCCTTTGGGGATGATTATGATTCAAGGTCAGAAACATTGACTTTTGAGGTGGTGAAAATCAAAAGTCCGTATCACGCCCTGTTTGGGCGGCCGGCTTATGCTAAGTTCATGGCAAGGCCGTGTTATGTTTATCTATAGCTTAAAATGCCAGGTCATAAGGGGACTATCACAGTACATGAAAGCATAAAGATCGCTTTGGAGTGTGAGGAAGGTGATGCGGCTTATGCTGAGTCGGTTTGTGCCACGGAGGAGTTGAAATTCTATAAGGAGAAAGTTGATCCGGCAGATATGACCTCTTTGAAAAAGTCGACTACAGAACATGATCCGGCGTTGAAGTTCAAATCGGCTATAGACACTAAGATGATTGATTTTGTTCCTGGTGACTCATCCAAACAATTCAGCATCAGCGCTAACCTGGATCCCAAATAGGAAAGCGCGCTCATCGAGTTCATCCGTGAGAACCGGGACATCTTTGCATGGAAACCTTCTGACATGCCAGGTGTATCGAGGGAACTCACTGAGCACACACTTAACATTGATCCTAAGTTTAAACCGGTCCGGCAGTTTCTCTGCCGCTTCAATGAAGAAAGGCATAAGGCTATCGGTGAAGAGGTAGCCCGTTTGTTGGCCGCAGGGTTTATCGTGGAGGTCTTTCATCTAGAGTGGTTGGCTAATCCGGTGCTGGTTCTTAAGAAAAATGGCACTTGGCGTATGTGTGTGGATTACACAGATTTAAATAAGGCTTGCCCTGCAGACCCCTTTGCCCTCCCTCGTATTGATCAGATAATTGATGCTACGGCAGGTTGTGACCGTTTGTGTTTCCTGGATGCATATTCTGGTTATCATCAGATCAAGATGGCGGTTAAGGACCAGGAGAAGACAGCTTTCATAACTCCCTTTGGAGCCTTCTGCTATGTCTCCATGCCCTTTGGACTCAAGAGTGCCCAGGCAACTTATCAGCACTGTGTTCAGAATTGTCTTCATACGCAGATTGGGCGCAATGTTCATGCATATGTGGATGATATTGTGATAAAGTCCAGAAAGGAGGAAACATTGATAGATGATTTGCGAGAAACCTTTGACAATCTCCGGGTTTACAAGATGATGCTCAATCCGGGGAAGTGTGTCTTTGGTGTCCCGGCAGGCAAGCTCTTGGGTTTTCTAGTGTCAAACAGAGGCATTGAGGCTAATCCGGAAAAGATTTCAGATATTACATCTTTGGCTAAACCGGCGTGTATCAATGACGTTCAACGTCTGGCCAGCCGGATTACAGCTTTGAGCCGGTTTATCAGTCGCCTTGGAGAGAAGGCCATCCCTTTATATCATATGCTCAAGAGAACAGATAACTTTGTCTGGAGCGAGGCAACTGAGAAAGCGTTCGAGGATTTGAAGAGGCAGTTAGCTGAACCGCCCGTACTTGCAGCACCGATCGATAAAGAGCCGTTATTGCTATATGTGGCTGCTAATGCCCGAGCTGTTAGCGTGGCTATCGTGGTGGAGCGCAAGGAAGTTGGCAAGGAATATCCGGTTCAACGGCCGGTTTACTATATCAGTGAGGTGCTCATTGAGTGAAAGCAGAGGTATCCACATTGGCAGAAGCTGGTGTATGGAGTGTTTATGGCAAGCCGGAAGCTTAAACACTATTGTCAGGGCCATCCCATCACAGTGGTCAGTTCAGCCCCTCTGGGAGATATCATTCAAAACAGAGAAGCAACTGGCCGGATTGCCAAGTGGGCTATCGAGCTTGGACCTCATGGGCTCAAATATATACCCCGCACAGCGATCAAGTCCCAGGCACTCGTGGATTTCATCAATGATTGGATGGAGTTACAGGCACTAGAAGAGAAACCAGATAATACGTATTGGGCTATTCATTTTGATGGATCTAGGCAGTTGGAGGGCTTGGGAGCTGGAGTCATACTAACTTCCCCACGAGGTGACAAGTTTTGTTATGTCCTCCGATTAATGTTCCCTTGTACTAACAACGCAGCTGAATATGAGGCGTTGCTCCACGGTCTTCGGATGGCTAAGGAGATGAATTTAAGCCGGGTTAAGTGCTTCGGCGATTCAGATCTGGTGGCTCAACAGGTGTCTGGCACTTGGGACTCTAAAGACCCACTCATGGCTGCATATCGGCGAGAGGTGGATACAGTGGCTGGTCACTTCAAAGGTTATCAGGTGGACCATATAGACCGGCGAAAGAATGAAGCGGCAGCCGCTTTAAGTCGTCTTGGTTCTCAGCGTAAACTAGTTCCACCAAATCTCTTTCTTGATGTATTGCATAATCCGTCAGTCAAGGTACCAACAGAAGAGGAGTTGGCTATTCTTGATCCGGAGGGTCAATTAGTGGCAGCTTTGCACGCCATAACGGATTGGACAATCCCGTATCTGGCTTACATGAACTGGGGCAAGTTACCAGACGATGAAACATTGGCTCGACAGATAATCCAGTGTTCCAAGTCCATGACCATACTCAACGGGGAGTTGCATCGTTACAGCGTTTCAGGAGCAATTCAGCGTTGTGTTTCTCCTCAAGAGGGTTGTGAGATTTTGCGAGAAATCCATGAAGGGGATTGCGGTCATCACGCCAGTTCAAAGTCTTTGGTTGCTAAAGCTTTTCGCCATAATTTTTATTGGTAAACAGCACATGCTGACGCAGAGGATTTATTCAAGAGATGCGATGGTTATCAAAAATTCGCACGCCGTGCTCACATTCCGGCTCAGGAGTTGAGGATGATTCCAATAACTTGGCCGTTTGCGACTTGGGGGCTTGATATGGTTGGACCCTTCAAGCAGTCCAAGGATAAAAAGACCCATTTATTAGTGGCGGTTGATAAATTCACCAAATGGGTGGAGGCAGAGCCAGTCAGCAAGTGTGATGCGGCCACGACGGTTCAATTCATCAAAAAGGTGATATTCCGGTTTGGTTTTCCACACAACATTATAACTGATAATGGTACTAATCTGTCAAAGGGAGAGATGGAGGAATTTTGCCAACGTGAGCACATCCGGCTTGATATAGCATCCGTGGCTCACCCCCAGTCTAATGGTCAAGAAGAAAGGGCAAATCAAGAAATTTTGAGATGTATTAAACCCCGGCTTATGGTTCCTTTGAAGCGGACACCGGGTTGTTGGGTGGAGGAATTACCTTATGTGTTATGGAGCATCAACACCACACCTAACAGATCGACAGGTTACACACCTTTCTTCATGGTTTATGGAGCGGAGGCGGTTCTCCCTAGTGACATCCGTCACGATTCGCCCCGGTGGCAGCTTATGTTGAAGCGGATAATGAGACAGCACGTCAAGATTCTTTGGACATGTTAGATGAAGAATGTGACCTCACAGCAGCACGTTCGGCGATTTATCAACAGGATCTCCGACGATATCATAGCCGCCGGGTTAAGACTAGAACCTTTCAAGAGGGCGATTTGGTGCTCCGGCTCATTCAGGATCAAGCTGATATGCACAAGTTATCCCCACCTTGGGAAGGACCTTTTGTGGTCAGCAAGAATCTGCACAACGGGTGATACTACCTCATTGATGTTCGAGAGCACCAAGACTCACGTAAATCGGAGGAGGAGACCAAGCGGCCGTGGAACATAGCTCTTCTTCGGCCTTACTATACTTGAGCCATAAGCTCTTCATATGTACATATTTATGACAATGTATATATTATATAATAAACCGAAGCCTCCATTCAAGTGGGGTATCTGTTCTTTTTACATCATGTGTGTGCTCACAAGAGTTTATTGACCAAGCGGAGTGTTTTATTAATCCAGTCTCTGCAGCCACACGGATATAAAGAAAATCACTAGGGGGCTTGGTTATATCTGAACCAAAGCTACACCTTTTGATCGGTTTGAAACCACGAAGGGATATCACTAGGGGGCTTGGTTGTTATCACACCATAGCTACACCTATTGATAGGTGTTTAAGCCACAAAGGAAAATATGTGGGGCCAAAGAGAGTGTTGCACAAAGCACAAACTCAAACATGGGCACCCACTGAGCACAGCTCACAAAGTTACTTGGGGGCTCTTTTTTGCAAAGCAACAAAGAGTTTGAAAGGACCCTTGTAATTGGCTATCAAGCCACGGCTTGGAAGCCTGGTGTATTCACCTAAAAACCTGGGTTAACCTGCCTTCATCAAGTAAGCCACTCCTGTCCAGGTAATCCTAGTATGACCCGCCGAACGTTTGACAAGTCAATCTTTTACAGACCCTGGACTTGTCAAAGTTAAAACGACGATTGGTTAATTGGAGGCCCATCTTAAAAGGCTTTGTTAAATGGTTTAACTCAGAGGCCTGTCAGCCCATGAAAAGCCTCGATTTGGAGCCTGGCAGCTCGTAAAAAGCCTTACATATTTCCTTTTTTGAGTTTTATTTGTTGAAATTCATAAGTGTCTTCTGATAACCCGGCGTCCTTGACCCGGTTTGCCTTTCAACTACAAGTTGTCGGCACATGATCAGTTATAAACCGGTGTTCGTTGACCCGGTCTGGTTTGACTAAATCGGCAGTGCTATAAAGAAAACCCGGTAATTATCCCGGCCCGGTTTACTATCATAATTTGGCATTATAAGGATGGGGTTATCAACGTTCCGGATTGGTATTAACACCTTTACCGTATACACCGTTGGTCAACCAATGAGGTATGTTGCACATATTGCTTTTTATACAAACACTTCGATTTTTCATCTACGTATTGTATACTTGTTGGGCATCATGTCTCGTCTAGCGGTAAACCGCTGGATACTTTTAAGTTGTTGTACCCAGGAACACAATTCATCATGGGCTATGCATAAATATATCCCAAAAGGTGGCAAAAGTTGTCACGAGGTATTACAAAACATGCTCGATGGCATGGCAGATAACGGAGTTTTAGCTATCCTATTACAAGAAGCTTTCAAACCGTCTCCAATGGCATAATTATTTTTCAAAAGTATCGGCACACAATAACCAGTAAACCTGAGACCGGTTTAAGACGCTTCTTTTGGACGGTTTGAGGGTTGAGGGTCAGTTGGTGTGGGCACTTCTTCATCCCTCCCCAGACACTGGAAATCAACCGTCGACCAATCGATTCCAGTTAAAGCTTGAAATACTGCCTCTTCATGGATAAGATTGGATGGGTTAATATCAGGGGCGTAAGTGTGCTTACGAATCGGAGGCACAAGTTCTTCAACTTCATGGATTTCGGCAGGCTGTCTTTTCCCTTCAGCATCATAAGCCGGTTGAAAATGGGACAAGTCTGTGTCTTCGGCCAGCTTGCTAGCTATTGGCCGCATCTCTTTGGTCAGCCACCGGAGGTCATCATTGTTGAACTTTGAACCGTCCTCCTTCACGCCTGGGTATCCTTTAATGATATCCTCCGCTTCAAGGTCTGGAATCCAGGCTTTGGCTCGAATAAGTGCGGTCAAAGCTCCTGCTCTGGCAGTTGCCTTCTTCAATTCGACAATCCGGGCTGGTAACATGGCCAGCTTCTCAAGTGTTTATTTTATTAGGGTTGGGGCCGGTTTGTTGTAAGCCGTCGTGCAAATAGCCCGCTGAGACCCAGAGTACAACTGTTCAATCAAAGTATACGCTGCTTTGAGCTTCATCCGCGTGTCTGTACCAAGATGAGCAATCCGAGTGCCTGCCAAGGGTTTATATCAACATTCTGGTCAGTGATAAGGTTCATTGAATGGCGCAAAACACATAAGCAGATACTTACCAAAGATAGCAGAAGTCATAGCGTTGATTTGCCGTTTCAAGCCAGATAGTTCATCTACAATTGGTTTCAGGGCTGCCTCGGCGTCTTCAGCTCTTTTGATTAAACCGTATTTTTTGGTTTCCCAGTTAGCACGATCTTTGTTGAAAGATTCCTTCAGCTTTTCCATTGCGGCCAGGGCTTGGGTCAGCTCCTCTTTGGCTTTTGCAGCTTCTGCTTGTTGTGACTTCACATTCTCTTGCAATTCAGAATTTCGGGCATCTCTGTTTCTCAGTTCAGCCTGCGACATTGAAGGTATATTAAACAACAGGATATATATGTTCTAAGTACAAAGTGTATAACAAGTTATGCACTTCATACTTGGGGGCTAATGCTAATTTGCTCTAAAGTACTACATTTTATACAAGTATCCGGAACAATGCAAGCATTATCCTGGACACTTGGGGGCTAATGTACGTCTGTTCTAAAACGGATGCATGGATAAAACCCGGATTAACTTGCCAAGTTAAACCGGCCTTTTGGGGCTATGCTGCGGAAAGATATCTAATTGTTAAAAGATGAGTCTTGGTTCTTATTAGAGACCTGGCATTTTGAGGATCAATGATGAGAAACTTAAAGTGCTACAAAGACCCGGTTTATGATTAACATCATAAAACGGCCCTTGGGGGCTACTTGGGCTAGTATTTCAACTTTGAATCAACGAACAAAAGGGAGATGAGAATACCTCATATCGCTCCTTCATCAAATTCACCAAACCGGCTTCATAGTCCCGGTTTCAGTGAAGACGGTTCAAGAAGCCAGAGTGAAGTTCTTCAGCGTTGAGATGAGCATAATTTGATAAATCACTACTCCATTTGCCTTTTTCCCTAGCAGCCTACTCTTCTTTGGCACTATGTTGAGCCAAGATTACGGGATGGCCAGGAGAGCTGTGGCCCATTCTAGTAATGGTAACGTCGTCTCCTTGGCCTTCAGTGTTTTTGGCTGGTGATAATGGAGTCTCAGCATCTCTCGCCAGACTAGCCCGGTTTGGCTTTGCCGGTTCAGTGTCAGGCGCGGCAGGCTCAGCGTCTGTTGGTTCATCAATGTTTTGGCCTTGAAGGGGTGGGTCGTCAGAGGCGGCTTCAGGATGAGGGCCCTCCGGTTCACAATTCTGGTCCGGGTCACCTCTTGGTTCTTCTTCAAAAGTGGCTGGGTCTTTGGGCGGATTGTTAACCCAAGCTTTATTGTTGGGTATGGCTTTGGCTCTGCAGACCAAATTAAAAAAGAGGGTTAACATTTTATTCCAGATTTACAACGCATTGATATGAAAGGTTACAAAGCTTACCCAGCCACAGTTTTCAGAGGGGGGAGTTGAGTTGTTGTCGATTCACCAGAAGATGAAGGAGGTGTCACCTGATAATTTGAATCAGACGGATTAAGAGGTTGTCTGAAATAACCTGCCTTGGGGTAAGAATTGTCAGGAGTAGGAGAGACCTCAGACCGGCGCTTCCGAACCGGGGTGTCAGGTAAACCGGTTGAAGTAACCTGTTGGCCACTGTGCTGGGTTGTCCGGCGAGCTTCATGCTGCTGAGTCTTCAAAATAAATGTTGGATCCAAATGAGCAAGAGGATGAGAAAATCTTACTTTCCAGACTGCTTGACGGGTTTTTTTGTGTTGGCTTAGAGTCTGAACCGGAGGAAAGGGTAATTACCTCTATATCATCAGCTTGACTGCCTTCTGCGTCCTCCTGAGGAAGATCATTGTTAATGAGATGCATGAAAAGGGAGCCAAGTGAGTCAAGTTCTACCTCAACTTCCGGATCATCAGTATCATCATCAAGTTCCATGTTGATCCGGTCAACCGTTTTCCGTTTTGACGTCCGTTTGACGGCTTTAGTTTTGGGGCGAGATGGTTTGACCGCTTTATCCCCGGTTGGCTTTACTGATTTTTCTACGGTTTTCTGTTTCCAGAAGGGATCATCACCCTATACAAACATACACAGAAGAAGGATTACAAGTTGCACAAATTAAAGATATCAAAAATGAAAAGGAAGTATAGTGCTTACAGTAGGCGGTTTGTTCTTGGTACAGAAGGGATTCAAGCCGGTTTGACTACAGACTAGTTCCGATTCATTCAAAATTTTCTTTACACTTTCAGTGACTTCTTCATCAGTCACTTGAATGTTGCAATGGCGTTGAGGGTTTTCAACCTCACCGGTGTACTCACAAATTAAACCGGGACACCGGCTTAGCAGCAAGATGCTCCAAGATATCCAACAGCGCACGAAATCAACACCTGTTAAACCGTTGGCCATAAAATCCCGGAGTTTGGCGAGTTGAGGGGCATATTTCGCCCTTTCTGCGGAACTTAAGCATTGCGGCATCGGATGGGTGTTGGAAAGCCAGTGATCACGAAAGCCTGGAAGGGGATTCTCATCTTCAGGAGAAGTGTCTCTGCAGTAAAACCAAGTCTGGTTCCATTCTTTTGGGTGGCTGTGCAGTTTGGCATGAGGGAATTCAACTTATTTCCGCTTCTGAATTGAGACACCACCAAGTTCAGTGTTGGGGCCATTTACAAATTCTGTGCGCCGATTTAAGTGAAAAAAAATCCTGGAACAGCTCTGCAGTTGGTTCTTCCTGTAAGTACACTTCACAGAAGACCTGGAAGTTGCATAGATTGGATACTGAGTTGGGCCCGATGTCTTGAGGATGGAGTTGGAAGTTGGCAAGCACATCTCGGTAAAACTTTGACCCTGGCGGTTTGAAGCCACGGCCTATGTGGTCAACAAAGACCACCACCTCACCCTGCCTCCAGGTCGGAGGGTTTTCTGTTCCTGGAACTCGCCATTTAATCTCAGTCTTCTTAGACAAAGTACCAATGCTAACCATATCGTTCAATTGTTCCTCGGTGACCCGGGAACGAGCCCAGTTGCAAGCGGTAAATTGCTTGGCCATTATAGAGCAAAAAAGCTGTGGAAGAAATGCCGGTTTACAAATCACTCAGGATAACACACAAGATGTAATGATATCAACATATACTGGTGCATAAGATTGTGTAAACCGGAGGCTGATATAATAATGAAGGGCAAGGTTATATCAAGGATATAAACATATCGTTAAACCGGAGTTGGAAATTCCATACAAGAATTTATTTAATACAGGTTATAAGGGGAAGTACATTGGCGGTTCAACAAGGGGACTAATGGTGTATACCGGATTGTCATTCTTGCAAAGTTAGACCGCTTATATTGGTGTGAGGAGAAACAGATTTCACAGAGGTATATGAAAATTTCGGATCTAAGGTATGACAAAAACTGGAATATATTCAGGTTCAAGCTTCAGGTATTTAAACATTTCAGCAGATTCAAATAAGTTGTTCTTGATATAAAGAGAGAGTCTAATACGGAGAATATGATTACGGCTATGGTCGCGCAGGATAAATAGATCCAACCTAGCCTGGGATGCTACAGAGAAGAAAAGAGAAGAAAAGAGAAGAACAGCACTGAGTTTTTCGATGAACTCCGACGAGCAGTGAAACCCTAAAAACAAGATCTAGGGTGGAAGGAAAAAGAGTTACCAGTATCACGGGAACGGCCAAGAGATGTCGCGGTATTCTGGTGCGTTCAGGGTGATGCAGCGGCCGGAGTCGGAGCAGAGGCAACGGTCGACGGTGGCGGCGGAGCTCTGGAGCTTGAGCAGCGCAAGGAAGACGACGCAAAGAGGCACGAGGGGGGAAAAGTGAAAATGACTCCCCGGTCTTATTTATAAAGGCAAGGGATATGTGTCAAGCGCGAAAATCGAGGAGCCAAAACTTGGAAGTGAGGCGGAGCTGTCACCTCGATTGTCGGAGGACCATTAATAAAGATGACGTCATGACGGTTTACCACGATCCGAGAAGATGACGTCACGGCGGTTTACCAAAGTATGAAAAGATGTGGAAGACGAAGTTTTTACTAAGGATTGACATGAAACCTGTTCAAATCAATCTGGGGCCTAATGTTGGGGATATTACCACTGGACGTAAACCGGCCAGGAGTAGCCGGATTAACTTTATGAAGATTAGAAGCCCATGAAGATGTGAAGATGATGGCGCTTTATGAAGGCCCAAAGCCCAGAAGTGAGTTAAAGCCTATAGATGTAAACCAACTTAATCATGTAACTTGCTTTGTAAGATAGGAAGTGTAGAGACCGAACCGGAAACGTTTATGATCCGGCTTCGGGACTCTGTAAACCGACGGGCGCCACCCATGTATATAAGGGTACGACCCGACAGCGGTTCAGGGGACAGACAACAACTCGAGAGCCAGACAAAGCGGATTCGCTCCCTGGCCTTCGAAACCTAAGCAATACCAATCACAACTAGATGTAGGCTTTTACCTTCATCGAAGGGGCCGAACTAGTATAAATTCTCTGTGTCCCCTTGTCCGGTTTAACCCCTTTAAGTTAACCCATTGCGATGGCTCCATGACTAAGTCCTTTCACAAGGACATCTGCCGTGACAAACCCAAGACAACAATGGAATTGTACAAGGGGAAAATTATTTTTGTTGAAAAGTTTCTGTAATCAAGATTCACAAAGTTGCCGTGAGCATGAACAAAGTTCAAGGAGCTCCCCCACTTCAACAATGCTTGTCTTTCTCACTTTCACTTTCCTTTTTGAAATTTTTTTGGGTTCCCCTCTTTATTTTTGTTGTTTTAAAACTATATAAAAGCACTCAACAGAAATAAATGACTCTCTAAAACTTCCGGGTTGTCTCCTTGGCAGCGCTTTCTTTAAAGCCATTAAGCTAGGCATATAGTGCTCAAGTAATGAATCCACCCGGATCCCAAGGTATGTCAAAGCCAATTTTAATTAACAATGATTTAGCATTTAGTAGTGAGCACAAAGTAACATATATCAAGCAATTACGAAGTCTAACTCTCTTCTTATGCATTGGCATGTCATAAAAATACAATTCACGCACACCTAGTAAAGGCCAATGCATAGTATAAGCAGTTTCTTGCAATTTTATCGTATTGAAAACATAGAGAGGTGGAGATATAGTTCCTCTCTCATAATAATTGCAAGTAGGAGCAGCAAGCACATGCATATTATATCTATCAAAATCATCATGTGTAGTAGTAAAAGACAACCCATCAATATAACCCTTAATAAGCACAAACTTCTCCGATATAGTGTAGTTTGGAGAATTCAAAAAGATAATAGGACTATCATGTGTGGGTGCAATAGCAACAATTTCATTTTTAACATAAGAAACTATAGCAAGTTCATCTCCATAAGCATAATTCATATTGGCATCTTGGCCACAAGCATAGCAAGCATCATCAAAAAGGGATATTTCAAAAGAATCAACGGGATCATAGTAATTACCATAGCATTCATCCTCCAGTAAGCATGAAGGGAAATTAAACAATGTATGAGTTGAAGAGTTACTCTCATTAGAAGGTGGGCATGTGTGATCAATCCGCTCTTCCTCCTTTTATTCTTCGCTCTCCTCCTCATCTTTTTCATCCAATGAGCTCAAAGTTTCATCAACTTCTTCTTCTATAGATTCCTACAAAATATTAATCTCTTCTTGGACAGCGGAGACTTTCTCAATAAGTGCATTAATATCGGAATTGTATTCATAATTCTCATAGCAATATTTAAGGATAGCTAAATTTTCAGGTCTATAAACCGGATCATCAAAATCTTCAAACTCTTTAAACATAGGTTCAATTTCATAAGCACCCATAAAAGCAACAAATTCTTCTATTTGTTCCACATCATAGTAATCATATATACCATTAGCATAAGAAGCTAAGGTTTTATTATCATTAAATTAGCATAAAAAGGGAAGGTGTGGAGCCTTCATCCTAGAGCAACAAGTATAATCATATCTCAAGCATAGTTGCCTAGCATACCAATTCAATATATGAATTTGATCCCATAATAGTTTCCCTTTTTGTGTCAAGCGGTAATCCCTAAAGTATTCACGTTGATCCAACGTTACTCCCATTACATAATTGAATGGGGTTTTCTCAGGATTATTAAAGTAGTACATAATATCTGTCACATAACGAGCGTCGAGGGTTTTAGGAGGTTCCTCGTCTCCATGAGTAGCAAGTACACCTAATTTTTTTGGTATTTCGTGTTCCATATCCATAACTAAAGATAAAGAACAACTAAGAAAAGCAAATAAAAATTACTTAGTGATAAAGCAAACAAGCACACACGAGAATATTCACCCCGCGCTATTGCTCCCCGGTAACGGCGCCAGAAAAAGGTCTTGATAACCCACAAGTATAGGGGATCGCAACAGTTTTTGATAAGTAAGGGTGTCGAACCCAACAAGGAGCTAAAGGCAGAACAAATATTCCCTCAAGTTCTATCGACCACCGATACAACTCTACGCACGCTTGATGTTCGCTTTACCTAGAACAAGTATGAAACTAGAAGTACTTTGTAGGTGTTGTTGGATAGGTTTGCAAGATAATAAAGAGAAAGTAAATAAAAAGTAGGGGTTGTTTAGATAAAGACACAACTAAATTAGTTTTAGTAGAGAGCTTGTTGTTACAAGAAAGTTATTTGTCCCTAGGCAATCGATAACTAGACCGGTAATCATTATTGCAATTTTATATGAGGGAGAGGCATAAGCTAACATACTTTCTCTACTTGGATCATATGCACTTATGATTGGAACTCTAGCAAGCATTCGCAACTACTAATGATCATTAAGGTAAAACCCAACCATAGCATTAAAGTATCAAGTCCTCTTTATCCCATACGCAACAACCCCCTTACTCGGGTTTGTGTTTCAGTCACTCACGCAACCCACTATAAGCGAATCATAAACGTATTGCAACACCCTACAGCGGGAATCCCTCACGCTTGCGCGACACGGAGAGCACCATAGGACATCACCAATAATAAAACATGCAACTCAAACCAATCACGATCATCAAATAACCCATAGGACAAAACAGATCTACTCAAACATCATATGATAGCCATACATCATTGGGAAATAATATATAGCGTTGAGCACCATGTTTAAGTAGATATTACAGAGGGTAAGAGAGAGGTTACACCGCTGCATAGAGGGGGGAAGAGTTGCTGATGATGGCGGTGAAGTTATTGGTGAAGATTGTGGTGATGATGATGGCCCCCGGTGGCACTCCGGTGCCACCGGAAGCGAGGGGGAGAGAGCCCCCCTCCTTCTTCTTCTTCCTTGACCTCCTCCCTAGATGGGAGAAGGGTTTCCCCTCTGGTTCTTGGCCTCCATGGCATGGGAGGGGCGAGAGCCCCTCCGAGATTGGATCTGTCTCTCTGTCTCTCTCTGATTCCGCGTTCTCAGATTCTACCCTTTCACCGTTTCTTATATTCCCGGAGATCCGTAACTCCGATTGGGCTGAAATTTTAACACGATCTCTATTCGGATATTAGCTTTCTTGCGGCGAAAGAAGGGCATCAACCACCTTACGGGGTGGCCACGAGGGTCAGGGGCGTGCCTGCCCCTGGGGCGCGCCCCCTACCTCGTGGGCCCCTTGAGCATCGTCTCGCGTTGATTTCACTTCGCAAAAATCACATATATTCCAAAAAAATCTCCGTCCGTTTTTATCCCGTTTGGACTCCATTTGATATGGATATTCTGCGAAACAAAAAACATGCAACAAACAGGAACTCGCACTAGGCACTGGATCAATATGTTAGTCCCAAAAATAGTATAAAAAGTTGCCAAAAGTATATGAAAGTTGTAGAATATTGGCATGGAACAATCAAAAATTATAGATACGACGGAGACGTATCAATGATGGCGACGGATTCCCCTCTCCGGAGCCCCGAACGAACTCCAGATCAGCCCTCCCGAGAGGTTTTAGGGCTTGGCGGCGGCTCCGTATCGTAAAACGCAATGAATCCTTCTCTTTGATTTTTTTTCTCCCCGAAAGCAAATATATAGAATTGGAGTTTAGGTCGGAGGAGCTCCAGGGGGCCCACGAGGTAGGGGCGCGCCCCCACCGTCATGGACAGGTGGTGGGCCCCCTGGTCTACATCTTTTGCAAGAATTTTTTATTATTTCTGAATAGATGTTCCGTGAAGTTTCAGGTCATTCCGAGAACTTTTGTTTCTGCACATAAATAACACCGTAGCAATTCTGCTGAAAACTGCGTCAGTCCGGGTTAGTTCCATTCAAATCATGCAAGTTAGAGTCCAAAACAAGGACAAAAGTGTTTGGAAAAGTAGATACGACGGAGACGTATCAACTCCCCCAAGCTTAAACCTTTGCTTGTCCTCAAGCAATTCAGTTGATAAACTGAAAGTGATAAAGAAAAACTTTTACAAACTCTGTTTGCTCTTGTTGTAAATATGTAAAGCCAGCATTCAAGTTTTCAGCAAAGATTATGAACTAACCATATCCACAATAACGCATAGGTCTCAAGTCTACTCATATCAATGGCCTAATCAACTGGCGAGCAATAATAATAAATCTCGGATGACAACACTTTCTCAAAACAATCATAATATGATATAACAAGATGGTATCTTGCTAGCCCTTTCTGAGACCGCAAAACATAAATGCAGAGCACCTTTAAAGATCAAGGACTGACTAGACATTGTAATTCATGGTAAAAGAGATCCAGTCAAGTCATACTCAATGTAAACTAACATTAATGAATGCAAATGATAGCGGTGCTCTCCAACTGGTGCTTTTTAATAAGAGGATGATGACTCGGCATGAAAGTAAATAGATAGGCCCTTCACAGAGGGAAGCAGGGATTTGTAGAGGTGCCAGAGCTCGGTTTTGAAATAGAGATGAATAATATTTTGAGCGGTATACTTTCATTGTCAACATAACAACCAAGAGATGGCAATATCTTCCATGCTACACACATTATAGGTGGTTCCCAAATAGAATGGTAAAGTTTATACTCCCCCTCCACCAACAAGCATCAATCCATGGCTTGCTCGAAACAACGAGTGCCTCCAACTAACAAGAGTCCCAGGGGGAGTTTTGTTTGCAATTATTTTGATTTGATTTGCATAAAGCATGGGACTGGGCATCCCGGTGACCAGCCACTTTCTCGTGAGTGAGGAGCGGAGTGCACTCCTCTTGAGAATAACCCGCCTATCATGGAAGATACGGACAACCCTAGTTGATACATGAGCTATTCGAGCATACAAAACATGATATTTATTTGAAGGTTTAGAGTTTGGCACGTACAAATTTACTTGGAACGGCAGGTAGATACCGTACATAGGTAGGTATGGTGGACTCATATGGAATAACTTTGGGGTTTATGGAGTTGGATGCACAAACAGTATTCCCGCTTAGTACAGGTGAAGTCTAGCAAAAGACTAGGAAGCGACCAGCTAGAGAGCGACAGCAGTCATGAACATGCATTAAAATTAATCAACACCGAATGCAAGCATGAGTAGGATATAATCCACCATGAACATAAATATCGTGAAGGTATGTTGATTTTGTTTCAACTACATGCGTGAACATGTGCCAAGTCAAGTCACTTAAATCATTCAGAGGAGGATACCACCCTATCATACCACATCACAACCATTTTAATAGCATGTTGGCACGCAAGGTAAACCATTATAAGCTCCTAGCTAATCAAGCATGGCATAAGAAACTATGATCTCTAGTTGTCATTGCAAACATGTTTATTCAAAATAGGCTAAATCAGGAACGATGAACTAATCATATTTACAAAAACAAAAGAGTTCGAGTTCATACCAGCTTTTCTCATCTCAGTCAGTCCATCATATATCGTCATAATTGCCTTTCACTTGCACGACCGAACGATGTGGATAATAGTAATAGTGCACGTGCATTGGACTAAGCTGGAATCTGCAAGCATTCAATAAACAGGAGAAGACAAGGCAATATGGGCTCTTTTGTCAAATCAACAATAATGCCTATAAGAGCCACTTCAACAATTTAATCATGGTCTTCTCCTATCGACCCCCAAAGAAAAGAAATAAAACTATTTACACGGGAAAGTTCCCAACAAGCAAAAGAAGAACATGAAATCTTTTTGGGTTTTCTTTTTAATTACTACTACAAGCATGGAAATTAAAACTAGCTAAAAGCTACAACTAATTTTTTTGGTTTTTCTTAAGGTTTATTAAACACAAGAAGAAAGCATAAAAAGGAAATAAACTAGCATGGATGATACCATGAAAAAGTATGAGCACCGACATCTAGCAATGAGTGTGTGAACATAAATGTAATGTCGGTGGGAAATACGTACTCCCCGAAGCTTTGGCTTTTGGCCTAAGTTGGTCTATGGCCACGGCTGTCCTGGGGGATATCCATAATAATAGTTGGGGTCGTACTGCGATGAAGAAGAATCTGATTGCCACTGGTTGGCAATCATCTCCGGATCCCACTGGTAATTAGACTGTCATGGAGGATCAACCGGTGGTTCCGACTTTGGCTCTGTGGCTGGTGCAGGGTTCCGGTAGGCGTGAATATCCTCCGGCGAGACGAGGTACTGGCCTGCAGATAAATCAAACAAGGAAGGAGCAGACAGGGTAATAGTCTCCGGATGACGTTTATCGAATAACAATTTGTATTAAGCTCCCCTTCCCTATTCTTTATAATGAAATCATGTGCTACCATACTCTTATAATCTAAATAAACATTAGGCATCAATTTTTCTTCTTTTTCATAGTGCCTAATAGGTATGTTATAATATGCAGCAAGTCATGAAGCATAGATACCACCAAAAATGGGACCCTTTGTACGGTTCAGACTTAACCGTTTAGCAATAATACTACCCATACTCACAGAGTTATTACAGAATAAACCGTGGAACAAAATAATAATATCAGGAACACTAAGGTTTCCACAGTTTCCACGACCAATTAAGCAATGACTAGCAAATATTGCAAAGTAGCGTAAAACAGGAAAATGTATGCTAGTGATTCGTGCATCGGGACCTTCCTCGTTTCCCCTACAGTGATGGTATCAATAAACCCATCCACATCGCCGCGATGTGGTTCCTCTGTCGTGCCCCCGAAAGGGACCACACAAACCCGACAAAAATCATAAAGTGACATCTCCTTATGCTCATCATATAAATAAAATTCCACCATAGGTGGTGAGCTCCTAGAATGGAAATGAAAGTTTTGCACGAAGATATTGGTGAGTAAGAGATACTGGTCACATTGGTCGTGGAGGAAGGCGGTGAGGCCTGCATTCTTAGCCAATTCATAAAAATCATCGTAAATCCCGGCTGCTCTCAAGAAATCATCAGAAGGCCATTCACACGGCCTAACCTCCGCGGTGCGAGGCAGATTATATTTGGCCTTCTTTGCTTCTTCATTTTGCTTTTCCTTCGAGCTTTGGCTCGATGAGCCCCTCAAAATCTCTTCATTATTCTTTGAAAAAATCTGAAATTTTTAGTAACTTCAAACAAAAGTGAACCAAGCTCAACAAAATTGATAGCAACAACTCCTACGAGTGCCTAGAGCCTACATCATGCATCAAAACTACTTGGAACCATATAATTATGACATGCAAGCTCAAGAAGAGGGTCACCTAGGCAGCACAAATTTGCAATGAATAAAGCACTAGAACAAAAACTAATTGGACCAATGGAGGAGTCACATACCAAGGAACAATCTCCACAAGCAGTTTTGTGAGAGGTGCTTTGAGCAAGGAGATCGAAAATGGCAGCAAAATGAGCTTGGACTCGGGTTTGAGTTGGATATTCATGTTTGTGGGAGGAAGAAGGAGTGTGTGGGTGCAGGAATAAGTGGAGGAGGGCCACCATGGGCCCACGAGGTAGGGGGCGCGCCCTCCACTCTTGTGGCCAGGTGGATGCCCCCCGTGTTGTGTTCTTGGTGCCAAATATTCTCAAATATTCCAGAAAAAATCATATTTAAATTTCAGGGCATTTGGAGAACTTTTATTTTTGAGGTCTTTTTATATTGCACGGATAATTCAGATAACAGACGGAAAGTACTTATTTTTATTTTATTTAATATAAATAACAGAAAGTAAAAGGAGGGCACAGAGAGTTGCGCCTTCTAGTTTCATCCATCTCATGATCATCAAAAGGAATCCACTAACAAGGTTGATCAAGTCTTGTTAACAAACTCATTCCGAATAACATAGAATCGGAGAAATTTTGAATAACACTATGTTACCTCAACGGGAATATGTACATCCCCAATAATAGGAAATCATATTTCTTCTTGACAGTAGGAAGAGGAAATTCAAAGCCTTCAAATATAATCGATGGAATTTTTCCAATAGAGTTGATACTATGAACTTGAGGTTGTTTCCTCGGAAAGTGTATGCTCATTACCATTAACATGAAAAGTGACATTGCCTTTAGTGCAATCAATAACGGCCCCTGCAATATTCAAAAAGGGTCTTCCAAGAATAATAGACATACTATCGTCCTCAGGAATATCAAGAATAACAAAGTCTGTTAAAATAGTAACGTTTGCAACCACAACAGGCACATCCTCACAAATACCGACAGGTATAGCAGTTGATTTATCAGCCATTTGCAAAGATTTGCAGTAGGTTTCAACTTATTCAAATCAAGTCTATGATATAAAGAGAGAGGCATAACACCAACACTGGCTCCAAGATCACATAAAGCAGTTTTAACATAGTTTCTTTTAATGGAGCATGGTATAGTAGTTACTCCTGGATCTCCAAGTTTCTTTGGTATTCCACCCTTAAAGGTATAATTAGCAAGCATGGTGGAAATTTCAGCTTCCAGTATCTTTCTTTTATTTGTAACAATATATTTCATATACTTAGCATAAGGATTCATTTTGAGCATATCAGTTAATCGCATATGCAAAAAGATAGGTCTAATCATTTCAGCAATTCGCTCAAAATCCTCCTCATCCTTTTCCTTGGATTGTTTGGGAGGAAAAGGCACGGGTTTCTGAACCCATGGTTCTCTTTCTTTACCATGTTCCCTAGCAACAAAGTCTTTCTTATCATAACGTTGATTCTTTGATTGTGGGTTATCAAGATCAACAGCAGATTCAGTTTCTATATCATTATCATTACTAGGTTGAGCATAATCATGAACATTATCATTAACATTATCACTAGTTTCAGGTTCATTACCAGATTGTGTTTCAACATCAGAGATAGAAATATCATTTGGATTCTTAGGTGTTTCAGTAATAGGTTTACTAGAAGCATGCAAAGTCCTATCATTTTTCTTTTTCTTCCTATTAGAAGGACTAGGTGCATCTACATTATTTCTCTGAGAATCTTGCTCAATTCTCTTTGGGTGGCCTTCAGGATACAGAGGTTCCTGAGTCATTCTACCAGTTCTAGTCATAACTCTAACATCGTTATCATTATTCTTGCTATTTAATTCATTAAGCAAATCATTTTGAGCTTTAAGTACTTGTTCTACTTGAGTGGTAACCATAGAAGCATGTTTGCTAATAAGTTTAAGTTCACCTTTGAAATTAGCCATATAATCACCCAAGTGTTCAAGCATATTTGAATTGTATTTCAATTGTCTACCAAAATAAGCATTAAAATCTTCTTTCTTAACCATAAATTTATCAAACTCATCTAAGCATGGGCTAGCAAATTTAGTAAACGGGATTTCAGCTTTATCATATCTATAGAGAGAATTTACCTTTACTACCTATGTCGGGTTATAAAGACCATGTATTTCTTCAATAGGTAATGGATTAAGATCATATGTTTCTTCAACAGATGAGAATCCACAAGTATAGCGGATCGCAACAGCTTTCGAGGGTAAAGTATTCAACCCAAATTTATTGATTCGACACAAGGGGAGCCAAAGAATATTCTCAAGTATTAGCAGCTCAGTTGTCAATTCAACCACACCTAGAAACTTAGTATCTGCAGCAAAGTGTTTAGTAGCAAAGTAATATGATAGTGGTGATAACGGTAACAAAAGAGTAATGAAAGCAAAGTAATATTTTTGGTATTATGTAGTGATTGTAACAATAGCAACGGGAAAGTAAATAAGCATAAACCAGTATATGGAAAGCTCATAGGCATTGGATCAATGATGGATAATTATGCCGGATGCGGTTCATCATGTAACAGTCATAACATAGGGTGACACAGAACTAGCTCCAATTCGTCAATGTAATATAGGCATGTATTCCGAATATAGTCATATGTGCTTATGGAAAAGAACTTGCATGACATCTTTTGTCCTACCTCCCGTGGCAGCGGGGTCCTAATGGAATCTAAGGGATATTAAGGCCTCCTTTTAATAGAGAACCGGAACAAAGCATTAGCACATAGTGAATACATGAACTCCTCAAACTATTGTCACCATCGGTAAGTATCCCGATTATTTTCACTTCGGGGTTAACGAATCATAACACATAATAGGTGACTATAGACTTGCATAATGGGTTCAGATCTGAAATCATGGCACTCGGGCCCTAGTGACAAGCATTAAGCATAGCAAAGTCATAACAACATCAATCTCAGAACATAGTGGATACTAGGGATCAAACCCTAACAAAACTAACTCGATTACATGGTGAATCTCATCCAACCCATCACCGTCCAACAAGCCTACGATGGAATTACTCACGCACGGTGGTGAGCATCGTGAAATTGGTGATGGAGGATGGTTGATGATGACGACGGCGACGAATCCCCCTCTCCGGAGCCCCGAACGGACTCCAGATCAGCCCTCCCGAGAGGTTTTAGGGCTTGGCGGAGGCTCCATATCGTAAAACGTGATGATTTCTTCTCTCCTATTTTTTTCTCCCCTAAAGCAGTTATATAGAGTTGGAGTTGGAGTCGGGAGGTCTCCAGGGGGCACACGAGGTAGGGGGCACGCCCTAGGGGGGGCGCACCCCCACCCTCGTTAGAAGGGCCCCCTGGTCTTCATCTTTGGCAAGGATTTTTTATTATTTACTGTAAGATATTCCGTGGAGTTTCAGGTCATTCCGAGAACTTTTGTTTTCTGCACATAAAACAACATCATGGCAATTCTGCTGAAAACAGCGCCAGTCCGGGTTAGTTCCACTCAAATCATACAAGTTAGAGTCCAAAACAAGGGCAAAAGTGTTTGGAAAAGTAGACACGACGGAGACGTATCAACTCCCCCAAGCTTAAACCCTTTCTTGTCCTCAAGCAATTCAGTTGACAAACAGAAAGAAATAAAGAAAAAATTTTACAAACTCTGTTTGCTCTTGTTGTTATAAATATGTCAAGCTAGCATTCAAGTTTTCAGCAAAGATTATAACTAACCACATTTTCAATAATTCTCAGGTCTCATGTTTACTCATATCAATAGCATAATCAACTAGCAAGCCATAATAATAAATCTCGGATGACAACACTTTCTCAAAACAATCATAATATGATATAACAAGATGGTATCTAGCTAGCCCTTTCTAAGACCGCAAAACATAAATGCAGAGCACCTTTAAAGATCAAGGACTGACTAGACATTGCAATTCATGGTAAAAGAGATCAAATCATAGTCACACCCAATATAAATTAACAGTAATGAATGCAATACAACGGTGCTCTCCAACTGGTGCTTTTTAATAAGAGGGTGATGACTCAACATAAAAGTAAATAGATAGGCCCTTCGTAGAGGGAAGCAGGGATTTGTAGAGGTGCCAGAGCTCGGTTTTGAAATAGAGGTGAATAATATTTTGAGCGGTATACTTTCATTGTCAACATAACAACCAAGAGATGGCGATATCTTCCATGCTACACACATTATAGGCGGTTCCCAAACAGAATGGTAAAGTTTATACTCCCCCTGCACCAACAAACATCAATCCATGGCTTGCTAGAAACAACGAGTGCCTCCAACATACATCAGGTCCCAGGGGGAGTTTTTTTTGCAATTATTTTGATTTAGTTTGCATAAAGCATGGGACTGGGCATCCCGGTGACCAGCCATTTATCTCGTGAGTGAGGAGCGGAGTCCACTCCTCTTGAGAATAACCCGCCTAACATGGAAGATACAGACAGCCCTAGTTGATACATGAGCTATTCGAGCATACAAAATGGGATGATTATTTGAAGGTTTAGAGTTTGGCACATACAAATTTACTTGGAACGGCAGGTAGATACCGCATATAGGAAGGTATAGTGGACTCATCTGGAATAACTTTGGGGTTTAAGGGATTGGATCCACAAGCAGTATTCCCGCTTAGTACAAGTGAAGGCTAGCAAAAGCCTGGGAAGCGACCAACTAGAGAGCGACAACAGCCATGTACATGCATTAAAATTAATAAACATTGGATGCATGCATGAGTTGGATATAATCCACCATGCACATAAATATCGTGAAGGCTATGTTGATTTGTTTCAACTACATGCGTGAACATGTGCCAAGTCAAGTCACTTAAATCATTTAGAGGAGGATACCACCCTATCATACCACATCATAACCATTTTAATAGCATGTTGGCACGCAAGGTAAACCATTATAACTCATAGCTAATCAAGCATGGCACAAGCAACTATGATCTCTAATTGTCATTGCAAACATGTTTATTCATAACAAGCTGAATCAAGACGACGAACTCATCATATTTACAAAAAAAAAAGAGGTCGAGTTCGTACCAGCTTTTCTCATCTCAGTCAGTCCATCATATATCATCATAATTGCCTTTCACTTGCACGACCGAACGATGTGGATAATAATAAGAGTGCACGTGCATTGGACTAAGCTGGAATCTGCAGGCATTCAATAAACAGGAGAAGACAAGGCAATATTGGCTCTTTTGTCAGATAAACAATAATGCATATAAGAGCCATTTCAACAATCTAATCATGGTCTTCTCCTACTGACCACCAAAGAAAAGAAATAAAACTATTTACACGGGAAAGCTCCCAACAAGCAAAAGAAGAACAGGAAATATTTTTGGGTTTTCTTTTTAGTTACTACTACAAGCATGGAAAGTAAATTAATTAGGAGCTACAACTAATTTTTTTTGGTTTTTTCTTAAGGTTTATTAAACACACAAGAAGAAAGCATAAAAGGAAATAATCTAGCATGGATGATACAACGAAAAAGTATTAGCACCGACATCTAGCAAAGTGTGTGTGAACATAAATGTAATGTCGGTGAGAAATACGTACTCCCCCAAGCTTAGGCTTTTGGCCTAAGTTGGTCTAGTATTAGCACCGACATCTAGCAATGAGTGTGTGTGAACATAAATGTAATGTCGGTAAGAAATACGTACTCCCCCAAGCTTAGGCTTTTGGCCTAAGTTGGTCTATGGCCACGGCTGGCCTGGCAGATATCCATAATAATAGTTGGGGTCGTACTGCGATGAGGAAGAAGAAGGCTCCGATTGCCACTGGCTGGCAATCATCTCCGGATCCCACTGATAGTTAGACTGTCGTGAAGGATCAAACTGGGGTTCCGGTTCTGGCTCCTCGGCTGGTGCAGGGTTCCGGTAGGCGTGGATAGCCGTCAACGGAACAAGGTACTTGCCTACAGTCAAATCAAACAAAGAAGGAGCAGGCAAGGTAATAGTCTCAGGATGATGTTTATTAAAGAACAATTGATATTTAAGCTCTCCTGCCCTATTCTTGACAATAAAATCATGTGCCACCATACTTTTATAATCTAGATAAACACGAGGCAACACTTTTTCTTCCTTCTCAGCATGCCTAATAGGTATGTTAAAATGTGCAGCTAGGCGTGTAGCATAGATGCCTCCAAAGATGGGACCCTTAGTATGGTTCATACTTAACCGTCTAGCAATAATGCCGCCCATACTAAAAGTGTTATCACTGTATAAACCTTGGAGCAGAATAATTATATCAGGGATACTAAGGTTTCCATAGTTTTCGCATCCAATTAAGCAACGACTAGCAAATAATGCAAAGTAACATAAAACAGGAAAATGTATGCTAGTGATTCGTGCATTGGAAACCTTCCTAGTTTCTCCTACAATGATAGTATTAATAAATCCCTCCACATCATCATGACGTGGTTCTTCTGTCTTGCCCCCAAACGGGACCAAACAAATCCGGCAGAAATCATAAAGTGACATCTCCTTATGCTCATCATATAAATGAAACTCCACCGTAGGTGGTGAGTTCCTAGAATGAAAATGAAAGTTTCGCACAAATGTATTTGTGAGTAAGAGATACTGATCGCATTGGTCGTGGAGGAAAGTGGTGAGGCCTGCATTATGTGCCAATTCATGAAAATCTTCATAAATCCCGACTGCTCTCAAGAAATCCTCGGAAGGCCATTCACACGCCCGAACCCCCGCGGTGTGCGGCAAATTATACTTAGGCTTCGGTGCCTTCTCCTTCGAGCTTTGGCTCGATGAGCCCCTCAATAATCTCCTCATCATTTTCTGAAAAAATCTAAAAAATTTAGTAACTTCAAAATAAAAGTAAACCAAACTCAATAATATTGATAGCAACTACTCCTACAAGTGCCTAGAGCCTATATCATGCATCGAAACTACTTTTGACCATATAAATTTGACATGCAAGCTCAAGAACAGGGTCACCTAAGCAACACAAATTTGCAATGAATAAAGCACTAGAACAAAAACTAATTGGACCAATGGAGGAGTCACATACCAAGGAACAATCTCTCAAGCAGTTTTGTGAGAGGTGCTTTGAGCAAGGAGATCGAAAATGGCAGCAAAACGATCTTGGACTCGGGTTTGAGCTGGTTTTTCGTGTTTGGGGGAGGAAGATGAAGTGTGTGGCTGAAAGAATAAGTGGAGGAGGGCCACCGTGGGCCCACGAGGCAGGGGGCACGCCCTAGGGGGGTGGGCGTGCCCTCCACCCTCGTGGCAAGGTGGTTGGCCCCCCTGGTGTGTTCTTTGTTCCATAAATCCTCAAATATTCTATAAAAACTCATATTTAATTTTCAGGGCATTTGGAGAACTTTTATTTTCGAGGTATTTTTATATTGCACAGATAATCAGAAAACAGACAGGAAATTATTTATTTTTATTTTATTTCAACTAAATAACAGAAAGTAAAAGTGGGGTACAGAAGGTTGTGCTTCTAGTTTCATCCATCTCATGCTCGTCAAAAGGAATCCACTAACAAGGTTGATCAAGTCTTGTTAACAAACTCATTCCGATTAACATGAAACCGGAGAAATTTTGAATAACACTAGGTTACCTCAACGGGGATATGCACATCCCCAATAATAAGTATAACATATTTCTTCTTGACAGTACGAAGAGGAAATTCAAAACCTCCAAATATAATCGATGGAATTTTTCCGATAGAATTGATACTATGAACTTGAGGTTGTTTCCTTAGAAAATGTACCGTATGCTCATTACCATTAACATGAAAAGTGACATTGCCTTTGTTGCAATCAATAACAGCCCCTGTAGTATTAAGAAAAGGTCTTCCAAGAATAATAGACATACTATCGTCCTCGGGAATATCAAGAATAACAAAGTCCGCTAAAATAGTAACGTTTGCAACCACAACAGGCACGTCCTCACAAATACCGACAGGTATAGCAGTTGATTTATCAGCCATTTGCAAAGATATTTCAGTAGGTGTCAACTTATTCAAGTCAAGTCTACAATATAAAGAGAGAGGCATAACACTAACACCGGCTCCAAGATCACATAAAGCAGTTTTAACATAGTTTCTTTTAATGGAGCATGGTATAGTAGGTACTCCTGGATCTCCAAATTTCTTTGGTATTCCACCCTTAAAAGTATAATTAGCAAGTATGGTGGAAATCTCAGCTTCCGGTATCTTTCTTTTATTTGTAACAATATCTTTCATGTACTTAGCATAAGGATTCATTTTGAGCATATCAGTCAATCGCATACGCAAAAAGATAGGTCTAATCATTTCAGCAAAGCGCTCAAAATCCTCATCATCCTTTTTCTTGGATGGTTTGGGAGGAAAAGGCATGGGTTTTTGAACCCAAGGCTCTCTTTCTTTACCATGTTTCCTAGCGACAAAGTCTTTCTTATCACAACGTTGATTCTTTGATTGTGGGTTATCAAGATCAACAACAGGTTCAATTTCTACATCATTATCATTACTAGGTTGAGCATTATTATGAACATCATCATTAACATTTTCATTAGGTTCATGTTTATTACCAGATTGAGTTTCAGCATAAAAAATAAAAACATCATTTGGATTATCAGGTGGTTCAGCAATAGGTTCACTAGAAGTTTGCACAGTTCTATCATTTTTCTTTTTCTTCTTTTTAGAAGAACTAGGTGCATCAATATTATATCTCTGAGAATCTTGCTCAATTCTCTTAGGGTGGCCTTCAGGATACAAAGGTTCCTGTGTCATTCTACCAGTTCTAGTAGCCACTTTAACAACATAATTATTTTTCTTACTATTCATCTCATTGAGCAATTCTTTTTGAGCTTTAAGTACTTGTTCTACTTGAGTGGCAACCATAGAAGCATGTTTGCTAACAAGTTTAAGTTCACCTCTAATATTAGCCATATAATCACCCAAGTATTTAATCATGTCAGCATCTTGTTTTAATTGTCTACCAAAATAAGCATTGAAGTCTTCTTGCTTAAACATAAAATTATCAAACTCATCCAAGCATTGACTAGTAATTTTAGTAGGAGGGATTTCAGCTTTATCATATCTATAGAGAGAATTTACCTTTACTACCTATGTCGGGTTATCGGGGTCTGGAGGTTCTTCAATAAATAAAGTATTAAGATCATATGTTTCTTCAACAGGCGGTAATTAAGACCATGTATTTCTTCAATAGGAGGTAAATTCTTAACATCTTCAGCTTTAATACCTTTTTCTTTCACAGATTTCTTTGCCTCTTGCATATCTTCAGGGCTGAGAAATAGAATACCCCTCTTTTTCGGAGTTGGTTTAGGAATAGGATCATTAATTGAAGCAGGAGCTGGCTCAGGAAGTGCCCAATTATTTTCATTTGTCAACATATTATTCAATAATATTTCAGCTTCATCTGGTGTTCTTTCCCTGAAAATAGAACCAACACAACTATCCAGGTAATCTCTGGAAGCATCAGTTAGTCCATTATAAAAGATAGCAAGTATTTCATTTTTCTTAAGAGGATGACCAGGAAAAGAATTAAGTAACTTGAGAAGCCTCCCCAAGCTTGTGGGAGACTCTCTTCTTTAATTTGCACAAAGTTGTATATTTCCTTTAAAGCAGCTTGTTTCTTATGAGCGGGGAAATATTTAGCAGAGAAGTAATAGATCATATCCTGGGGACTACGCACACAACCAGGATCAAGAGAATTAAACCATATCTTAGCATCACCCTTTAATGAGAACGGAAATATTTTAAGGATATAAAAGTAGCGAGATCTCTCATCATTAGTGAACAGGGTGGCTATATCATTTAATTTAGTAAGATGTGCTACAACAGTTTCAGATTCATAGCCATGAAAAGGATCAGATTCAACTAAAGTAATTATATCAGGATCAACAGAGAATTCATAATCCTTATCAGCAACATAGATAGGTGAAATAGCAAAAGTAGGGTCAGGTCTCATCCTAGCATTTAGAGATTGCTTATTCCATTTAGCTAATAACCTTTTGAATTCATATCTATCTTTGCAAGCTAAAATAGCTAAAGAAGCATCTTGATCAAATAAATAACCTTCAGGAATAAAAAGTGATTCTTCATCATCACTTTCATCTTCATAATCAGATTCAATATTTTCAATCTCTCTAGCCCTAGCAAGTCGTTCCCCGAGAAAATCACTAAGTGGCATAGTAGTATCAGACATAGAGGTAGTTTCATCATAAGTATCATGTATAGCAGAAGTAGCATCATCAATAACATGCGACATATTAGAACGAATAGCGGAAGCAGGTTTAGGTGTCGCAAGCTTACTCATAACAGAAGGTGAATCAAGTGCAGAGCTAGATGGCAGTTCCTTACCTCCCCTCGTAGTTGAGGGATAGATCTTGGTTTTTGGATCTCTCAAGTTCTTCATAGTGTCCAGTAGATATAAATCCCAAGTGACTCAAAGAATAGAGCTATGCTCCCCGGCAACGGCGCCAGAAATTAGTCTTGATAACCCACAAGTATAGGGGATCGCAACAGCTTTTGAGGGTAAAGTATTCAACCCAAATTTATTGATTCGACACAAGGGGAGCCAAAGAATATTCTCAAGTATTAGCAGCTGAGTTGTCAATTCAGCCACACCTGGAAACTTAGTATCTGCAGCAAAGTGTTTAGTAGCAAAGTAATATGATAGTGGTGATAACGGTTACAAAACAGAAATGAAAGCAAAGTAATATTTTTGGTATTATGTAGTGATTGTAACAATAGCAACGGGAAGGTAAATAAGCGTAAACCAGTATATATATGGAAAGCTCATAGGCATTGGATCACTGATGGATAATTATGCCGGATGCGGTTCATCATGTAACAGCCATAACATAGGGTGACACAGAACTAGCTCCAATTCGTCAATGTATTGTAGGCATGTATTCCGAATATAGTCATACGTGCTTATGGAAAAAAACTTGCATGACATCTTTTGTCCTACCCTCCCATGGCAGCGGGGTCCTAATGGAAACTAAGGGATATTAAGGCCTCCTTTTAATAGAGAACCGGAACAAAGCATTAGCACATAGTGAATACATGAACTCCTCAAACTACGGTCATCACCGGTAAGTATCCTGATTATTGTCACTTCGGGGTTAACGGATCATAACACATGATAGGTGACTATAGACTTGCAAGATAGGATCTAGAACTCTCATATATTGATGAAAACATAATAGGTTCAGATCTGAAATCATGGCACTCGGGCCCTAGTGACAAGCATTAAGCATAGCCAAGTCATAGCAACATCAATCTCAGAACATAGTGGATACTAGGGATCAAACCCTAACAAAACTAACTCGATTACATGGTGAATCTCATCCAACCCATCACCGTCCAGCAAGCCTACGATGGAATTACTCACGCACGGCGGTGACAATCATGAAATTGGTGATGGAGGATGGTTGATGATGACGACGGCGACGAATCTCCCTCTCCGGAGCCCTGAACGGACTCCAGATCAGCCCTTCCGAGAGGTTTTAGGGCTTGGCGGCAGCTCCGTATCGTAAAACGCTATGATTTCTTCTCTCCTGTTTTTTTCTCCCTGAAAGCAGTTATATAGAGTTGGAGTTGGAGTCGGGAGGTCTCCAGGGGGCCCACAAGGTAGGGGGCGCGCTCCCACCCTTGTGAGAAGGATGTGGGCCCCCTGGTCTTCATCTTTGGCGAGGATTTTTTATTATTTATTGTAAGATATTCCGTGGAGTTTCAGGTCATTCCGAGAACTTTTGTTTTTTGCACATAAAACAACATCATGGCAATTCTGCTGAAAACAGCGTTAGTCTGGGTTAGTTCCATTCAAATCATACAAGTTAGAGTCCAAAACAAGGGCAAAAGTGTTTGTAAAAGTAGATACGATGGAGACGTATCAACAGGCGGTAAATTAAGACGTGTATTTCTTCAATAGGAGGTAAATTCTTAACATCTTCAGCTTTAATACCTTATTCTTTCATAGATTTCTTTGCCTCTTGCATATCTTCAGGACTGAGAAATAGAACACCTCTCTTCTTCGGAGTTGGCTTAGGAATAGGCTCAGGAGGTGTCCAATTATTTTCATTTGTCAACATATTATTCAATAGAATTTCAGCTTCATCCGGTGTTCTTTCCCTGAAAACAGAACCAGCACAACTATCCAGGTAATCTCTGGAGGCATCGGTTAGTCCATTATAAAAGATATCAAGTATTTCATTTTTCTTAAGAGGATGATCAGGCAAAGCATTAAGTAATATGAGAAGCCTCCCCCAAGCTTGTGGGAGACTCTCTTCTTCAATTTGCACAAAATTATATATATCCCTTAAAGCAGCTTGTTTCTTATGAGCAAGGAAATATTTAGCAGAGAAGTAATAAATCATATCCTGCAGACTATGCATACAACCAGGATCAAGAGAATTAAACCATATCTTAGCATCACCCTTTAATGAGAACGGAAATATTTTAAGGATATAAAAGTAACGAGTTCTCTCATCATTAGTGAACAGGGTGGCTATATCATTTAATTTAGTAAGATGTGCCACAACAGTTTCAGATTCATAGCCATGAAAAGGATCAGATTCAACCAAAGTAATTATATCAGGATCAACAGAGAATTCATAATCCTTATCAGTAACAAAGATAGGTGAAGTAGCAAAGGTAGGGTCAGGTTTCATCCTAACATTTAGAGATTGCTTATTCCATTTAGCTAATAACCTCTTAAGTTCATAACTATCTTTGCAAGCTAAAATAGCTAAAGAAGCTTCTTTATCAAAAACACAACCCTTAGGAATAACGGGCAAGTCTTCATCATCACTTTCATCAATATTATCAGATTCAATATTTTGATTCTCTCTAACCCTAGCAAGTTGTTCATCAAGAAATTCACCAAGTGGAACAGTAGTATCAAGCATAGAAGTAGTTTCATCATAAGTATCATGCATAGCAGAAGTGGCATTGCTACCTCTTGAGCACTGCGTTGGTTTTCCCTGAAGAGGAAGGGATGATGCAGCAAAGTAGCGTAAGTATTTCCCTCAGTTTTTGAGAACCAGGGTATCAATCCAGTAGGAGGCTACGCGCGAGTCCCTCGCACCTGCACAAAACAAATAAATCCTCGCAACCAACGCGATAAGGGGTTGTCAATCCATACACGGCCACTTACGAGAGTGAGATCTGATAGATATGATAAGATAATATTTTTGGTATTTTTGTGATAAAGATGCAAAGTAAAATAAAAGCAAAGTAAAAAGCAAAGGAAATAACTAAGTATTGGGAGATTAATATGATGAAGATAGACCCGGGGGCCATAGGTTTCACTAGTGGCTTCTCTCGAGAGCATAAGTATTCTACGGTGGGTGAACAAATTACTGTTGAGCAATTGACATAATTGAGCATAGTTATGGGAATATCTAGGTATGATCATGTATATAGGCATCACGTCCGAGACAAGTAGACCGACTCCTGCATGCATCTACTACTATTACTCCACTCATCGACCGCTATCCAGCATGCATCTAGAGTATTAAGTTAATGAAAACAGAGTAACGCCTTAAGCAAGATGACATGATGTAGAGGGATAAACTCATGCAATATGATGAAAATCCCATCTTATTATCCTTGATGGCAACAATACAATACGTGCCTTGCTGCCCCTACTGTCACTGGGAAAGGACACCGCAAGATTGAACCCAAAGCTAAGCACTTCTCCCATTGCAATAAAGATCGATCTAGTAGGCCAAACCAAACTAATAATTCGAAGAGACTTGCAAAGATAACCAATCATACATAAAAGAATTCAGAGAAGATTCAAATATTGTTCACACTACAAGAATCAGACAGTTTGCCGTCTGGCAAGTACAGACGGCAAAGGCTGAAATATAGACGGCAAAGATTTTTCCGTCAGCTCCTGACGGCAAAGTGTGACGGCAAAGCCAAATTCGGCAAAGAGTACTTCGCCGTCAGCTTTTTATCAGGCACACGACAAAGTCTTTGCCGTCAGCCAAACTATGACTTCACCGTCAATCAAAACAGTAACAGACAGTAAAGACCGTGTCTTTGCTGTCAGTCAAAATGTGCTCTTTGCTGTCAATCGGACTAATGTATAGACGACAAAGAAATTTTTATTATTAAAAAAATAGCTTCACACACAACTCGGACTGCAACATCTGTCAACGGTACACCGTGCATGCATCAGCTAACAAAAATACTAATAAAAAAACTAGTTGCCTCCTGAGTTGGACCAGAGCATCTCGTCCAACTGATGTTGATCCAAATTGGACCAAGGCCGAGCTCGCCGGAGCAGAGCTGTCCGCCGCCTGCGCCAAGAGGGGCGCATCACACATAGTCATCGTCGATGGTCGGCCATTCCTAGCTGTTGTTTGGCGGCCAAGCCGGGGGGAGGAGCCGCCGAAGAGAGTTGGGGCGGAGCTTCACGCGACGCTAGCAAATTGGCGGATCTTCATGCGGCGACGATGGCAGAGATGCACACGGGCGAAGGCCACGACGCCGGCCGGACGAACAAGGGGTGTGGAGTCTGGTAGCTCGGGGGCGGACGGTGAGGGGCGCAGAGTCCGGCCGCTCGGGGGCGCTGGACGAGCGTGCGGCAGCTCGGGGGCGCTGGACGAGCGCGCGTCGGCTCGGGGGCGCTGAACGGGCGAGCGGGCGAGCGCAGGCCAGCGGCGGGCGGCTGCTCGAGGGCGTCGGACAGGCGAGCGCTAGCCAGCGGCGCATGGTAGCTCGGGGTCGCCGGACGGGCGGGCGGGCGGGCGCTGACCAGCGGCGCGCGGCTGCTCGAGGGCGCCGGACGGGCGGGCGGGCGCTGGCCAGCAGCAGCTCGGTTCGCCGGACGGGCGGCCGGGCCCTGGCCGGCGGTGTACGGCTACTCTAGGGAGGAGAGAGGAGAGTGCTTCCCGCCGGCGAGCCTCTGCTCGGGAGAAGGGGACAGTGGATCGAGCGAGTTTGGGAGATGGAGAGGAGATAGGCGCGTGGTGGTGGGGGTGGGTCGTGGGGGCGCGTGCGTGTTGTGTTCGTGGGTGGGTGGGGGCGTGCATGTGCTTGACTGCCGCGGTGGGTGGGTGGGGGATGTGCATTTTAGATCATGCCATATCAGCGATCTGCGTGATCGATCCACGTGGTGTGTTTTCTCCTTACCGTATGCCAAATAAAATACAAACGGCAAATAGCCTATTTTGTCGTCTGCATTTTTTTGCAGACGGCAAAGCCTATTTTTCCGGCAGTATATTTTTAGCAGACGGCAAAATTAGCTGTTTGTTGTCTGTATTTCTTTTGGCAGACGGCAAATTCTATTTTGCCGTCAGTATTTTATTAGCAGACGGCAAAGTGAGTTGTTTGCCGTCAGTATTTCTTTGCCGTCTGCAGCTGACGGCAAAATTGGTCTTTGCTGTTAGGCCCGATGAAAAACTGACGGCAAATACAACCACAGACGGCAAATTAGCTGATTCCTGTAGTGTCATAGATAGACTTGATCATAAACCCACAATTCATCGGTCTCAACAAACACACCACAAAAATAAAATTACATCGAAGAGATCTCCACAAGAGAGGGGGAGAACATTGTATTGAGATCCAAAAAGAGAGAAGAAGCCATCTAGCTAATAACTATGGACCCGTAGGTCTGAGGTGAACTACACACACTTCATCGGAGGGGTAATGGTGTTGATGTAGAAGCCCTCCATGATCGATGCCCCCTCCGGCAGAGCTTTGGAACAGGCCCCAAGATGGGATCTCGTGGATACAGAAAGTTGCGGTGGTCGAATTAGGGTTTTGGCTCCGTATCTGATCATTTGGGGGTACGTAGGTATATATAGGAGGAAGGAGTACGTCAGTTGAGCAACAGGGGGCCCACAAGGGTGGAGGGCGTGCCTGGGGGGTAGGCGCGCCCCCCTACCTCATGGCCTCCTCTTTTGTGTCTTGACGTAGGATCCAAGTCTCATGGGTCTTGTTCGTTGAGAAAATCACGTTCCTGAAGGTTTCATTCTGTTTGGACTCCGTTTGATATTCCTTTTCTTCGAAACCCTAAAACAGGCAAAAAATAGCAATTCTGGGATGGGCCTCCGGTTAATAGGTTAGTCCCAAAAATAATATAAAAGTGGATAATAAAGCCCAATAATGTCCAAAACAGTAGATAATATAGCATGGAGCAATCAAAAATTATAGATACGTTGGAGACGTATCAAGCATCCCCAAGCTTAATTCCTGCTCGTCCTCAAGTAGGTAAATGATAAAGACAGAATTTTTGATGCGGAGTGCTACTTGGCATAATTTTAATGTAATTCTTCTTAATTATGGTATGAATATTCAGATCCGAAAGATTCAATACAAAAGTTCATATTGACATAAAAATAATAATACTTCAAGCATACTAACAAAGCAATTATGTCTTCTCAAAATAACATGGCCAATGAAAGTTCATCCCTACAAAATCATATAGTTTAGTCATGCTCCATTTTCGTCACAAGAATATTCTACGGGAAACAGGTAATTTGCCGTCACGAGGCGTCTTTGCCATCAGCTTTTCGTCGGGAAGGCGGCAATGAGTGTGTTTGTCGTCATCAGTAGACGGTAAAGAAAAACTGACGGTAAAAAAACTTTGCCTTCTGCGAAATAAATAAAGACGGCAAAAAGCTCGCTCCAATTCGTCACTGACCAAGAGCATCGGAATGAAGAGTTGCTGCTCCAATTCTATGCCACACTTCACATCCGCGGGTATAGGAGAGATCCGAAGACTTGGGTCCTGGAGTGGATGATAGGAAACGTTCATCACGAAGCCAAAGCCTTTGACATCATTGAGATCACTGGTTTGCCCACTCCTGGCGATCTCTACGAGCATGGCTCTCAGCTTCATAGTGAAGCTATTGAAAGCATCTTTCAGAAGACTGAACCTAATATGAGTCAGATGCTCAGTATGATGAAGCCATTGCCCCAAGATGCCGCTTATCCCACGGAGTTCTTCATTGAAGACCTTGAGTATCTGCCAAGAACCATTTATCACATCATAAGGCGAACTCTCTGGCCAATCAAAGGACATTCTCCCCATGCCAAGCTGGAAGGTGCAATGAAGACTTTGGTCTTCTACATTCTTCATGGAAAATGCTTCAATACACAGGATTTCTTCATTCGCCAACTTGCTGCATCTGGCTCTGATCTGTTTGGTTTGAAGTTCTACGCCCCTTGGGTGATGCGGTTGATCAAACTTCACTCCGCTATCTCATATCAGCCCTCGGCCCGCAACCATCGGATCTTTTTGCCTGATGTGGATATGTCTATTGAAGCCATCTATCCTGAGCTTGCCAAGGAACCTCTCAGTCTTCAGAATGCAAAGCATCAAAGTTTCACTCAGAACGTTGAAGGCATTGAAGCCGTAACTCGTGTGTATCCTTTGGCTGGCACTACACGTGCACCGCATCCTGCTCTCACTGAAGCCACTGACAGTACAACTGCTCCACGACCCAAGAAGCGCACTCGTGTTCTCAACGACCGAGAGCTTCTTGTGGCTCTTCATCAGAAACAAGATAGGCATCATGACTGGCTGAAGCGTCAGATGCAAAGCCTCTTGGTGGATGTTAATCGCATTCGCAATCTTGCCACCAAGAATGCTTTTGTTGCCCGTGAAACCTCTCGCCGCACATGGAAAGGGCTAACACTGATGTGTTCTGAAGATGATCTTCAAGAGGATGGCTTCACTGAGCGATTCAAGTTTGACTCCGCACCTCCTCGAAGGGCAGTGCTGCGACGAACTCCATCCCTTAAAGACTCTGAGTTCTCTTCCTCTGCTGCAATTGTGAATGCCAGAGTAATCGAGGATGAAGACGATGCTACTTCACCGCCACCTCCTTCAGCACGCTTCGACTCTGCTCCAAGCTCTTCAGCACCGCCAAACACAACCAACGACCCTGCTGCTTCACCTACTCCTCATGGGAACGAGTAGATGCTCTATGTCTTCAAACCTTTTTGGTCCTTACTGACAAAAGGGGGAGAAGCATATGAGGTTGATAGTCTTCAAGCGGGTCCATATGGGCGGGTGCTTTATATTTTGCTTCGTGCTTACAACTCTCGTTTTGCTACATTTGGTTCTTTGAGTTGTAACACTTAAACTCGATGGTCGTCTGCTACTTATTTGCCACCTTGTGTTGCGATGATAAATTCCGCATGTGCGACGATAAATTCCGCACTTAGATCATTCTGCAGACGTCCATTTTCCATTATGCATGTCATTATCTTCATATACTTTCACATGCATAGTGGATTGTCATCATAAGTTGAAGTGGATCTCCACAAGTACTACCTGCCATGTGCATTTGCATTCCAAAAGCAAATTAATTATATGCACATCTTCAGGGGGAGCCCTTGCAACTTATGAAGACAATTCCTTATCCTTTACAATTTCACATATTATATTCCCCGTTGAAAACTTCAACTAGTTTGTCATCAATCACCAAAAAGGGGGAGATTGTAAGTGCATCTAGTGCCACCCCTAGTTGGTTTTGGAGTATTGACGACAAACCTAGTTGAGGGACTAATGTGTTTGTGAGAATTGCAGGATAACACAGGTAGAAGTCCCTCATTGATTCGGTTTTCCTACCAGAGATGACCCCTAAAAATGTATGAAGACATTGAAGTCAAAGGTGGTATATGAAGATACTCACATTGAAGACTATGACAAGAGAAGACACCACATGAAGCCTATGGAGCTCGAAGACTTAGATCTTTCGTAGTTCTCTTTCTTCTGTGTTGAGTCATAGGAACCACCGTACTGTTAAGTGGGGTCCAAGAGAACCAGTCAGAATGACTAAAGTGATGCTTAAACAAAACCTATGTCTTCGAGTGAAGACTTTGAGAGCGAATCTTGTCCAGAGTCGGGCAAGTCAGCTTTGCTTGAAGCCCAAGTAAAGTTGTCGTGTGAGTTTGAAATCTGACCGTTGGAACACGTGTCAGTTCCTTAGTGACCCAGGATCATTTCGGACAAATCAGGTCGGGTTGCCAAGTGGCTATAAATAGCCCACCCCCTACAACCATAAACGGTTGGCTGCTCAGATTCAGAGTACGGCTTTTGTCGTTTGAGAGCAACCCACCTCGAAGCCTTTGAGAGAGAATTCCTTGCGAGGATAAAGCCCTAACCACCCAGAGCCAAAGAGGATTAGGCATCACTTAAGTCTTCTTGTCTGTGTGATCTGAAGACTTATTACACTTGAGGACTGTGCATCCTCCAGCCGGTTAGGCGTCGCGTTCTGAGCATCCAAGAGACATTGTGGATTGCCGATGAACAAAGTCTGCGAAGGTTTGGGAGTCTACCTTGAAGACTTACCAGAGTGATTGGGCGAGGTCTGTGTGACCTTAGCTCAAGGGGAATACAGTGAGGATTGGGTGTCCTGAGCTGCGTGTTCAGGACTGGGTGTCCGGGACTGTGTGTCCTAAGGTTTAAATACCTAGCCGCCCTAACCAAACGTACAGTTGTCACAGCAATTGGAACTGGTCCAACAAATCATTGTCTTCAGCGAGTCACTGGTTTCATCTTCCCTTCCCTTTACTTACTGTTACTCCTTGTGAAGTCATTGTATGTTCGCACTATCTTTTGTCTTCACTGAGTGACTGCGTGTTCTGTGTGGCTTCACAATATCTTCCTACCTGATCCTTACTACATTGCTGCTATTAGTCATTGTGCTTTCACTCTATTGAATACTTGACTATGGCTTGCCTAGTGTAGTCTACCTTCCGCTGCAGGGTAATAGGTTTATTTCTATCGTTTGTCTTCATAACTTCCACGTTTTGAAGACTTTCATAAAAATCTCCTATTCACCCCCCCCTCTAGTCGATATAACGTACTTTCAATTGGTATCAGAGCAAGGTGCTCCCTTGTTCTGTGTGATTCGGTTTAACCACCTGGAGTTTTAGCTATGTCGACTGCAGGGATAATTAAAGTCTCCGCTGCGTGCCCCGTCTTCGATGGAACTGGATATCCCTACTGGAAGAATAAGATGCGCATGCATCTTGAAGCCATTGACGTCGACCTATGGTATGTCGTCAAGAACGGCGTTCCCAAGGCTGGAGAAGGTGTCACTGCTGCTGATGTCAAGAAGTTCGTTCAACTAGACTCTACTGCCAAGAATATCATCTGTGGTCATCTGACCAAAGGACAGTATGGCCGTGTGAGTGCTTTGGAAACATCTAAGCTGGTCTGGGACTGGCTTTGCAAGGTCAATGAAGGCGTCTCAACCCACAGAGATCAGAGAATCAGTGTCCTTCGCAACCTCTTCAACTGCTTCAAGCGAAATGACAATGAGAATGTCCAGCTCACATTTGACCGACTCACTAACATCACAAATGAGCTTCAAGCCCTCGGCGCTACTGAAATCACCAAATGTGGAGTCGTCAAGACACTACTGAGATCACTTGATAGTTCGTTTGACACCCTAGCCCTGATGATTCAAGAACGTCCTGATTTCAAGACACTCGATCCGTCTGACATACTTGAGAGGCTCAACACACATGAGTTTCAGCTTTCTGAGAAAAGAGATATCTACGGTCCAAACTATGGGCGAACTCGTGCCTTGAGGGCAAAAGTTGTCTCCTCATCTAAAGAAGAATCTGACAGCAGTTCGGATGATCCTGAAGACATTGGAAGGGAACTTGTTATGCTTGTGAAGAAGTTCCAAAAATTCACCAAGAAGAAAGGTTTCAGAAAGTCTTCCCGATCAAGCTCAAGGAATGATGAAGCTTCTGCTCACGACTACAAGAAGAAAACATGTCACAAGTGCAAGAAACCTGGCCACTTCATCTCTGAGTGTCCACAGTGGGACAATGAGAACAAAAAGAAGAAGAAGAGCAAGGAATATGACTCTGACGACAAGAAGAAGAAGAAATACTCAAAGTCTTCTTCCAAGTCTTCCTCAAAGTCTTCATCACACAAGAAGAGCTCATCTGGCAAGGCACGTGCGTTTGTTGGCAAGGAAATGGATTCAGAGGAGGAGTCCGCTTCTGACGAGGCGGAGGTGGAGTCTGAGGAGGAGTCCGATTCAGGCGTCGCAAGTCTGGCTACAGCATACGTTGCCAAGTCCATCTTCAACACTGAAGACAATGACTTCATCACCGACACCGATGCAAATGACAAGGACTACTCCGCTTCTACCTACTGCTTCATGGCACGCGGTGCCAAGGTAAACACACGCACTACTCACTATCAAACATCTAGTGACGATGACTCTGATTGTGGTTCAAAACCCAGCTACAAAACACTTGCTAAAATTGCAATTGAACAACAGAAAGCTATGGAACATATTCAAAAACTGTTAGACAGAAGCGATGATCTGTTAGGTGCTGAAATGACTTGATCTGAATCCTTAATTGAAGACATAAAAAATCTTCACGTTAAGTATGAGGAACTTGAAAGTCTTTATGAAACTCTCTCAACAACTCATGAAAAGCTTTCCTATGATTATCTTCAAAGGAAGCAAGATCTTGAGAAATTGAGAGCGGCTCATGAAGATCTTCAAAAGGAAAACGAGTCACTTCGCGCCGAACAGATCAGCTCCGCTCAGGAAGGATTTGAACCACCATGTCTCAAATGCATTGAGCGTGATAATGCTACTACTGTTGCTGAATGTTCTACTGCTGCTACTGTTGCAATATCTTCAACTGTTGATGTGGGAACTAACCCCTCTGCTGAGGATTCCACTGCTATTGCTGATGAGAATGCTAGGTTGAAGACATTGCTTGAAACAGGGATGTACAAAAGTCTTAAAGGGCATCAGACACTATGTGATGTCCTCAAAAAGCAGATTTTGAACCGAAACCCGAGGAAAGAGGGTGTTGGGTTCGTAAGGAAAATGAATGCTGATGGCTCTTACTAGAAACCTGAGCAGTACCCCAAAACCACATGGGTTGCTGCAAAGGAATTTTCAGTAGATCCATCCACTCTATCTGGGTTCACTTGTGCTAACCCCATTGTCATTGATGAATCCTTTGATGCAAACTATAAACTGTTTAAGAATCAGAATGGTGAAGTGTTTGCCAGGTACATTGGTACTAACTGCAGGAATGGACCGCCTATGAAGAAGATCTGGGTTCCGAAAAGGTGTCTGGAGAATCTTCCTGTGAATGTCATCATGACACCTCACGTGAAGAAGACAAACCTCAGACCAAAGGCTTCATACGGTCCAAAGGCTTCATACAGACAAAGGACTCACCTGAGTCGCACTAACGCAAATGTTTTGCAGGGAAACCATACTCAGGCATATGAATATGAGAGCGGTTCATCAAACCGCCATGTTCATAAGACCAAGAACTATTCTGCTTATTCTTATGAGTACTATTGTCCGCCTGCAAGAGTGTTTGCTAGGGCTCCAAAGCCAAAGTTCTCAGATGCTGCACTTAGACTTATTGCTTCTAAGCCACCCTTGAAGATGTGGGTGGCTAAGAAAGCTTAACTCTCTTTTGCAGGGAAAGGTCTCCAGCAGAAAACCAAAATCGTCTGACGCTATTGCTGGGGACCTTAAACATCTTGTAGGGCGCAAGATCAAATGCCCAAATGGTCTTACTATGTACTTTGTTCCTGAATCGCTTGCTACTCTCCCTATTAGTCCTAATCTGGATCTAAGCTTTCATAACCCGCTGGTTCATCAAATGTTTTTGCTTCACAATGCTCTTCGTGAAGCCTATCCCCCTAACTGCACTGTAGGGTACGACACCAGCGTCTTCAGAATGGATTATTGATAGTGGGTGTACAAATCACATGACTGGCAAAAGAAGCCTTCTTATGGACTCAACCTTACGTCCATCCGACAAGAGCCACATCACATTTGCTGACACTGGTAAAAGTAAGGTATTGGGTCTAGGTAGAGTTGCAATCTCAAGGGATCAACACATGGATAAAGTCATGCTTGTTGAATCCCTTGGCTTCAACTTAATGTCTGTCTCAATGCTTTGCGATTTGAACATGATCGTAATGTTTGGAAAATATCGTTGCCTAGTACTAATGGAATCTGACAAGTCTCTAGTGTTTGAAGGGTATCAAAAAGATGATCTGTACGTGGTAGATTTCTCAGCAGGGCCACAACTTGCAGTTTGTCTTCTTGCAAAAGCTTCAGAATGCTGGCTTTGGCATCGGAGGCTTGGGCATGCTGGCATGAGGAACCTCCACACCCTGGCAAAGAAGAAGCATGTCATAGGCATCGAGGGCGTCAAGTTCAAGAAAGATCACTTATGCGGTGCCTGTGAGGCAGGAAAGATGACGAGGGCCAAACATCCCTCGAAGACAATCATGACCACTACTCGACCCTTCGAACTGCTTCACATGGATCTTTTCGGTCCCACTCATTACTCAACTCTTACTACTACTGCTTGTCTCTATGGCTTTGTCATTGTTGATGATTATTCTAGATATACTTGGGTGCACATAATCCTTTACAAGACTGAAGTGCAGGATGTCTTCAGACGCTTCGCCAATCGAGCAATGAACAACTATGGTGCCAAGATAAAGCATATCAGAAGTGACAATGGCACTGAATTCAAGAACACTGGCCTTGATACATATCTTGATACCTTGGGCATCACACATGAATTCTCAGCCCCATACACGCCACAGCAGAATGGGGTCGTCGAATGCAAGAACAGAACACTCATTGAGATGGCCAGAACAATGCTAGATGAATACAAGACTCCAAGAAAATTCTGGCCTGAAGCCATTGATACTGCATGCCATACAATCAATCATGTTTATCTTCACAAGCTTCTAAACAAGACATCTTGTGAGCTCCTTACTGGCAAGAAGCCAAATGTCAGTTACTTCAGAGTATTTGGCGCCAGGTGCTGGATCAAGGACCCACATCACACCTCAAAGTTTGCACCAAAAGCACATGAGGGTTTTATGCTTGGATATGGAAAGGGTTCGCACTCCTACAGAGTCTTCAATCTCTTTAATTACAAAGTGGTTGAAACAGTGGATGTGCGGTTCGATGAGACCAACGGTTCACAAAGAGAGCAACTGCCAAATGTGCTAGATGAAGTTCCATCCGGTGAATCAATCAAGCTAATGGGAACTGGAGAAATTATACCTTCTGAAGCTCATCCTGAAGAAGAAGTTATCATCTCAGCACCTGATCAACATGAAGACAATGCTCAGCCTGAAGACATTCCTTCTAAAAATGACAATGATCAGCAAGAGCAAAATCTTCGCCCTGTACATCCTCGCGTTGCTAATGAAGTGCAGATTGAAAGAATAATTGATAGCATCAATGCACCCGGTCCACTCACTCGTTCAAGGGCAACTCAACTAGCAAATTTTTGTGGGCACTTCGCATTCGTCTCAATAACAGAACCCAAGAAAGTTGAAGAAGCCTTCATGGAACCTGAATGGATTCAAGCTATGCAAGACGAGCTTCAACAGTTTGAGCTGAATAATGTATGGGAACTGGTCAAGCGTCCCGATCGTCGGAAGCACAACATAATAGGAACCAAATGGATATACCGCAACAAGCAAGATGAGCATGGTCAAGTTGTCAGAAACAAAGCTCGTCTCGTTGCTCAAGGATATACTCAAGTGGAAGGCATTGACTTCGATGAAACATTTGCTCCTGTGGCTAGACTTGAAGCCATACGCATACTGCTGGCCTATGCAAATCATCACAACATACTTCTTTATCAAATGGATGTGAAGAGCGCCTTCCTCAATGGCAAGATTGAAGAAGAAGTGTATGTTGCACAACCTCCTGGCTTTGAAGATCCAAAACATCCTGACATGGTATACAAGCTCAACAAGGCACTGTATGGCCTCAAACAAGCCCCTCGGGCCTGGTATGACACACTCAATCTTCCTGAAGAGCAAAGGCTTCATACCTGGTTCTCTCGACCCCACTCTCTTCACGAAGACATATGATGGTGAACTGTTTGTGTGCCAAATATATGTGGATGACATTATCTTCGGCTGCACCAATCAGAAGTACAGTGAAGAGTTTGGATATATGATGCAAGAGCAATATCAAATGTCTATGATGGGAGAGCTGAAGTTCTTTCTCGGTCTTCAAATACGACAGCAACGCAACGGCATCTTCATATCTCAAGAGAAGTATCTCAAAGATTGCCTGAAGAAGTTCGGTATGCAAGACTGCAAAGGCTTCACGACGCCAATGCCAGCCAAGCATCATCTGGGTCCTGACGACAATGGTAAAGAGTTCGATCAAAAGGTATACCGCTTCATGATTGGTTCTTTACTTTATCTATGTGCATCTAGGCTAGATATTATGCTTAGTGTTTGCATGTGTGCTCGATTCCAAGCGGCACCAAAGGAGTCGCATCACTTAGCTGTGAAGCGAATTCTTCGATATTTGGCTCACACCCCAACTCTAGGATTATGGTATCCAAAGGGCTCAGAGTTTGATCTGGTTGGATTCTCGGATGCTGATTATGCTGGTGACAAAGTTGATCACAAGTCTACATCAGGCACATGTCACTTTCTGGGACGATCACTTGTATGTTGGTCTTCAAAGAAGCAGAACTGTGTATCTCTCTCCACTTCTGAATCTGAATACATTGCTGCTGGATCTTGCTGCGCTCAGCTTCTGTGGATGAACCAAACGCTCAAGGACTATGGCATTCATCTGAAGCAAGTGCCACTCTACTGCGACAATGAAAGCGCCATCAAGATTGCCAACAACCCAGTTCAGCACTCGAAGACAAAGCACATTGAAATTCGTCATCACTTTCTCAGAGATCATGTTGTGAAGGAAGATATTGATATCATACACGTCAACACTGAAGAGCAATTGGCAGATATCTTCACCAAGCCCTTGGAAGAGAAGAGATTTTGCAAGTTACGGTGTGAGCTAAATATCCTGGAATCCTCAAATGTCCTGTGATCAGGCACACATCCTAACCCTTATGCATATTGATGACTTAGATGTGCAACACACAAAGTAAAGTATATCTTCAATCAATGAAGACATACATTCTAAGTGTGAATACATTAATGTGGAATTTGACTTCGGAGCGCCACGATAATTGTGCGCCGTGTCTGGGTCTAATACTTCCTATACGGTGGGTAACGCCACCACCAAATGTTCTATTTTGAAGTGTTTCACTCATGGCGTTACCTTTGTATGTCTTCACATTTGGTTTGGCTTCAATCTCAACATGTCTTCATGATTATCTTCACTATGTTGATTATATATATATATACTAGTGTTCTGTCCTCTGCAGCATTCACTTATAGCTATGTCTTCTTGTTGAATCTTTTGAACTAAGTGAATGTGATCGGACCCTAACCTCTCTATGCTATCTATCTCAAACTCTATCTCTCCAAATCATATGCATTCTATTGAAACTGTCGAATGTCTTCTCTGCGTCCTTGTCAGCAGAAGATACAAAGACAAACCTTAAGTCCACTTTCAATGCTCATTCCTCCACATGAAACCCAGAGAAGTAGGAACGACCACCCGACAATCCAGGCGTGCGTGGGACGTGGAACAAACCCCAAAATTCTGCATGATGGCCACGTGTTCCTCAGATGCGAATCGCCAGGGGCACCTGTGTAATAATGCAGTGCCGCCCCTGTACCTATAAATACACACTTCACGGCGGTCATTATATCTTCTTCCACTCTCGCACGAACCCTAGCACCACCGCTAGCCCTCGACGACGCCGGCGACGAAGCGCTTCGCTGCCGCAACCTCTCCAACGCCGTCTTCACGCCGACCGCGGACATCGTCCTCTCCGCCGTCGCCGTAGGTGTCCTCCGTCGCCAAGTTAGGGCACGGAAGATCGAACTGCTCGGCCTCATCTTCCACTCCGTCTAGCAGTTCTTAGTGTGGTAAATAAAACTTCCTTTTTACGACACCGTTGATCCTATGGCTTTGTCACTTTCTACCACAAGCAGTTTCTATTCACACAAGTTAGATCTCTCTCATACTGCATCTCATAACATGCCTAGTATATTCACTTATGCTTCACAAAGTAGTTAGATTCCTCACTTGTACTGATCTCTGGATTCGTACAAATCTGGAACCAACTCCTTATCTATGAGTGAATGTCTTCGCACGATGAGGTCAATGTCTTCTAAACTGATTTATATTCAAAATCTTCTGAGAATGCATATGACCTCTTCCCCTTCCCTCGCACCTTAATGCTGTCACAGGTACATGTCCGTGGGAGAATCCCTTGGTTCTCATAGTCTGCATTCATTTGTAGAATTCTTACAGCATCATATAAATTCTCCCGAAGCAAGTTCCTGTTTGTCCAGCAAGCGAAAATCTTTGAACGTGTTGAAGCCTTTCAGTTTAAAGTTCATGGCTTCAGAGAAATCAGCAAGGAAGGGTGGCAGAAAGCGTCGTGGAGAAACATCTAGAGATCTGCCAGATGACCTCTCAGAACTGTACAAGACAGATCCTGAAGAGGATTACAATCAGCGCAAGATCCGAATCCAATGGATTCGAAGATATTGGGCAGAACAATGGTTCAAATACCAATTTGTAACCCAGGAATATGCTGAGAAAAATGTCATCAAGAGACCGTGGGGAGACATCCTATACAAGAATCTTCAACCCAGGTCCAGAGATGAAGCCATTGAACAAGGCTTCTATCCCTGCATGGTCCGTGGGCCACAGCCTGTTGATGCACACCCATCATCACTACTATGGTGTCGTGACGAAATTCTGTTCAAGCGCAACTTCCAGTTTGCCCAGAACTCAGCGAAGCAAAACAAGAAGACATTGGGACTAGACTTCAACCCTGGTCCCTCAGCTCCAAGGGCTGATGGCACACGAGATGCAGAACCCAATGTCGTCGGTCCTTTCTACAACCTTGAAGGCCTCATCACCCATATCTTGGTTCAAGGGACTGCAGTGAATGAGCCTGCAGCTGACGCTGAATCGGATGAAGCGCCTGCAGCGCCGAAGCCAAAGAAGTTGAAGAAGCCTAAAGCTCCAAAGCCTGCCCCTTCACCAAAAATCTCACGGGCGAAGCCACTGGCAACTGCACCTCCTGAAGTCAGTGTGCAGACCGAAGATTTATCACGTATCTCCAAGCCCCAGAAGGTCAAGATGCCTCTGCCACACACCGGCCAAGAGCTAACAGCTGCTTCCATTCTGCACAATGATGCCATTGATCTGTCAAGTGATGAAGATCTTGCAGATGACGCTCTTGAGCAACTCATCAAGAGCAAAGAAGAAGCAGAAATCTTCAATGATCTGCCTCTCTTTGATGTAACAGTCATTCACAACTTCATTGATGAATGGTTTGACACGCCAAACATCAGCTTCGACGATCTCCAACTACCCATTGGCCTCAGTGTCGCCTTCCATGGCGCCATTGCTTCAGAGTTAGCTATCTCCCAGCGCATTGTTGAACTAAAGCAGAAGATTGACTTTGAGAAATCTCAGTTCAAGAAGCATATGGCCAAGCTCAGCGTGCAAGACGTGAAGAATTTCAAGATTATGCTGCACGAGCTCAAGGAAGCCTTTCTAAAGAAACGTGCAGAAGCTCAGAGTTCTCGTGAGCGCATGAAGGTCCTGGCTGATAGGTGTGTGCAAGCCTACAATGAGGCCGAGAAGCGCAAGGCCCTTGGGCGTCCTGGCATCGACCCCAGGATGGCTGCCAAGAAGCAAAAGAAGCCCGCTATGGCTGAACCTGAAGCACCAAGGCAGGAGGCAGATCCCCTTGTCTTCCCAACTAGCATGACTGGCCCGAAGCCAAAGGCCAGGTCAACCGCTTCAGAACTGAAGAAGACCAGGACTGCTGAGGCTGAAGCAAGGAAGAGAAAACATCCTGAAGCCTCTGCTACTGCCCCCGCCAAGAAGAAAAGAATGACCAAGAAGGAACGGGCTGCTCCCACAGAGCCCTTGATTGTTGAACCCATTTCCATGGTTCACCCCGACGCTGATCCACAAGAACGTCAACTGACTGTCCATGAGCCTGCTTTCACAGAGGCTCATGAAGCTGAAGACTTTCCAGCAGCTGATCCCCTCGCTGCTGAGGACATTGGTCACCATGACCATGTTGAAGATGATGCAGCCCTTCCTCAGCTAGAGCACCAACAGGTATCATCGCCTGTGCTCACGCACAGTGAACTCATCAGCATTGGTCGTCCACTGACACCAATAGCACAGGATGCTTCGTGGGCGGATCGCCCACAAGAGGAAGAAGACTCTGAGGCCCAGCCAACACAAACTCCACAGGCGTCGCCCGCGTTGCGCAGGCTTCGCAAAGGTCCAAGGCCTCAAGTCTCTGCGTCTGAAGCTAAAACTGCTGAAGACATTCCGGCTGCATCAGCCGATGAAGAAGAAGTACCACAAGCTGCTACTCCCCTGTCCCACCAAGAAGCAGTTCTCGAGGAGAATGTGATCGTAAGCGACCCTCCACCTCGTCAAGTGGAGGTTGAAAATCTTGCGGCTGCCACCACCAACACCACTGAAGCCACTGACGCTGTCATGGTTGAAGCAAATGTGGAGCCCTCACCAACAAAAGCACCAGAAGTCAGCGAAGCCACTGATCCCGCTGCTTCTATTCCTGCGTCTGCTGCCGGTCCCCAATTCGACTATCATGTTGAGCACAGGCCTCAGGTACAGAAGCCAATCCCAAGATTGCCAAGGTTCCCAGGTCCTGCATCAGCACCTGGCTCCTTCAATATCAATGGCTTCAGAGCAGACAACACATTCTTCAACAGCTCCAGGAACCCCTACTCCAGGGAAAGAATATCATCTGATCGGTTCTGGAGTTATCCGCAGCGAAGCTATTACTCATGCGTTCTTTACAACCAAGGTCGCATCTTCCCACACAAGCGCCTTGACATTGAAGCAATAGCTGGTCTGCCCTGTCTGGAAGAAGCTCTGGATTGCTTCAAAGATGTTGGACTGCTGCCGTTCGTCACTGACCAAGAGCATTGGAATGAAGAGTTGCTGCTCCAATTCTATGCCACACTTCACATCCGCGGGTATAGCAGAGATCCGAAGACTTGGGTCCTGGAGTGGATGACAGGAAACGTTCATCACGAAGCCAAAGCCTTTGACATCATTGAGCTCACTGGTTTGCCCACTCCTGGTGATCTCTACAAGCATGGCTGTCAGCTTCATAGTGAAGCTATTGAAAGCATCTTTCAGAAGACTGAACCTAATATGAGTCAGATGCTCAGTATGATGAAGCCATTGCCCCAAGATGCCGCTTATCCCACGGAGTTCTTCATTGAAGACCTTGAGTATCTGCCAAGAACCATTTATCACATCATAAGGCGAACTCTCTGGCCAATCAAAGGACATTCTCCCCATGCCAAGCTGGAAGGTGCAATGAAGACTTTGGTCTTCTACATTCTTCATGGAAAATGCTTCAATACACAGGATTTCTTCATTCGCCCAACTTGCTGCATCTGGCTCTGATCTGTTTGGTTTGAAGTTCTACGCCCCTTGGGTGATGCGGCTGATCAAACTTCACTCCGCTATCTCATATCAGCCCTCGGCCCGCAACCATCGGATCTTTTTGCCTGATGTGGATATGTCTATTGAAGCCATCTATCCTGAGCCTGCCAAGGAACCTCTCAGTCTTCAGAATGCAGAGCATCAAAGTTTCACTCAGAACGTTGAAGGCGTTGAAGCCGTAACTCGTGTGTATCCTTTGGCTGGCACTACACGTGCACCGCATCCTGCTCTCACTGAAGCCACTGACAGTACAACTGCTCCACGACCCAAGAAGCGCACTCGTGTTCTCAACGACCGAGAGCTTCTTGTGGCTCTTCATCAGAAACAGGATAGGCATCATGACTGGCTGAAGCGTCAGATGCAAAGCCTCTTGGTGGATGTTAATCGCATTCGCAATCTTGCCACCAAGAATGCTTTTGTTGCCCATGAAACCTCTCGCCGCACATGGAAAGGGCTAACACTGATGTGTTCTGAAGATGATCTTCAAGAGGATGGCTTCACTGAGCGATTCAAGTTTGACTCCACACCTCCTCGAAGGGCAGTGCTGCGACGAACTCCATCCCTTGAAGACTCTGAGTTCTCTTCCTCTGCTGCAACTGTGAATGCCAGAGTATCGAGGATGAAGACGATGCTACTTCACCGCCACCTCCTTCAGCACGCTTCGACTCTGCTCCAAGCTCTTCAGCACCGCCAAACACCACCAACGACCCTGCTGCTTCACCTACTCCTCATGGGAACGAGTAGATGCTCTATGTCTTCAAACCTTTTTGGTCCTTACTGACAAAAGGGGGAGAAGCATATGAGGTTGATAGTCTTCAAGCGGGTCCATATGGGCGGGTGCTTTATATTTTGCTTCGTGCTTACAACTCTCGTTTTGCTACATTTGGTTCTTTGAGTTGTAACACTTAAACTCGATGGTCGTCTGCTACTTATCTTGCCACCTTGTGTTGCGATGATAAATTCCGCATGTGCGACGATAAATTCCGCACTTAGATCATTCTGCAGACGTCCATTTTCCATTATGCATGTCATTATCTTCATATACTTTCACATGCATAGTGGATTGTCATCATAAGTTGAAGTGGATCTCCACAAGTACAACCTGCCATGTGCATTTGCATTCCAAAAGCAAATTACTTATATGCACATCTTCAGGGGGAGCCCTTGCAACTTATGAAGACAATTCCTTATCCTTTACAATTTCACATATTATATTCCCCGTTGAAAACTTCAACTAGTTTGTCATCAATCACCAAAAAGGGGGAGATTGTAAGTGCATCTAGTGCCACCCCTAGTTGGTTTTGGAGTATTGACGACAAACCTAGTTGAGGGACTAATGTGTTTGTGAGAATTGCAGGATAACACAGGTAGAAGTCCCTCATTGATTCGGTTTTCCTACCAGAGATGACCCCTAAAAATATATGAAGACATTGAAGTCAAAGGTGGTATATGAAGATATTCACATTGAAGACTATGACAAGAGAAGACATCGCATGAAGCCTATGGAGCTCGAAGACTTAGATCTTTCGTAGTTCTTTTTCTTCCCCTTTGTTGAGTCATAGGAACCACCGTACTGTTAAGTGGGGTCCAAGAGAACCAGTCAGAATGACTGAAGTGATGCTTAAAAAAAACCTATGTCTTCGAGTGAAGACTTTGAGAGCGAATCTTGTCCAGAGTCAGACAAGTCAGCTTTGCTTGTAGCCTAAGTAAAGTTGCCGTCTGAGTTTGAAATCTAACCATTGGAACACGTGTCAGTTCCTTAGTGACCAAGGGTCATTTTGGACAAATCAGGTCGGGTTGCCAAGTGGCTATAAATAGCCCACCCCCTACAACCATAAACGGTTGGCTGCTCAGATTCAGAGTACGGCTTTTGTCGTTTGAGAGCAACCCACCTCGAAGCCTTTGAGAGAGAATTCCTTGCGAGGATAAAGCCCTAACCACCCAGAGCCAAAGAGAATTAGGCATCACTTAAGTCTTCTTGTCTGTGTGACCTGAAGACTTATTACACTTGAGGACTGTGCATCCTCCAGCCGGTTAGGCGCCGCGTTCTGAGCATCCAAGAGACATTGTGGATTGCCGATGAACGAAGTCTGTGAAGGTTTGGGAGTCTACCTTGAAGACTTACCAGAGTGATTGGGCGAGGTCTGTGTGACCTTAGCTCAAGGGGAATACAGTGAGGATTGGATGTCCTGAGCTGCGTGTTCAGGACTGGGTGTCCGGGACTGTGTGTCCTAAGGTTTAAATACCTAGCCGCCCTAACCAGACGTACAGTTGTCACAGCAATTGGAACTGGTCCAACAAATCATTGTCTTCAGCGAGTCACTGGTTTCATCTTCCCTTCCCTTTACTTACTGTTACTCCTTGTGAAGTCATTGTATGTTCGCACTATCTTTTGTCTTCACTGAGTGACTGCGTGTTCTGTGTGGCTTCACAATATCTTCCTACCTGATCCTTACTACATTGCTGCTATTAGTCATTGTGCTTTCACTCTATTGAATACTTGACTATGGCTTGCCTAGTGTAGTCTACCTTCCATTGCAGGGTAATAGGTTTATTTCTATCGTTTGTCTTCATAACTTCCACGTTTTGAAGACTTTCATAAAAATTGCCTATTCACCCCCCCTCTAGTCGATATAACGTACTTTCAGAGCAGCCGAACGCTGATCCCAGCGCTCGCTCGTTCCCAAGCAGCTGCACGCTGCGACCAGCACCCTCCCGCCCATCCGTCCGCCGCCGCGCCCAGCATCCTCCGATCGCCGCCCTCCGGCCCGCCCTCCCGCCCGTCCGCCGCCGCGCCCATCATCCTCCAGTCGCGCCCAGCATCCTTCGGCCGCCGCCTCGCACCACAGCTCCTCTGGTCGCGCACCCGAGCCCGTCCACACTCCGAGCTCCTCCTCACCCGCTGGTCGTGCTCTCCGCCTCGCGAGCTCCGCCGCCAGAGCAGCCGAGCGCTCCACCTCGCGAGCTCCGCCAGTCAAGCACCGCCCATCCCCGACCTCCCTCGCTGCCTCATCGTGGCGTCGGAGCGAGTCAGCTCCCGAGCGCGGCTAGGCCGGAGCAACACGGCTGAGCAGGTCCTGGAGATGGCGCATCGAGCAGCGCACGGTAGAGCAGTGCGGCGAGCGTTGGGGCCGGGCGGCGGGGCGAACAGAGCACTGCAGGGGAGAAGAAGGACCCGATTGATTTTTAGATTTAATTTTTAGGGTCCTTTGTGTTAATTTCCAGGATTATTCTATAGCTTTAGTTTTTTCGGGTCATGTTTGCATTATGTACTGACAGCACTGTCATGGAATGAAAGCAATAAACATGGCCAAGCCTTTGCCTATTAAAAGAAGAAGAAACATGGGCAGTGTACTGCCTGCGTTGACTGCATCCCTTGGAAACAACACTGATGTGTTTTTTTATTTAATCCTTTTCTTTGCCGTCTGTGTATATGAGGCTGACGGCAAAGACAAAAATAGCTCACGGTAAAGATATAGTCTGGCTGACGGCAAAAGTACTTTTCTTTGCCGTCTATGGTTTATAAGGATGATGGCGAAGTAGATTTGGCTGACGGCAAAGTCTTTGCCATCTGTTTGATGAAAAGCTGACGGCAAAGTATTCTTTGCCGACTTATCTTTGCCGTCTGACTTTGTCGTCTGCTTCCTGACGACAAACTCTTTGCCGTCTGGATTTATGCCTTTGCCGTCTGTGATCCACAGAAGGCAAATTACCTGTTTCCTATAGTACTCTCATCATGCGCAATCCCGATGACAAGACAAGCAATTGTTTCATACTTTAGTAATCTCAAACCTATAAACTTTCACGCAATATATGAGCACGAGCCATGGACATAGCACTATGGGTGGAATAGAATATAATGATGGGGGTTATGTGGAGAAGACAAAAAGGGAGATAGTCTCACATCAACGAGGCTAATCAACGGGCTATGGAGATGCCCACCGATTGATGTTAATGCAAGGAGTAGGGATTGCCATGCAACGGATGCACTAGAGCTATAAATGTATGAAAGCTCAACAAAAGAAACCAAGTGGGTGTGCATCCAACTTGCTTCCTCACGAAGACCTAGGGCACTTGAGGAGGCCCATTGTTGGAATATACAAGCCAAGTTCTATAATGAAAATTCCCACTAGTATATGAAAGTGACAAAACAAGAGACTCTCTATCATGAAGATTATGGTGCTACTTTGAAGCACAAGTGTGGCAAAGGATAGTAACATTGTCCCTTCTCTCTTTTTCTCTCAATTTTTTGGGGGCCTTCCCTTTTTTATGGCCTTTCTCTTTTTTCTATTTTTTGGGCCTTCTCTTTTTTATGGCCTTTTCTTTTTTTCCTTTTTTTATTTTTCCTCACTTGGGACAATGCTCTAGAAAATGATGATCATCACACTTCTATTTATTTACAACTCAATGATTACAACTCGATGATAGAATAAAAGATGACTCTATCTGAATGCCACCGGCGGTGTACTGAGATATGCAATGATCCAAGAGTGACATGTATGAAAGAATTATGAATGGTGGCTTTGCCACAAATACTATGTCAACTACATGATCATGCTAAGCAATATGACAATGATGAATGTGTCATGATAAACGGAATGGTGGAAAGTTGCATGGCAATATATCTCAGAATGGCTATGGAAATGCCATAATAGGTAGGTATGGTGGCTGTTTTGAGGAAGATATAAGGAGGTTTATGTGTGAAAGAGCGTATCATATCACGGGGTTTGGATGCACCGGCGAAGTTTGCGCCAACTCTCAATGTGAGAAAGGGCAATACACGGTACCGAAGAGGCTAGCAAGGATGGAAGGGTGAGAGTGCGTATAATCCATGGACTCAACATTAGTCATAAAGAACTCACATACTTATTGCAAAAATCTACAAGTCATCAAAAACCTCGGCACTACGCGCATGATCCTAGGGGGATAGATTGGTAGGAAAAGACCATCGCTCGTCCCCGACCGCCACTCATAAGGAGGACAATCAAATAACACCTCATGTTTCAAATTTGTTACACAACGTTTACCATACGTGCATGCTACGGGACTTGCAAACTTCAACACAAGCATTTCTCAAATTCACAACTACTCAACTAGCATGACTTTGATATTATTACCTACATATCTCAAAACAATCATCAAGCATCAAACTTCTCTTAGTATTCAAAACACTCATAAGAAAAAAAATTATTCATCTTGAACACCTAGCATATTAGGATTATTTAAGCAAATTACCATGCTATTTAAGACTCTTAAAATAATCTAAGTGAAGCATGAGAGATCAATAGTTTCTATAAAATAAATCCACCACCGTGCTCTAAAAGATATAAGTGAAGTACTAGAGCAAAACTATATAACTCAAATGATATAAGTGAAGCACATAGAGTATTCTAACAAATTCCAAATCATGTATGGCTCTCTCAAAGGTGTGTAGAGCAAGGATGATTGTGGTAAACTAAAAAGTAAAGACTCAAATCATACAAGACGCTCCAAGCAAAACACATATCATGTGGTGAATAAAAATATAGCTCCAAGTAAAGTTACCGATAGAAGTAGACGAAAGAGGGGATGCCTTCCGGGGCATCCCCAAGCTTTGGCTTTTAGGTGTCCTTAGATTATCTTGGGGTGCCATGGGAATCCCCAAGCTTAGGCTCTTTCCACTCCTTGTTCCATAATCCATCAAATCTTTACCCAAAACTTGAAAACTTCACAACACAAAACTCAAAGTAGAAAATCTCGTGAGCTCCGTTAGCGAAAGAAAACAAAAGACCACTTCAAGGTACTGTAATGAACTCATTATTTATTTATATTGGTGTTAAACCTACTGTATTCCAACTTATCTATGACTTATAAACTATTTTACTAGCCATAGATTCATCAAAATAAGCAAACAGCACACGAAAAACAGAATCTGTCAAAAACAGAACAGTCTGTAGTAATCTGT